>NC_053492.1:125855360-126207027 GCF_905171775.1 Rana temporaria | reverse complement strand
TTCTCTTTTTTTCTCGTCGAGATTCTGGCCAGATTTCCTGATGAGAAACCTGAAAGCCTCAAACACATGAACGGTTTTCTCGGCAAGAAGCAGTTTTCTTGCTGGTTTTTGCTGAGAAAACCGTTCGTGTGTACGAGGCCTAAGTTTACACATTTAGGTAAATTTTTTGTTAAAAGAAATAAAAATTATCGTCACATTTGACTGAGGGTTGGAGTGCTCGTGTACTGCAGCACTGGGCGTGATGATGTCACCGGGCCTCGTGCAACGTGTTTCCGAGCATGTGCACTGTGAACTGTGAGTGCCCGCCCAAAGTGGACAGACACTCATTCTTATTCATATGATTCTTGGATGGACTATTACTGCTCATAATACTGAGATTATTTTTGGACTTTTTAACCCTGGAAATGATCAACACCTTGCGCCTTTTTTAACTCTTTATGATCAGGTGAAAACCTCTGTGCTCTGCGTACCATTAGTAATCATTGGCAAGTACAGTTAAGGGAAGTGTAACAGCCCTTGCATGAGGCAGATAGTAAGGTCCCGTCGGCATGCAGATATGAAGGCACAGCAAAGGAGCCCTTCAGATGAATACGGCAAGCCCCGCCGCTGTCCGTGATGTCACCGGATCTCCGACGGAACTCCCTGAAGGCCCGGAAGCCGGCGGAGAATTGAGTACCAATCAAAAAAATGTTGATCGATCCAAAAGATTAACCTCCCTGGCGGTATCCTTGAGCGTGACTCGGGGTGGATTTTCGATGCTAGGATCGGTATCCCCGAGTCACGCTCGGGGTAGATGTGCAGAGCGTGCAGCGGCACGGCTTACCTGCTCGCAGCATCCACAGACAAGTTACTCACCTTGTCCCTGGATCCAGTGATGCATCCCCGCTGTGTGAGCGAGCGGGTCCTCGCTCGATTCACAGTGTCCCTGTGTGCCGCCGATCTCCGTTCCCTGCGACGTTACGACGCACGGGGGCAGAGAACGGCGCCAAATTAAAAAAAGTAAACAAACACATTACATACAGTATACTGTAATATTATAGATTACAGTACTGTATGTAAAAAAATACACACCCCCCTTGTCCCTAGTGGTCTGCCCAGTGCCCTACATGTTCTTTTGTATAATAAAAACTGTTCTTTCTGCCTGAAAACTGTAGATTGTCCAAAAGTGTCCCTTTATGTAAAAAATGGTTTTAGAGCAGCTAGAAAACAGCGATAATAAATTATAATCACTTGCAGAATTGTGCGATAGCGATTTGTGGGGAAATTCGTCATAAAAAAATAAAAGTAATGACAGCGACAATTCTGAAACTGAGCAAATTTCAGTGATTTTGAGTTGATTACATTATTGAATAATTTTTATTATAATTATATTATTATTTGTTATAATTATTTATAATTATTTATTATATTATAACTCATAATTTTGTTTTAAAAAAAAAATCATACCCGGGATGCCTACTACACTCTTATTTGGTCAGATTTAAGTGAGTTATTCCTAAGAATTGCAGGCCTACAGTATAAAGCGCCAAATTTCCTTGCAAAATAATTGTACCGCTTTTGGTACGTAATTCCAGACAGAATCATACCGCCAGGGAGGTTAAAGCTTAATCGATGAATTAATAGTTAATTTCCACAGCCCTAGGATAAAGGCTTGTCCGGAGAAGAAAAGGTGAGCGCTACCATCAGTCCTGTGTCATGCCACCAGTAAAGCATCCTGAGACCAAGTGGGCTCACTTACAATTTTGCCCAAAAACACAGCCATGAATAAAGATTGGTACCAAAACACCCTCCACCTGCAACTTCTTCCAACAATCCAACAACAGTTTGTTGAAGAACAATGCATTTTCCAGCACGATGGAGCACCGTGCCATAAGGCAAAAGTGATAACTAAGTGGCTCGGGGACCAAAACGTTGACATTTTGGGTCCATGGCCTGAAAACTCCCCAGATCTTAATCCCATTGAGAACTTGTGGTCAATCCTCAAGAGGCGGGTGGACAAACAAAACCCCACTAATTCTGACAAACTCCAAGAAGTGATTATGAAAGAATGGGTTGCTATCAGTCAGGAATTGGCCCAGAAGTTGATTGAGAGCATGCCCAGTCGAATTGTAGAGGTCCTGAAAAAGAAGGGCCAACACTGCAAATACTGACTCTTTGCATAAATGTCATGTAATTGTCGATAAAAGCCTTTGAAACGTATGAAGTGCGTGTAATTATATTTCACTACATCACAGAAACAAAGATCTAAAAGCAGTTTAGCAGCAAACTTTGTGAAAGCTAATATTTGTGTCATTCTCAAAACTTTTGGCCACAACTGTACATTGGAATGGCCTGGAATGTGATCAGACAGGGGTCATTATGAGATCTCTATTTATAACACGTAAGCTAAAAACCTCCCGTCGGGTTTCACACAAACCTCCTACCCTTGGGGACTGGATTTGTGAAATGGATAAATATGTAATGTTCGAAAAACACACGTATGCTCAACGTAACATCTCTCAGAAGTTTTGAAGATATGGAGGATATGGATAGCTGCATCCCATTCTAATTTTATTTTAAATCTATAATTAAGATTGGGTATATTTTTAGTGGAGGGAGAAAGGCCTGTCATGAAAAGAAATGAAATGAAAAGCTTTCTTATATACTATTTGCTCTGGAGTAATTCTGTACTTCTGAATATCTATGAATATTCTGGGAAAATTAGATGATGATGTATCAAATGCACTAATGCTGATATTGTTTGGAATGATGATTTGACCTTGGTTATTGGTTGCTTTTGTTGTTGTTTATTTGTTATAAAAATTTCAAAGGTAAAATCTGAATAAAAATAAATAAAAATCTCTATTGAATTCTGTAAAGTGCTGTTTTACATTATGGGCTGCATCGTCCATCACACAGGTAGTATTTTTTTGCACTGGGCATTTTTAAATTACCGACCGAGGAACTCGACGGGTGAAACACATCGTTTTCCTCGTTGAGGTCCTTGTCAGGCTGTCGAGGAACTCAACAAGGCAAGTTTCTCCATTCCCATCGAGGAAATAGAGAACTTGCTTTATTTTTGGCTCGTCGAGTTTCTCGACAGTTTCCTCAACGAAAATGTACACACGACCGGTTTCCTCGGCAAAAAAATATCTCCCAGCAAGTTTCTTACTGGTTTTAATCGAGAAACTTTAGTCGTGTGTACGAGGCTTCACAGTAATGATATGTATGTTTAGCCGCCGCATGTACATATACGTCGGCAAAATGGCACGGGCAGGCAGAACGACGTGCCTGCACGTTGCTGCCTTGCCGCGGGTCGGGGGTCCGATCGGGACCCCCCCGGTACATGCGGCGGTCGGTAAGCCTCAGGGAGCGATCCGTGATGAGGGCCGCCCCCTCGCGATCGCACCCCGGAGCTGAAGAACGGGGAGAGCCGTATGTAAACACGGCTTCCTCGTGCTTCACTGTGGCGGCTGCATCGATCGTGTGATCCCTTTTATAGGGAGACTCGATCGATGACGTCAGACCTACAGCCACACCCCCCTACAGTTGTAAAAACACACTAGGTGAAACATAACCCCCTACAGCGCCCCCTTTGGTTAACTCCCAAACTGCAACTGTCATTTTCACAATAAACATTGCAATTTAAATGCATTTTTTGCTGTGAAAATGACAATGGTCCCAAAAATGTGTCAAAATTGATTGTCCGCCATAATGTCGCAGTCACGAAAAAAATCGCTGATCGCCGCCATTAGTAGTAAAGAAAAATAAATAATAAAAATGCAATAAAACTATCCCCTATTTTGTAAACGCTATAAATTTTGTACAAACCAATCGATAAACGCTTATTGCGATTTTTTTTACCAAAAATAGGTAGATGAATACGTCCTAAACTGAGATAAAAAAATGTTATATATGTTTTTGGGGAATATTTATTATAGCAAAAAGTAAAAAATATTGCATTTTTTTCAAAATTGTCGCTCTATTTTTGTTTATAGAGCAAAAAATAAAAACCACAGCGGTGATCAAATACCACCAAAAGAAAGCTCTATTTGTGGGAAAAAAAGGACATCAATTTTGCTTGGGAGCCACGTCGTACGACCGTGCAATTGTCTGTTAAAACGACGCAGTGCCGAATCGCAAAACCTGGCCTGGGCATTTAGCTGCCTAAAGGTCCGGGGCTTAAGTGGTTAAAATCAAATAGGCCACGGAGGCAATTATCCTTCTGTCCCCATTGCCAGATCTCCCCCATTGGGTGTTGCATAATTCATTCAGAATGTGGGAATAGTTTTTTTATTTTCCTCTTTTCTTCACCATGTTCCCACATTGACAGGTCACTTCCTGACGACAGACTAAAGCACAGTTTTGCTACAAATCATTTTATGATGTTGGATATTGCAGCTTTATTTTGATGTCTCTCCAAAACAAAACTATTTAAAGCAAATGCTCGCTTTTGTCTCCTTAGACAATTCCCAAAACGGCCATACATTTTGCCAAACCAACATAATAAACTAGGTAAAAGAGAGTAACATGTCCATCAAGTACAGACTCTTCTAAACTCCAGAGGTTTTAGTCCTAGGAAGACAACATATCAAAGCGTAGATGAATCAGTTGTTTCGATTTTACATCCAAGTATATTGATATTTTCTCCAGAGTGATTATATCATTTCCACATCTCATTTTGTAACCACAGAGAGCAATGCTAAGACAATTTATAGTGCTGCATTATAAAGTACAGTATTATGTCACAGAGGAAAACCTGATTCTATGGGTTCTCTTTTACCCGTCTAGTAAATTTGAAGGATGTGAAAAAAAATGGGCCCACCGGGCAGTTTAAGTCATAATGTGCTAGTATTCATAATATACTAGCGCTTATGACAGTCCTACCCGAAAACAAAGCCCTCCAGCGGTGTGCTGTCACCGCTGTAGGCGCTTCCATCTTCGCCGGGTCTTCCATCAGGGTTCACAGGCTTTGGTTGTATGAATGGCTGAGCCGTGATGACATCACTCACGTGCATCCGCATGGGAGTTACGGCCATGGCACAGTGTTCTGAATGAATGGCACAATCCAATCAGCGCCCAGTGTGCATGCAGCGGTGATGTTACCGGCTGCTGCCTGAGTAAATATCTCCTAAACAGTGCACGTTTAGGAGATATTTACTGTACTTGTAAAAATCAAAGAGGTGACTTTACTACCACTTTGAGTGACTAATAATGGCAAACAATTTAGGAGCATATTTATCAACTCCTTTGTGAGCAATTTCACCAACAGTTCCAGTTCACAGGTTTTACTTTATTAATAACACATAAAGCCTTTAGTAGTTGGAAATACAATGCTACAACAAATTCATTGGGTCATACTTGGGAAACATAACTTCTGCAGGTCCCAGGTACCCTTTGGGACATATTTGTTTGTGGGTGGCATTGAGGAAGTGACGGAATACCCGCACACTACCCGATGAATTAATATACAGGAAGCGGCCAGTAACATAAAGGATTGCTAAGGTACAGTGGATCAAAAAAAAAAAAAAAAAAACATGCGGTTTAGTAATTATGCATATGAGCGTATCATTTATTTATTTTTGGTGGGGGAGTGGATCTTGGGTGGGAGTTCCCACACTTTTTTCCCCAGGACTTGACCCCTGCACGTAATAAATAGGACTGCTCTTCTGCATATAGTCATATTCTCTCCGAAGGGTACATACTCCATCTTGATCACATGCATGTACTGTGATACTACCTGCTGGGCAGAATCCTGACTTATATGTTGAGAGAGAGGACCTAACAAAAAAGAAGTGATAGAATGATAGCTGAGCAGCAGACACGACTCACAGTGGGGTTGATTTACTAAAGGCAAATAGACTGTGCACTTTGCAAAGTACAGTTGCACTCTGCAAGTGCAGTTGCGCCAGAGCTTAGTAAAGAGGTAAAGCTTCGCCGGTTGCAGTGGCGTGCATCTGTAATCCCAGCTGCCTGGGAGGCTGAGGCTGTCAGATTGCTTGAGTCCAGGAGTTCTGGTCTACCCTGTGCTATGTCGATCGGGTGTCCACGCTAAGTTTGGTATCAATATGGTGGCCCTAGGGGAGCCAGGGGTCACCAGGTTGCACTAAGGAGGGGTGAACCGGCCCAGGCCGGAAACGGAGCAGGTCAAAACCCCCGTGCTGATCCGTAGTGGGATCGCGCCTGTGAATAGCCGGTGTAGAGCAGCCTGGATAATATAGTGAAACAGTCTTTAAAAAAAAAAAAAAAAAAGAGGTAAAGCTTCACTTTGCAAAGAATACCCAATCATGTGCAACGGAAAAAAAAACATCATATTTGCTAAAAGTGCACAGTCTATTTGCCTTTAGTAAATCAACCCCAGTGTCCCCAATATCATGAGCGATTTCTTTTAAGCACCCCAGTGGAGGGAGTACCAAGACACTACAATCTGCTGCTAACACCGGTTTCTCCATTTACAGAAAAGGCAGCTAGAAAAGTTAGACTTGTTAAAAACTCCCATACTAAAATCTCTAAAGGAAGGCAGTGTGACACTCCATGCACAGGTGTCCCCCAAAAATTGCGAAGATCCATTTTATTTGGACTGATCCTTTAAATTGTGTGGATAGAAAATCCACTTGACGCCACTTGCTAAACGCTAGACCTGAAACTTGATAAATTGGGGCTTTGAATGTCAAACCAGACAGAAATATAGAAGTATAACAAAAACAGTTACATGAGATTCCATAAATAAACATGACATTTATTTTGTGACACATTGCACCTCTGATGGGATGTAATAAGATTTGTTTTCCTCTGTGTGATCTTTGTCCTTCCAATAAGTAAGAGATACTTAGATCGCTCCCAGAGCACCTCTTTCCCAGAGAGGAGGCTGAATATGAGAAAGGCTGACTCCAAATGTAGGAATGTAACAATAACACAAATGACCAAGGCACTTGACACTTTTTGAAACTTCTGCACTATACTATATTACTATGTCAATGTCAGAAGAAATGTAACTCTAGTGGGGTACATCACAGAAGAACCGTATTTACCAAAATGTTCTGATGGCCTAGCAGTACATAAGGTAGTGGTGTTTAGAAGATTTTCGGGCTAAAATGTTGGTTTTGGGATATACTTGCTGTATAAGACTACCCCATTCATACTAGTCTGTCTGGAAGCTGAGGGGTAGCCAGAACAACCGCTGACATAAACAGTCTTTTTTCAGATCTCACTGTGCCATTACATTACATTACATGCCTCACTGTGCCATTACATGCCTCACGGTGCCATTGCCTACCTCACAGTGCCATTATACATGCCTCACTGTGCCATTAGGAACATGCCTCACGGTGCCATTAGGAACATGCCTCACTGTGCCATTAGGAACATGCCTCACTGTGCCATTAGGAACATGCCTCACTGTGCCATTAGGAACATGCCTCACTGTGCCATTCCATTCCCTGCCTCGATGATCTCCCTACCTTCTCCTGTATGCACATTATGTCAGACGGCAGCCATCCATGATTCAAAAGCCGTGCCTATCACGGAACAGCCTGGAGGAGGAGGCGCAGCTTTTGAATCATGGATGGCCACCGTCTGACCACAGGTACCCAGCATATAAGACGACCCCCGACTTTTGGGGCATTATTTTACATGCAAAAGATCGTCTTATACGCCGGAAAATACGGTATTTTATTGCACATTACCGCAATGCACTGATCTGATCGGGCATTTACACTCTGGCTCCATGCACACTGGGTTTAAAAAAATGTCTGTTCTCTTGGGAGTAAAAAACGCTCATATAGAGCACTGTTTGTACAAAGTTTAGAAGAGTTTAGGAGAGTTTTATGTTTTTTCTGCCAGTAAGCTCCAATCAGAAACGCAAACCAAATGTTTTTTTTCCCTGCCTCTTATGTTGAGCTCACAATATGCCTCCAAGGCCGCGTACACACGGTCGTTCCAAACCGATGAGAATGGTCCGACAGGCCATTTCCATCGGTTCACCGCTGAAGTGGTCTGATGGTCTGATGTGCGTACACACCATCGTTCCAAAAACAGATCTGGTCAGAACGCGGTGACGTCAAACACACGACGTGCTGAATAAAACGAAGTTCAATGCTTCCAAGCATGCGTCAACTTGATTCTGAGCATGCGCAGGTTTTTAACCGATGCTTTCTGTACTAACCATCGGTTTGGACCGATCGGGCAGCGGTCCATCGGTTCGATTTGAAGCATGTTTTAACATTTTGGACCGAAGGACAACAGACCGATGGGCTATACACACGGTCGGTTTGGACCGATGAAACTGAACCTCGGTCCATTCTCATCGGTTTTGTCCGACCGTGTGTACGTGGCCTAACTGTCCCAATGTGCATGGACACATAGGATAACATTGAGCCTTTTTCTACAGGCAGAACACAAAACTCCTGTAGAAGCAACGTTTTTTAAGCCAGTGTACATGCAGATGGCATCAGGCAGAAAAGCAATACTTTAATTTACTTTACAATCCCATCACCTGCAGCACATACTCTTCTCTCCCTTACCACCCTGTTCAAATGCCGGGAGCAGAAAAAGCCATCCTGTGTAAGCTGTGAGTCACTCAAGTCGTAGCTTACATGGGGCTATTCTTTGCAGGATACATGACACTTTGTTTTCTATTTGTGAAAAAGGGCAAGTATTTTAGGAACGTCATAAGACAAAATTGTATCTGCTAATTTGTGTGTTACACAGGCTAATTAAAAAAGTGTCTCTGGGCTGTTTTCAGCTGAGGCTTTACTGATGACAATTATTACTTGTGATGCTCATATATGTTTGTATCATTAGTGTGATGACATCATCATGTGTATGTGTCACAGGATCACTTCAACTATCACCACTATTCTATTGAGAAGTTTCCAAGGACAAGAAGTATAGTGCCCCCTACTCCTACAACTGGGATGAGGAGCTTTCATATATTCCTTCCAAGGAAAAGATGCATAGTGCCCCCAACCCCTAGAACTGAGAGGAGGAGCTTTTGCATATTTCTTCCAAGGACAGGAAGCATAGTGCCCCCCTATTTCTAGAACTGGGAGGAGGAGCTTTCACATATTCCTTCCAAGGAAAAGATGCATAGTGCCTAACTACTTCTAGAACTGAAAGGAGGAGCTTTCACATATTCCTTCCAAAGAAGAGATGCATAGTGCCCCCTACTCCTATAACTGAGAGGAGGAGCTGTTATATATTTCTTCCAAGGACAAGAAGCATAGTGCCCCCTATTCTTAGAACTGAGAGGAGGAGCTTGCTTTCAACATATTCCTTCCAAGGAAAAGATGCATAATGCCCCCCTACTCCTAGAACTGAGAGGAAGAGCGTTCATATATTCCTTCCAAAGAAGAGATGCATAGTGCTCCCTTCTCCTAGAATTGAGGGGAGAAGCTCTCACATATTCCTTTTAAAGAAGAGATGCATAGTGCCCCCTACTCCTACAACTGAAAAGAGGAGCTTTAACATATTCCTTCAAAAAGAGCTTCATAGTGCCCCCCTACTCCTAGAACAGAAAGAAGGAGCTTTCACAAATTCCTTACTCCAGTGACCCAGGAAACCATAGAGGAACTATGTCCTTCTTAAAGTAGAGTTCCACCCTGAAAAATAGTCCGTGGTGGGTCTTCTTCCTCTGTCCTCCTGCGGTATCTTCCTGTGAATGGGGCCCGCTGCCTTCTGGGAACTAAGTGTATCCCAGAGAGCAGCCGGCCGCACGGCTTCACTGCCTGTTTCTTACTGAGGATGGCGGCGCCGGGGGCTGCTAGCATCGAGGGATCGGACTTGGGGCAGCTGACATTGCGGGCGAGTAGGACAGGTAAGTGTCCTTATTAAAAGTCAGCAGCTACAGTGTTTCTAGCTGCTGACTTTAAAAATAAAAATTGCGAGTGGAACCCCCGCTTTAAAGGAAGTCCTTTCCGACTGCAGTGCCATTTCGAAAGAGCACCACCTGCAGTGGAGGAAGTAGACTGTACCTGCCTACACCCCAGTCTGCTTATAAATCTTTGGCTGGGAGAGACATTGCTGATGCGGTATAACTCCCTTGCATCTTGTTTCTGTGCTCAGTCTTGCCACAGTGTTTGACCTGTGACACAAAACTGTCTTCCACAACCTCACCTTAGTAGGCTGTTGCTCACCTATTTTCTAAGCCTCCTACACAGGTCTTTCTGTTTCAGTTAATGACTGTGTTTCAACTTACGAATGAAATTGATGATCATTAGCACCTGCTTGATATAATTGAATAATCACACACCTGACCCTGATCCTACAAAATTCCTGATTTTGTGCAAGTTTAAGAATTTATGTTGGTTTGAAGCCAAAGGTTCATTTCTGTTCATTCTGTTCATTTCTTTTGCATTTTTGAATTGATAAAAATAAACAGTTAAATTATATATATTTTTTTTTTGTTCATAAATATTTTTATTGTTTACGAAAAAAAGAAAATTAGTACAAAACATATACGGTATATATAGTACATAAAAAATATCATATTAAAATATATAGAAATAAATTAACAGTTATAAAAGGGAGTAAGTATTAATCGAAAAAAGGTAAATAACAAATGTATAAGGCCTCATACACACGACCGAGGAACTCGTCGGAAAAGACACATAGTTTTCCTCGACGAGTTCCTTGTTAGGCTTGTCGAGAAACTCGACAAGCTTGCTTTGCGTACACACTGTCAAGACAAAATCTCCTCGTTCTCAAACGCGGTGACATACAACACATACAACGGCAGGGGAAGTTCGATTCCACTGGCACAACTCTTGGGGCTGGTTTTGCTAATCTCATGTGTTTGCGTGTTAAGTAAAAGTTTGTTAAGAGACGATTTGCACTTTTCAGTCTGTTACAGCTTGAAAAATGTGTTATCTCCATTACAAATGCTACTTTTACTCCCGTTTCATACTTTATTCTGAGCAAGCGCGGGTTTCTTAGCATACACACGCTCGAGTTTCTCGTCGAAAACCAGCCCGACGAGGAACACGACGAGCAAATTCAGACTCCCGTCAAGGAAACTTGCTCTCTTTTTTGCTCATCGAGTTCCTCGACAGTTTCATCGATGAAAAACATATACACGACCGGTTTCCTCTGCAAAAAAGCTCTCTCAGCAAGTTTCTTGATGGATTCTGCCGAGGAAACTGGTCGTGTGTACAAGGCCTCAGAGTTGTTAAAGATATATCATTAACGTAAAATGGATCTATCAAATTCCTGTGGTAAATAATATGTAATCCAAGGGGATCATGCTTTCTCAAATGTGTCTAAATCATCACAAACAATAGTAGCAAATTTTTCATTGGACATAAACCAATACCAATACCCACTTTACCAATACCCTCTTCCGTCTTTTGAAAATGTTATTCACTGCTGCTAAACAAACCTTGGCAAAAACATGTTGGTCTTCTACTCCAAACTCCACTTCGGTCAGAAACAAAATTAATTGGTTTATGTCCAAAATATATATATTTTTTAAAGCATTCTTACTTTACAGCATTTCTTCATACCTGCCTAAAACGTTTGCACAGTACTGTATTTACTCATGTACATTGGTATTATGGTCCCCACTGCCTCTGAACCAAATGTGTACTATTCTGATACATATTCCAATACATTCTCAAAGCACCACAAGACAGTCACGAGTCTCCAGTCTCCCCAAACCCCTCTGCACACATTCCCCAGGACTGAAGAAGCTTTAACAAAAGCCACTTTATCTGCGTTGTCCTATTAGTCAATACACGCAAAGACTCTGTGGAGCGTTATGGCAATGTCTTTCTGTCAGACTTACTTATGTGAAGAAAAAGCAGGCCTTAAAGGAACAAAATATAATCCTTTTGTGGCAAAGCTCTGCATATTTCATAACCCAACAGTTTTTATTATTGCTAATGAGATACAGTAAATGAGACTAAGTCTACTCTTAGCTTTTCTGTTTCCAAAACAAAAAAAAAACACGAAGTTTGGGAGTTTAAAAGAACAAATCCAATAAGAATTGAACATGTTCCTTGGCGTAAAATTGATATCTGGAAGAAGAAATCTGTAGTTTGGGAAAGGATTGTAAAATGAGACACAGGGATGATAAGCAGTGAACATTTCATAATGGACTGTATCAAATTCTACATCTGGATAGGTCATTTTCTTCCAACTTTACTCTTTACTGTAAAGATTACCAGCAGGGATAACTGGGTGTTAATGCACACAATTTATCATCTGTATCAAATAAAAGGCAGCTGATTAATCAAACTCATGTCAGTGTCCCAAAACATTACGGGAGGTAGATTTATTACTTATTACATGGCAGATATCCTTGAAGGGTAAAGTTACACAAATATTTTCATAGGAAAGTACGTATGTCTTTGTCAAAAGCATACAGGACCCATCCAACAGTTTAGAGAGGGCACTAAATGGGAAAATGAACTGGGCAGTTATCAAAATATAGTGCAAGGAATTAGATTATGCTGTAGACCATGGCAACCAAAGAGATCAGTTTTGGAAGCTGATCTGTGATTGGTTAATAGAGGTTGCTTTACTGAATTCCCTTTTGATTTCCCTTTACCAATCACGTCAAGTATGAATTCCATTTTGTAATGTGTTATTGAAAAGTCTAAAATGGAGTACACATATTAAGAAAATCGGGCCATCTTTACTGTAAAAAAAAAGAAAATCGGGCCAATGATTGCCCAGTTTTTCCTAATGCTTCACAGCAGTTCGAAACCGAGGATGGAGATAATGTACTAAAACTCTCATACGACAAAGGATTTTTTTGATTGCTAATTGTTTTTGATCATGCACAGTCTTTCGTATCTGATTTTTCTTGTATGAAAACAGTACACATTAAATGAAAATCATTACTTCTGTTCACGGTACGAGAAAAAATTGTCCCTTTAGAAATTTTAATTTGGAAAGTCTAAATGGGATGTTGAAAGTTGTGTACACACTATGCGAAAATTTAACGATCGTTCCTCATACAGATTTTCTCTTCCATTTTCTTATAGTGTGTACCCAGCTAAACAAGAATTTACAATCACTTTAAGAGCCCATTTAAGCTAACCATAGATGGATGATAATTTGGTAAGTTCGGCAGGGACAGGCCACATTTAGATCCATATGTGGCAGCTCCCACTTGACAGAAGTTGATCAAACGATCGTCTATTGTCAAACAGGCTCCATGGAAAATCTTTCCTAATCAACATTTGCAGCCAAGTGTCTGCAGGGGTTGATCAATGTGTAACGAGAGAGGAGAGTACCTGTTGTCAGAATACAATGTCTCAGCGTGGAGAATTCCTCCATCCATTTCGATTGTGTGGGTGGAGGAATATGTTAATATTTTTCGTTCAGCCTGCTGGTCTAATGGAACAAAAAACATCCATTTATGGCCAGCTTTACACTGTTGCTAAAATGCATGTGTCCAACTTTGTATCCTTTCTGTTTTTACCATGGGACAAGAAGTGAAGGGAAATCCCCCAACTGTACACATATGGCAAAAAAAATGTGGGGTTTTGCCCTTTGTTCTATTTTATCATTCTGTACCCGAGTTTGGAAACTTGGAATTTCCATCACTCAATAGTAATACAAATTGCAGCTTCTAAACATTTTCAATCAATTTTAGTAAAAATGTTTTTTTATTATTATTTACCGTACACTCATTGGGTTTAATTCATTAAAGGAATATGGGCTGTTCACCTAGTACAGGGTTCTTCAAACTACGGCCTTCCAGGTGTTCAGGAACTACAATTCCCATCATGCCTAGTCATGTCTGTGAATGTCAGAGTTTTCCAATGCCTCATGGGAAGTGTAGTTCCGCAACAGCTGGAGGGCCGTAGTTTGAGGATCCCTGACCTAGTAAAGTGAATGCGATGAACACGGTGAAGCTGTATTCACTATGAATATCCAATCATGTGCTTGAAAATAAAAAAAATGAATTACCCTTGCACATGATTGGGTAATTAAAGTGAGCATAGAGTCACCTTTTTTTTACTAACATTTACTTTTCAAATTGGAAAAGTGAATAGAGTGAAACAAACCTAATGTTTTAAGGGTACACAGGTTCGCTGATTCAGTGAAAACAAATCACATATACACTAGCAAGTGTCTTGTAGAAGTTCAAAAGAAAACTTCACTGTACCAGATTCTGGGTTTCGAGAAAGAAGCCACACTCTACGGATGTCGCAGCAGAAAATTTTGCTCAATGAAACAGGCTTCCAAAACAGTCTCTGCCTTAAAGCAGAAGTAAACCCATCTATTTGATAGTTTAAAAAAACAGTTAACATTCCCGGCATGCCGGAAATGCTAGATGTCACATTTGCTTGTGCTCTCAACCAAACTGTCAAACCATCCAATGGCTGGTTTCATAACTGATCACATGTGCAGCATCGTGGCAGATGCAGATTAAACAGAGGCCAAGATGGCAGCTTCCTTGGCTGAAAACAATAGGAGGGTTTACTTCCACTTTAAGACATGACGCGTTTCACCCCAATCAGGCTCATTCATTGAGGAATTATGCTGAGTTCATACAGTAGTTTATCAGCAGTGTCCTCCTCCAGTGATAATTCAAACAGTTTGAATTTTTATTTTTGACTTTGGGCAAAATCCAGTAATAGCATAGGTATAATTTTCTGACACTAGTATGTGGTCTGGAACTCAGAAATTGATTTAATTCTGTTCCAGTGTATAAGATAACACTAACAGCTATCAACTCATTTTCAAAGTTGGACATTTTCTGTGGCTAGAGCAAGAGCTTCCAACTATCATACCCCCATACATGGCCTGACCTTGTCCAATCATCCTAAGCAATGCTCAGACCCTGAGATCTGGTTGCAGTGCTATTATGCATGAAGGTACAAGTTAATTCAATTTACTTGGGGTAGGGTCAGATAAATAATAGATCAATGTAAAATAATATCGCTTTAGACACCCACCTCCTTTTTGCCTCTGTAGATCTGATACCACAAAGTTATGCACTATAAGAAACTAGTAAATATTCCAAAGCCTGTCATAAATTTGGCAGTATATAGATGATGACACAATAGAAAATAACAATGCTTGTGTACTTGTGGCAGCTTCTGGCATTCCCAGGTTATGGAAACTTCTATGCATTTACTCTTCAAGCTAGTGGCGTGTATGTCTGCGCCCAATTCACCGGCATCCAACTTGATAAAAGCAGGAATGCATATCAAGAATATTAACCATAATCTGACGCTTTCTCAGACAGACATTGTATTCATTAATCTGTATTTTGCCTTAAGCCATCGTGATTTCACCACTTACTCTTCCAAAGCTTCAAAATCAGTTTCCTTAGAGAAGACAGCTCCGGTCAAGGGGAATTTACACAACCTTCCTACATCAAACAGTTCCACTGGCTGCATCTAGTTGTAGACAAAGAGCGCAAAGATGTTTTCTTTATATACAGATGCTGCTTCCAGCGTAGAGCGGAACCGCAGTTTTCTACTATTTAAAGAGGCAGCCTTGCACTAAACAGAAGCAATCCAAGGACAGTGGCATAGAGTATGGTTTAAATAAGATGCAGCTTCTGTTTTAATACTAATATAAAATATACATTTTTAGATTATTATAATATCAGACTATTAAATAAAATGTGTTTATTATTTTATGTATTGTAGAAGGAATACTAAAACAAAATCCAACAATCCATAATAATAATACTAAGAACAATGATATTATTATTTTTAATATTATTGTTGTTCTTTTTATTACGTTGGTAATAATAATAATAACTAATTAGATATAGATATATCTATATCTATATATATATATATATATATATATATATATATATATATAGATAGATAGATAGATAGATAGATAGATAGATAGATAGATAGATATATAGATATTTATATATCTATATATAGATATCTATATATCTATATATAGATATCTATATATAGATATATCTATATATACTGTATATATATAGATATATCTATATAAATATATAGAGATATCAATATATATATATATATAGATATATATAGACAAATATCTACATTGTTATCATTGCAATTCGTGACTGTACTATTCTTTCGGCTCATTGTATAGTTACCAATTAATTGTTAATCAATTTACAGATATTCTCCTGATGAAGCGGCAATAGACCGCAAAACTAGTTGAGATGTTTTCAGTGACCCTCAATCCCACTGTGATTCTCCCCTTTTGGGGGCCATTATACTGGTGATATGTATGGATTGTCACTATGCTTTTAAATTATACATGATTATGTGTGTTTTATTGATTTTGAATTAATAAAAATTCCATATATTGTTCTATATATGTGTGTCTACACTTGGCCCTACCTACCTATCTGTACCGTAATAGTCCAATTGCCCCTGTTCCTTGTTTTTTTTTTTGTTTTGGGACCAAAACTCCGATCTCCACACGTCTAAATTTTCTGGATGATGGTACTATTAATTACAGTACACTACATATATATTTTTAGAGGCTATATCTAAATTTTATTAATATACGCATACATATATAAATAAAATGTTAATTTTACAAATTGAAATTACTTTGACCGAGATACCATGGAATGTTTCTTCCTCATAAAGTTTGGTATCATATGTTCTGTATTGTTTCTATTGTTTTGTACTAATAATGATGTTGTTTTTGTTAAACACAATTTAAAAAAAAATACACTTTAAGGAATTCTAGTTCACACAAAAACATTTTTTTTGGGTAAAATATAAAAGATGATGTTATGCCAAGTAAATATGTACCTAAACATCCACGGTTTAAAATTGCATACGCCCATAGAACAGCGCCAAACTACGGTACCTAAAAATTTCCATAGCCTTTACAGATTTCCAAATTAGGTCTATACAAGAGCTAGAATTATTGCTCTCAGTCTGACGTTCATAGTGATATCCCACATGTGTGGTATGAACACTGTTTACATATGCGTGCAGGACATCTGTATGCTTTTGCCCTAAAAAGATAAATGATTTGGTAATTTATTTTATTTCAATTAAAAAATTTTAATCATCACTTTTATTGCTATTACATGGGATGAAACCGCCGGCTTCAGTCCTGGCTTCCCGGTGAGATGGGAGAGCCTGGAAAATCACACCACTTGTAAAAGCAATTCAACGACTATTTAGCTGCTGGGATCACTTGTATTTTTAAAGAGCATCACCGGCAATAAAAAAAAAGATACTAGGATAATGCCTGTAGCGTCAGGCATCATCCTGGTCTCCCCACTGAAACCCAGGATGTCACATGACATCCTACGGGCAGGAAGTGCTTAAAGTGGTTGTAAACCCACTTTTTGACTTTTACCTACAGGTAAGCCTATAATAAGGCTTACCTGTAGGTATAAAGAATATCTCCTAAACCTGTACGGTTTAGGAGATATTCCCCTCGCAATGCGAGGACAGTAAAATGATAGAATCTTTCTAACAGAGACACAAACAGCAATAAAAGTACATTTTGTAAGAATGCCTGAAAAGATTTGCAATCTCTGCTGGGTTCTTATAGCTGTTTTGCCTTGTACACATGATCGGATTTTTACCGTTTCACCGATAATCCGACCGTTTGTACGCTCCATCGGACATTTGTTGTCAAAATTTCCGACAACAAATTTTTTATAAGATGCTCTCAGACTTTCTGACAACAAATGTGTGCCGTCAGATTATCCGATCGTCTGCACATCAGAATAAAATCCAAAGTACAAACACGCATGCTCCGAACCAATTCTAACCATCTGACAACATTAGCAGAAGTTGCCCAAAGGGTGGCGCTAAAGAGCTGAAAAACAATGTAGTTTCATGTATGTTGGCTGAAAAAGTTCTGCCGTCTGTATGCATACCAAGTTCACGGCCAACACACTTCGCACAAAATTCCACGGATTTGTCCAATGGAAAACTGATCGTGTGTATGAGGCATTGGAGTCCCCCAGTCACCACACAAGAAGTGAAGCTATATACTCCAGTGGGGACATGGACAGCAATGGAGGTCTAACAGAGGTTCAAGCCCTTTCACTGCTCCTTTCAAAGCTAAAATAAATGTACAGGCTTTGGTTCCACCTGTAGTTGTCAGTTTTCTTGGATCAATACTGTTAGGCCTCGTACACACAGGCCAGAATCTCGTCAGGAAAAAAACATTGAATCTCATGCCGCCCGAGTGTACACACAGTCCTTTCAAAAGAACCGTGGTTCTTTTGAAAGGCAAGAATGTGGTGACCTCATCGCGTACGACGAGCATGCGCTCGTCACATTTGATGCCATCGCTGCCATCTTGCTTCATCCTACCTATGCCGTGGAAGCTACAGCGCATGCGTCAAAGTCATTTCGAGCATGCGCGGGTTTCCTAGGCGACAGGTAAGTATACACACTCTCGGGTTTCTTGTCGGGGAAACAGGCCGACAAGAATCTCAACGAGAAAATAGAGAGCAGGATCTCTATTTTTCTCTTCGAGATTCTGGCCAGATTTCCAGACGGGAAACCTGAAAGCCTCGTACACACGCTCGATTTAGAGGCTTTAGGCTCTATTCCTGTTTACATTTTCACAAAACAATTGTACATTTGGATTTGCATATTTTTTTTTTCTTTCATTTTTAGTTTGCGCTTTCTAAAAAGGGAGCATACTGCTGATTAAGAATTGCAGACATCTTTTAGAAAAGTCTAAGAGGCAGAGAACAAATGGTTGGAATTCTGCATGGCGGGTAAAGCGTTAAGACATCAGGCAGCCGATTATGCATGGTACTCGCAGCAAATCTGCTGGAATCTATGACCAATAAACCAAGATAACTGTTAAACAATGATGCTGCTGTTTACCTTGTTATAAAGATAATTGATTTGGGAATGTAAAAATTTGTGCTTTTTAGGCAAATATAACTGAACATGTCTGGAGGGTGTTTTCAGAGTAAATGAACTCTAGGAAACTAACATCAAGTAATGTATGATGTGTTCTAAAAGCCGATAAACATTGCAACGTATACTGATTTACAGGGGTGACATTTTAGACATACTTCCTTTTTTTCTGATTTGTGCAACTGGTTATTTAATATTAAAGTGAAACTCCACTGAAAGAAAAAAAAACAAGAAGTTATTGTACACGTTCATTTTAGCAGGCTTCAGAGCATATCTATACCTGTAATGCCACGTATACACAATCGGAAATTCCGACAAGAAAACTGTGGATTTTTTTTCCGACTGAATCTAGGCTCAAACTTGTGTTGCATATACATGGTCACACAAATGTTGTCTGAAATTCCGACCGTGAAGAACGCAGTCACATACAACACTACAACGAGCCGAGAAAGTTCAATGGTTCCGAGCATGCGTCTAATTGATTCAGCGTATGCATGTTTTTTCTACGTCAAAATTGCATACAGACGATCAGAATTTCCGACAAGAACCAGCTCTCAAATTTTTGCTGTCAGAAATTCCGACAGAAAAAGTCAGATGGAGCCTACACACGGTCAGAATTTCCGACCAAAGGTCACATCGAACTTTTCTTGTTGGAAATTCAGATCGTGTGTACGCAGCATTATAGAGATGGATAAGGGAGAATGGGGCCCTGGAAAAGGTAGCAACATTGCCCTCCTCCATTCTATAGTTTGACCTTGATAAAGTTTGTAATAGGCACACAGAAGTCATCCCATTTACATTGTCTCTACTGGTATGACCCCTTTAGACACAAGCTACAAACAAGTGTATCAATCCTTTTGAAGGAATGGGAAGGTACATAGCTGTGATCCATTTTGGTATGTCCCAGTTTAGTGCAGGAGCAAAAAGGTGGTAGCTGGACCTCCTAGACCTCCACCCCACAATAGGCTCCCAAATAGGCTGCCTTGTGATGATCCAGCTCTGAATTGCATCTGTACTAAGACTTGGTATTCGGGTAAATTTCTCAAACAGACTTCTAGAGTGTGCTATAATAGAAAAACATTCAGTCCTAGTGTTGTCCAAATAGGAAAATTGAATTTTTACATCCCTGTACTATCAACAACCAATAAATCACCAGAGATAAAAGGCTCATTAGTCATTACATCTCTCTCTTCATTCTCATGATTTATCATAATCGTAATACACTTCATAACTAATCATCCCCCAGATCTCCATCTACTATACAACACAGGCCCACCCTGATACTCAGGGCTGGAGACAACCAAAATATGCCATTTTCAACCTCACTCCCTGGCCTGCATACAGTATATTACTGTTCAAATTGATTATGTTATTCAATTCAACTTGGTGCCACCCCATGGCTAGGGCATCATTTGCCCAACAAACCTCGAACATTTTATTCTAAAGTAATTGCTCTCCATGTTGCACTATTGTTAAGATTGTTTTCACTTCAGTTTTAAAGAAGGATGATTGTAGCAATCTTCTTATGCCACAAATTCTTCTGTGACATGTTAAATGTATTTTGATTGTGCCAATCATGTTATACTACAAATTTTATTGAAACATGTTCATTGTCTTCTTCTCATTTCCTCTCCAATAAAATATTTGAACATGTTCATTGTATTCTTTTTACGTCCTCTCCAATAAAATATTTGAACAAGCAAAGGTTCACTACAGCAAACTTTAAAGAGGAACTTCACCCTAAACTGTAACTTTCACTTTTAAGAATCCTCCAGGCTCCACTAACAATACTGGAGGTTTATTTATTTTAAGCAATTCCACCAGAAGTTGGCCCCCTCCACTCCCTGCAACCTCTTAAAGCACGTTACAGTTCCCAAGAGGCTGCAGGACCAATCACAAAGCGCAGCACGAGGTGCGCGTGTGCGGTGGGAAGCTGGCTGTGACGCTGCAAGGGGTCACAGCTCTCTTTCCACAGTAGACATGCCAGCGCTGGGGACGCAAAGAACGGCAAACAACTCGGTGAGGACACCGCTGGATCCCTGGACAGTTAAGTGTCCTTATATTAAAAGTCAACAGCTACAGTATTTGTAGCTGCTGACTTTAAAAAAATAAAATTCTAGAGACTGAAGATCCTGTTTAAGTCAGTGCTGAGGTTTTCTAAAATGTTACCTCTGGATCTGTTCAGACTTTTGGCGAGTGCTAAGGCGTTTTTTGGGAGTTTTAGCAAATCATAGCTGCTGGCTGCAGATTGAAATGAAAAGGTTGTTTTTTACATTAAGGTGGAGTTCCAGGGACGTAACTGCCCCAAGAAGTTTGACAAGATCTGGGGGGATTGGGTGGCGGCCAGGAGACTGACGTTCTGAGGTATCTGGGTCTAGTTGTATGCCCCCTTTTCCTCCGGGGTGGTCATGGCATTCCCCTACTCATTCTGGGTCTGGTGAACGGGTTGGTGGAGCCCTCGCGCTTAGGTTTTGGCAATCATTCAATGTTCAGGACTCACTGTGGCTATACGGTGTAATGTATGCTGTGATTATTTGGCTATCATGCTTGGCCTGCTGGATGGGATGTGACCCCCTCCCTTTCTTTCTCTCCCCCCCCTCCTTTTCTCTCCCCCCCCTCCCTCCCCCCTCCCCCTCCCCCCTTCCTTCCTTCCTTTCTTTTCTTCCTCCTTCCCTTTATTTTTTGTTTTCCCTCTCTCATTCGGACAAGCTAACACGATGTATTATACTGAAGATGGCTATCCTTGCACTGTCTGTAACAACTGTTTAGAGTCTTGCGGCCCTGTGTGTACCGTTTGGCCTGTATAAGCATGTAATCATCTGATTTTCTTCAATAAATATTCCTTCTGTTAAAAAAAAAAAAGGTGGAGTTCCACCCTAATTTGCATTCACATCTGCATTTGTTGCCGATCGCTTCACATTTTTGGACAGTGTATTTTTTTTAACATATAGTATTTTTCTTTTGTTGAAAATGCTCCACTTCCGTCCATCTGCGCCATGGCAAGGTACGTCACATGCTTTTCCCATTGGCTCCTGGGAAATCAGTGTAATCAATCCCCGGAGTCAATGGGCATCCTCCACTGCTAGCATTGCGTTATTTGTAAATCAAAAATTACATGATGCTAGGTAGAGGTAGGCGCCATTGCTACAGCAACCTGCTTTACACAAGTCTGAGATCGTGAGGTGCTTGCTGGGTAGCCAGCAGCACCCAATCCTGGAAGAGACTCCTAGCGGCTTCAGATGCCCACACTCAGGATTGACGCTTGCTGCATGAGGAGAGTACAGTGAGTACCAATACTTTTACTAACATAGAAAACAAACAAACAAAAAAATATATATATATACATTAGGGCTGCAGAAATGAATGATTAATTCCTCGATTAATCGTTATTTTTTTTGATCGATCAAAATTCTTTTGATCAGTACTAGTGATGCAACGCATCATAAATGATCCGTGATTCACTTGAACGCTTCCTTTTTGATCCATGGTGTGCTGGCAAACATTTTCCTTATGACTTTTTGAACCAGTTCCCTGCTGGTTATTGCTGCAGCACCCAAACCCTTGGAAGCTTTTCCAGGAACGTGTGTGATGGGAAAATGGAATAGTACTAGTAGTAAAGCATCAGTGGAGACACCTTTTTCCCATGATAATTCCTACAGGGGCGAATTTACCTTCCTAGGGGTAGATTTCCTTTCACTTCCTGTCTCCCTGCATTAGTAAGTAGGAGTAGTTTGTAAGTCAGATGTTTGTAACCCAGGGAACGGCCATTGCCTGACCATAGTCATATTGCTGCTTACAAATGCACATTTATTAAGTTGGGTATTTTTTTAACTGCAGGTAGTGCCTTGCTTGCTTTGGGGCTCCAAAACAAGTGAAGAACTATTCATGTCTGTGAATGACAAAAAAGTGCCAGAAAGAGGAGAATCCAATAGCATAACCTGTCAAATTCATATGACTGGCTTTTCCCCCAAACACGGAGTGTCCTCTACATCAGTAAACAAAAAACACTCTGTAGGACACCATAGGCTCATTAACCCAGCCTGAATTTTATGAAAAAAAAATAATAAAATGCTGCGAGCGGGGTGAAGTAGGCCCTGTGGTGTCCAACTAAGAACAGAAAGCAATATCCACTTTCTGTTATAAATGGGCCCCATAGTGATAAAACAGTGATATGCTGTTACCTGGAGGATTACCTGCCTTTTATGTAAAAGCACGTAACAGCACATCATATTTTAGCTTTGTAATTCCAACTGGAACTGCACCATTGAGCATTTATTGTTGTTTGCTTGCAAAAGTAACTGTTGTAGAACACAATACTTCCTTCCTGCTAATATACTGTAAAATGTGCCTTATGTTAATTTATCTACAGTCAAATGTAATCACTACATACAGCACCTTACACGAGGAAGCATCTTTAGAGTAACGGCAGGTGGTAAACATGAGCCTACATGGCTGTAAAAGTTCTGAAATATGTTCCAGACAGATATCAGGGAGTGTCAGTGTGGAGCCACAACTGGCGGCGAGGACTGATACGGCACACACTCACTAACAGGATTATCAATTTTCCCCTTGTTTACATCATATTTCTTTGCCTTTGTTGTCATCAGTTCTAAGGCCAGGTGTGGACTTGCGTTTGCCTCCTGCGGCTGGATCACATGACTTCAACTATAAGAAAAATAATGCAATTGATCATAATGTAGGATGGATATGCAATACATCGGATCAATAACTTCAAAGTAAACATTTATTTTTAAACCAAATTGCCATAATCTTCCTCCTAAAAATTAAAAACATTACCATGACCATAGTGATCACAGAATGGGCCAATGTGCAAGCACGATCTGGCTGCCCTCCAATTGTTTTGGCTCCAAGTTTCCTTCTAAACAAGTATGCTCAAATCTCATAGATGTGGATGCCAATTCAATGGAGGAGGGAGAGTGGAGGATTTGGGAGGAGCAGGCAGCAGTTCTTGGGCTGTTTATCATGGGAGTATAGCTATCTGACAAGGATTGTTAACAAGTTCAAACACTATTTCCCCTAGCTATTGGTTACGTTTTTTTAACCCACCCAGACACTATTTCCTTATGAGACCTCTTAACCAAATATGTTTGCTATTGTCCAGATTGTTGCAGTAAACATGGCCATTGTTAAAAAATGATCTAGCAAAGGCACTTTTTTATGATATTACCCTAATACTTGCCTACCTAATGCCTACCTAATGGAAAATGATTTGAGGATTTCCATCAGTGGATAACACTATAGTGTAATGCTAATACAGGGACTTCTGAAAATAGAAAAAAAAAATTTGGGATGGAAACTCCACTTTAATGAAATACCATACACTCAAACAAAACAGTGTAATGCCAGTCATTGTGCAAATATAAAAAAAATAGGTACATAAAAAAATTACAATATCAGAGGAATCTTGTGAGCAACTGATACAATCAACTAATGCGGATACATAAGCTAAGCAAACAACACTTCACACACTTCCACATCAATGTGCAGTATGAAATAAAACTGTTAAATGTGCTGCGCTTTAAGGTAATAAACTAAAAGGGGTTGTAAAGGAAACATTTTTTTTCCCTAAATAGCTTCCTTTACCTTAGTACAGTCCTCCTTCACTTACCTCATCCTTCCATTTTGCTTTTAAATGTCCTTTTTTCTTATTAATGTTCCTTATTTCTTCTGAGAAATGCTGTTCTTCTGTCTGTAACTACACACCGTAATGCAAGGCTTTCTTCCTGGTGTGGAGAAAGTCTCTTGAGGGGGGAGGGGGCGAGCAGGCAAGTCAGGACACTCTCTACTTTGCAGATAGAGAAAGGAGCTGTGTGTTAGTGGGCGTCCTGACACTCCTGCTCGCCCCCTCAAGAGGCTTTCTCCACACCAGGAAGAAAGCCTCGCATTACGGTGTTGAGTTACAGACAGAAGAACAGGAAGTGAGCATTTCTCAGAAGAAATAAGGACATTTAAAAGCAAAATCGAAGGATGAGGTAAGTGAAGGAGGACTGCACTAAGGTAAAGGAAGCTATTTAGGGGAAACAATGTTTTCCTTTACAACCCCTTTAACAGAAAATAAACCCTGATATGACATACATGTAATACAACTATTTAATACATTTTCTTTCCTCATATTCATCCATCTACATAATGCAGCTTGTTGTATATAAATATAAAGTGCTCAATAAAATAAATATATGCGCTCAAAGAAATTAATAAAGTGTAGTGCCAAATAAGTGAAAAAGAATGTGCTTCACGTGACTTCCTGCAACGTAACACGTAGGGGTGGGCGAAAAGTCTAACGTGATGCTTAGACACAGATTGGAGCAGCACAGAGTTATTGCAGTCCTGTGGATATGTAAAACTGTATATAGCTGGTGTAATGGAGCACCCAACAAATGTCAGTGGTATATATATTGTATATATATTGTTTAATAAAGTATGTGGTTTTAAGGATTTAAGCACTCTGGAGTTCCTTTTCTTGCATATAATTACTGGGTAACCGCTGGTACTGGGGAGCACAAAGATGTATATTAGACACATACTATATTTTCTGTTAAGTTCATTACCTTATAGCACAGCACATTTAACAGTTTTATTTAAAAAAAATTACAAGACTGTGACTATGGTGCCATACTGACGAAACATGTTGGCCATGGTTTGGAGTGATCTTGGAGAGAGTTACCTGTGAGCTTGCTGAGCAATTGGAAAGATGCAGCTGCCTTACAGAAGCACAAGTCTGTGAAAAAGTCCACATCTAAAGTTGTATCCAATGAGTAAATTTATATTAACGGAAAAAAACGTGTTTTGTCACTATGATACCATAGTGTGAAAACACGTTGGCTGTGGTCTTGCTATACTGAGCAATTGGACAGATGCATCTGTTTATACAAGCAGCAGTGCCACATTGTTTTTAAAGTAATACTGTATATCGGTTTCTTCCTTTCATGTCAGTGTAATTCATATTTGCTTCTAAAAAAAACTATTACGGTAAGCACTATGTTTGTTCTCTGTCCCCCCTGAGCATTGATAAAATCCCAAACTACATGGGCTACCTGTGTTTGCTGGATTGATTATGTGGGGGACATGTTGATAATAATCTATACACAGATCTTGCCTACCATTATCAGCCTGGGAAGTGAGGTTTTTCTGTTACTGCACATTTCCTCACTGGATACAACTTTACAGTATGTACACATTGCTACAATTGCTTTTATTACTACACTGCGTATTGTTATTCTCGCATTTTGTCCTGTTCCAAGTCAAAAGGCAGAATTCACCACTAGTTAGAGTCAGTGCTTGGATATTTAGTTTTGGACTAGTACCAAAATCTTAATTTTATCTAACCTTGTTATATACAGTGGGGGTTATTTACGAAAGGCAAATCCACTTTGTACTACAAGTGCAAACTACAAGTGCAAAGTGCACTTGAAATTGCACTAAAAGTGCATTTGGAAGTGCAGTCGCTGTAGATCTGAGGGGTAGATCTGAAATCAGGGGAAGCTCTGCTGATTTTATTATCCAATCATGTGCAAGCTAAAATGTTGTTTTTTATTTTCCTTGCTTGTCCCCCTCGAATCTACAGCGATTGCACTTCCAAGTGTACTTTCAGTGCAATTTTAAGTGCACTTTACACTTGTAGTTTTCACTTGCAGTGCAAATTGGATTTACCTTTAGTAAATAACCCCCTGTATGTTAGTAATTTCTTATTACAAAGGGCTTTTTGATGCTCCGTTTAGGTGAGGGGTTCTTGAGCACTGTATTCTTCATGGATGTGTCATCACATATACGGGCTCATTTATTTGCCTTTTAGAATGTTTAGTACAGAAGGCCTTCATCCTGATAAGAGTGTCACCAATTTTTAACATTTTAAAGGTGGCCTGACTCACACAACATCACTTTACGTATATTAAAGGGGTTGTAAAGGTTTGTTTTTTATTTTCCAAAATAGGTACCTTTAAGCTAGTGCATTGTTGGTTCACTTACCTTTTCCTTCGATTTCCCTAAATTTTTCCCTAAATGTTTTTTTTTCTTCGTTTCCTTTTTCTGAATTTCTCACTTCCTGTTCATCCTCAGTAAGCTGTTTTGTCTGACTAACCCCCAGCCAGATGATGGGGGCAAGCTTACTGAGGAGAAACAGGAAGTGAGAAAGAAAAAATACATTTAGAAGGAAAATCGAAGGAAAAGGTAAGTGAACCAACAATGCACTAGCTTAAAGGAACCTATTTAGAAAATAAAAAACAAACCTTTACAACCCCTTTAAGCTTGGTGAGCCTAGATGCTGATAAGTGAACGCTTTCTATTTCTTTGGTACATAACCCCAAGGGTTGAAAGCCATCAACAAAAAACAAGCAAAGGAAGAGATATTATTAGGCGCAACAAAGGTCCATTAGATACTAGGAAGGAAGCAGATAGTTTGCTTTAAACAACAGTGTACTGGTAAAAATAAGTGATAAGTGAGAAGAAAATAAATACTGTATTTGTTGGCGTATAACACTCACCTTTTTACCTTTTTTTGAAAATAGAGGGTAAACTGTGCCTGCGTGTTATACGCAGGGGGCGGTGGAACGTTTTTTCCCTGAAACTTCCCTCTTAAAGTTAGGGTGCGTGTTATACACCTGTGCGTGTTATACGCCGATAAATACAGTAATAAGTCAATATTGTGAGTGCCCAACTCAACACTAAAGTTGAGATTTTCTATTCAAGGAATCTTTAGAGAAAAGCAGATCATGTTGCACATTTACTGTATGTATTTATTGCTCATAGAGGTGTACAGTATAGCTAACACATTTCAGTGAAATTAAAGTGTCCCCTTTATCAAGGCTGTTTGTATGGAACCAGTGTCCCTAAGGTAAGTTAAAGAAGTTTAGAATCTCTGCAGCTAACATATTAAAACTCTCTCAGGTTCAAATATTTTAGGCAAATGTGTTATTTTTTCTATATGATCGATTTTGAATAGTTTTTCTCACATCAGGAAAGAGCCTGGAATTAGGGGCACTGGAATTGTATGGAAATGTGTTGGCTATGTATCTCTGTGAACAATAAACAAATCAATCATCAAGACAAATTTGCTTCTAAGGCCCCGTACACACGACCGAGTTTCTCAGCAGAATTCAGACAGAAACTCGATCGGAGCCGTATTCTGCAGAGAAACCCGGTCGTGTGTACACTTTTGGCCGAGGAAACCGACGAGGATCTCGTCGGGCCAAATAGAGAACATGTTCTCTATTTCCTCGTTAGTCAATAAGGAAACTTGGCTCGCCCAGATCCTCGGCGGCTTCACAAGGAACTCGACGAGCAAAATGATGTGTTTTGCCCGTCAAGTTCCTCGGACATGTGTACGGGGCCTATTTTGTCATTAAGGTTCACCCCTTTGGTGTAAAGTTGTACATATGGCTGGGGTTGATCTTTCAGTTTCTACAATATCATTAGATATTAGTCCTGCAAGCAGCATCTATGGGGCGGTCAGCGCTCCCAAAACGCCCCTGCCCATTGCAATAAGTGGGCAACGCTCCCGAACGATTCGGAAGTGTCGCAACACGGGAGTTTTTAACCCATTTTTTGGTGTTAAAAGCACCCCTCTAGCGTCCGAAAAGCGCTGCATAAACAGCAGTAAAGTGCCGCTAAAACGAGTAGCGCTTTACTGCGAACGCACAGGCAGCCCCAGTGTGAAAAGGGTCTCAAGTTGGGCTCCTTCTCTAGAATACACAAAGTCTTCATGATAAGCTGTACTGTCATTGTTGTCTATGAAAGGCTGTTGCCACCTCTCTGAAAATGTTTTAACAGTTGAAGCGGAAGAATCTGTGAGCTATGACAACTCGTCTTCCCTTCTGGTCTTTGTTATGTCGGACAGATTTGCTATAACTTAAGCAAATATCTCTCTAAAGGTTCTTCAAATAGAAAAGCAGCTCCACCAGAAATCTAATCCTACAATTATATAATCTGAAGGCACATTTTGCCTTTTCCCCCTGCTAGACATTCTCACGACATCACTTCGGCACAATGCAACGTCTGCAAACACAGCTCAGATAGTGTTCCATGTTTACATAAACACGCAATTGGAGCCAACATGTGAGTGAATGAAGCTCTATGGGGCTGGATGGAGTCACTTCAAGCATTATTGGCCTTTTACAATGGCCTTTTAACTCGTTCATCCCTATAGCAGCCTATTCATTTCACAAATACAATTTTAGTTATTCAACAGTCATCTAATATTTTTGATTGTTGTATTTTAGTAGAATGGTTACAAGATACCCCAAGGAGAATCTGGTCCCTGAAAAGTACAGATATTGTATTCACTTTTTTACTCCTATTATAGAAAACAATGGCTTATATGGCTCTGCGGCTTAGCTTAGTGCTAGTTGTTTTATGAATATATAACAAAATCTAACCATCCTATAGGACTTGGGACCACCTTATTTACAAATAGAATTGGATGGTTTTATTAGCATTGAGTAACTGTAGTATTGGAACTAAATAGTGCTATTTTCTATAAATCACTTTTGTAATCAAAGGATACTTACCTGCTGTGTGGAATAGTTTTCCACAGAGCGGCCTTGAACCTCCTCTTTTTGGATCCCCCACCAGAAATCTTGGCTCCTCCTCTTCTGTGCCTGCCCTTTTTGCAAGCAGCTTGCTATGGGAACAGATGTGTGGACTCAATCCCAAGCCAATTGTGTGTGTCTATAGATGCACACAGCGCACCTCTGCCTCTCCCCCTGCTCCCTCCTTACAGGATTTGATTGACAGCATCAGAAGCCAATGGCACACAGTGCTCTCAGCCAAACTTGTGAGAGCGCGGAGAGGTGTGAAAAGACCGGTAGCCAAGCACAGCAGGGATTTTGCAAGTTATGTTGTGTTCGTGTCCACTAAAAATGATTTTAGTGTATTTTTTGTGAAAATATAGTTTCTTATATTTTCTGAGGGGTGGGGGTTTGTGGCTCCGTTAGATAGGCTGTATAGGGCCCCATGATTTCTAATAGCGGACTTGTTGGTACCCAGTAGAATCACCCACACATGGGTACCCAGCTTGCTACAGGAGTCACCCAAAGGAGGGGGGAACTGAAAGCATTGGCAGGTACAGGCCAGATGAGGAAGGGAACCAACCTTTCTGTGTAATATTGTTGAACAGAGCAGGTAAGTTTACCCTCTTTTTTGATTTTTTTATATTGCCCTTAGAGTCACTTTAATCGGTCCCAAATCGATTTATTTAATTATTCAGCTTATTATTATTATCAAATCATATCATAAAAATGAAAGATTCCCCCCCGTTTTGCTTCCTTGTATTGTATCTATTCATTTATTTACCATTATGTTTTTCTTTTCTGTCGCAGAATGGCCAAGCTCTTTCTGTTCTAAGTTACAATAAAGAATTTTCCACTCCATTAATTCCATGTCATTCATGGTTTCCAACAGCACAGTAGGAGGTTTACTCTAAAGAGCAAATCAAATATTATTGCATCAATTAACAAGCATTGAATTTTCTATGAATTGATGCAATATTGTGTATCCTGACAGCAGATTCAATTATGATGCTGTGTGTCAGCGAGAAGAATCTATTAAACAAGTCAGTGTGGTTTCATTTTGGGAAGACTTAAGAGGATTATATGAAGAACCACGGTGAGATGGTGAACAAACCTGTAGAGAATAACTCTAAAATGGAAAAGAAAAAAAAGAGAAACATTTTATTTTTTATTTCTTTTATTTCATGCAAGTAAAATATGTTTCCTAAATGTATTTTCGGTGAAAAAAATATTTGTCCATAATCTTGTTTAAAAATTATAAAAATGCAATTTACATAATTTTAGTTTTCAAATTTTTATTTACAAAACAGTAAAATAATGCAATTTATATCATTTTAATTTTCAAATTTTTATTTACAAAACAGTAAAATAATGCAATTTATATCATTTTAGTTTTCAAAAGTTTATTAAAATACATTATAATAATGCAATGTATATCATTTTAATATGAAAAATTTGTCTAAAACAGTAAAAAATAAAATAAAAATGTTGGTGCTCGATTATCCCGGATCCAACAGTAGTTTGTAATTCTGTAAATGCTGACAAATGATTTGTGGACAGAGGCAGATGAGAAATGCTTCACTAATATATGGTACACTCACTGTTCAAGATTCTTAGTAATGTATTTTTTATTTCAAATAAATATATATACAATCAAAGCAAATATACGTGCTGTAACATTTTCCCTGCACTGCAGTGTGGTTTGTAATTTGACAGAAAGCACAAGTCTAAAACCCAAGTGTAACATTATAATTATCAATGGGGCCTATCTCTGTCATTGCAGTGCATTGTAAGCATTGCATTTCTGATCATCTGTGATTTCAGTGTGTCATTTATATCTAGAAATATATGACAAAAATTGTAATCAACAAGCATACGACGCAGAATTGAGGTTGCATTTACACTTGAGTTTTGTTTTTGGCAGTTTTGCAGGCTTTTTTTTCTTTTTTATGTTTCTACAGGCATTTTTGCAGGCACTTGAGACTTAAGCATTTTTTTGTAAATGATTTTTAGTCAATGGAAAGCTAGTTACTAGGGAATAAAACCTGCAAACAGGTTGTTTCACACTTTTTTCACACATGGTTTTGTTCATGTGCTTCACTTGTAGTCTATTGGGCCTAAGACTTGCCAAAGTCTGATTCAATGTGAACGGGGGCTAAAAGAAGCTCATCTTAGTGAAACAGTGCACAGATGTGAACAGGCACAATTGAATACAATAGGATTCTGTAGGTTGGATATTTTGGAGCTTTGAGCTTCAAGCTATATAATGCTTATGTGTGAATGGTGGAATAAATAAAGTTTGGTATTTTTATTATTTTTATAAATCTCTGACCAGTTGTTTTTGACATAATATATGCTTCCATTAAGAAGTATGCACGTTTTCCTGAAAATTTGCTTCTAAAGGGGATAATGCTATAATATTCAGGAAATTTTAAGGAACAAGTGCATACTTCTTAATGGAAGCATGTCAAAAACAACTGGTCAGAGATTAAAAAAATAATAATACCAAACTTTATTTATTCCACCATTTACACATAAGCATTATATAGCCATTTTTTCCCAAAACACCAAAAAACATAATCACATGATATGCAATATTTACCTAATAGTAATATTTTTATATATGTAATCCTATGTTCAACCTACAGAATATATATATATATAATATATTAGAACTGCTAATTTTACCGTTTAGTTCTTTTAAATTCATTAAAGTGTATTTTTTCCCCAACAATTGCATTTGAAAGACTGCTGTGCAAATACAGTGTGACATAAAATATTGCAACAATCGCCATTTTGTTCTCTAGGGCAGTGGTCGTCAACCCTGTCCTCAGGGCCCACTAACAGGCCAGATTTTATGTATTACCTTGGGGAGTTGCAGACTAGAATACTGCACTGAGCAGCAAATGATATCACCTGTGATGTATTTCAGTTATCTTGTAAACCTGGCTTGTTAGTGGGCCCTGAGGACAGGGTTGATGACCACTGCTCTAGGATCTCTGCTATAAAAAAAAATATGTAAAGTTTGAGGGTTTTAAGTAATTTTCTAGCAAAAAATACTGATTTTAACTTAAAATACTTGGTTAAACTGACCTCATTTGCAGACAGAAGTTTATCCCTATGATCTAAAAGAACAAAACAAAACATTGTTTCTCTTTATCTCTCAGTGCTGAGCAATGTTGATGAATATTTGCCAGATGGTTGTTTATTTTTTGTTTGTTTTTTGACAGCCATGAGCAAAGAATGGCTCTGCACTTAGATGAATCGTGGAAATGCCAGATTAAGATTGTGAGGGAGGCTGAATCGAAATTGCAATTTTTTAACGATTATTTGTGCAGCTCTAATATATATATATATATATATATATATAAAATAAATAAATATATATATATATATATATATATATATATATATATATATATATATATATATATATATATACACACACACACACATGATAGATTTTTATAGAAATGGTCCTGGAAATATAACTAGACTGTGGGGGATATTTTGTAAGGTATTAATTAAGTTTACCTTTGTGCTGTTTTTTTGGTGGGTTTCAAGCTAAAGCTCTCTGAAAACTGTATTACACTTGATACTTCTGGCCCATACGTTTTCTACATCCTAAAAGTAGAGCAAGGCCCTCTCTGTTTAGTTTTTGGAAAGAGATTCATTCATAATTTATTATTAACTTCTCCTGTCCTTTCTTTTTGTATTTTCTGGAGATGTCATTTAAATCACAGAAAGCGTATGTATGCATTAAAAAAATTCAAGGAAAGGTTCAAAAATATACAATGTGTAGAAGTGAACAGCTCCATAATTTTTGTTTTATTTCCTCTATTTTCTAAGTCAGTTTCCATACAATAATTAGCACATGACAAGTATATCTGCAAAAGATGAGTGGAAACAAAGCCACAATAAACTCCAATTTTGTTTAGATAAAATCTCCCTTTCAAATGGTTTGCATCTATTGCAATGATTTTAGCAAACTTTATTTCAGGCATTAACTGTAGATATTGATTTAGGCCTTGTCAGCATTTTTAAAAGCTTCTACCTTTACTTTAAGAGAAATTTCAGCTTAATACATTTTTTAGGTCAGCAGCTACAAATTCATGCAAATTAGGGGAATTGTTTGGGGTACCCCAGGTCACCAGAACTAGTGTCCCAACTGGAAAATTTCCCCTCTATTACTTTTCTGGGGACAACCCAAAATTTGGGATTTTCTTTTACTTTCACATTCAATGATAACGGTAAACAGGACAAATAGAGAGGATGAATCTCCCCAACGGGTATACAGATGGCAATAAAAACGTATAGATGTTGTATGCTTCTCCCTTCTATCGAAAACTATACTTTAAGTGCTGTTAAAGCGACAATATCCTTATTCTTCAAAAATAAATCATTCGCATCCAAAAATGGAACTTCCGCTTTAAGTGTAGGTGACCCACTGACATGCCAGTAATTTTTTGGGGGGGAGGAGTGGCTACCCTGTTTTTACGGGCATCCAGGTCCCACTTATTCCCCTGGCGCCAGAAGAAAGTTTCCCTCTCCCCCTCCCTCCCTGCAATCTTCTGGGACAGGTCACAGGCTTGTGGCTTGTTATGAAGGACATCATATGACGTCCAGTCGAATCAATGAAGCCCCAGCCCGGATATCATTTTGCTATAGGCTGGGCAGGAAGGTGTTAAGCCATGTAGCAGGGGGTGTGTCCTATGCCCCATTTGTTTACTTTGTCTAATAGGTGTCCCTCGTTCCCATCTCAGAATGTTGGGAGGTATGCATAGTCCAGAGTCCATCTCAGGAGTGAGCAAGAGTGGGTGTCTACCTTCCTACATATAGTGGGATCATAGAGAACAAACGTACCCACCCTCTAACAGGAAGTTAGATCACTACAGCAAAAAAAAAAATGAAAAAAAAAAGGGATTTGGCGATATGAAATAGGCTGAGAGCAAAATAGGGTACTTGAGTTAAGAAAACTCTAATCGATTTTTTTTTTTTTTGCTGTTACTGCAAATTACATTTTACAGCTTCAGTATTTTTTTTTACATGGTAGAGTCTTCAAATGTATCTCACTATACTTATATTAAAAAGTTGTTGTTTGCTCATAAGTTAAGAGCTAAGTCCTGATCTCCATCTATAACTGCTCACCCTGGCACTAAAGGATATATGCTGCACAGTGTCATCTTAAGAGCATTATAGGCCCCCGGGCAATACAGTGCACTGGGGCCCTGTCTACACAATTACGCATGAGAATTACTGACAAAAATCATCATTTACTGGCAGAACCACATTTTTTACTGCCAGTGCAAAAAAAGTACCTAAAATTACAGTTTTCAGTGCCCAACAATGCAAATGTCAGTATTTAAACTATAAACATATAGCTAGTGCTATTAGAAATGTGTTTAAGTTAAACAAAAGTAAAAAAAAAAAAATGTCTTCATTGACATGAAGGTCAGGTTACTATAACCCAGCCAGCACAGAGTTTCCTCTTACATCAGAGTCTGCAGGATTCCCCCTTACAGTGAAAGGGAACTCTTATGTAAAGGGGAACGCTGCAGATCATGATCTAAGGGGGGAACTCCGATGTGGAGGGGGGCTCTGGTGACCAGAGACAACCTTATATCAGAGTCCACTGCTTTCTCTTTCCCACTTACATCAGGGTCCGCAGACTGAGTTCCCCCTTGCATTGTAAGGGGGAATCCTGCAGACTCTGATGTGGGGGGTACTCTGGTGACCAGAGACCACCTTCCTTAGATTAAATACACTAAGGTAAGGGGGGTCACTAATATAGGAGGGGGAACCTTTATATCAGTGCCCCCTTACATTTTTGCATTCACTCCCCCCTTACATCAGCAACCCCCCGCACTCGTGGAGGACCGGATCTTCTCTGTGATTTCCGCGAACTGGGCATGGGCAGTTCTAACCCGTCACTCTCCATAATTTTTTACTGGGGTTGCTGGGCAGCCGGTGGGGCCCCCCAGGCAAGCGGGGCCCCCGGGCAACTGCCCAGCGTGCCCAATGGAAAAGATGGCCCTGATGCTGCACACTGGCACAGTAAGGATGTAGGTGCCTGTGATGTGACTGGCTGATTACTGGCTTTTCCTTCTCTATGGTGTGCATATAAAAAGATGGCAGTGCCCAATGGGGAAATAAACTGGGTCTCAGGGCACAGATGGGTACAGTGTTTTCCTACATGGATAATGTACTGGTAAATAGTTTCTGGTCTGAATACTTCAAAGTTGGCTGCTGTTTATGTACACATTGGCAAAGGAAAGAATTGCTTTAACTGAACCTCAAATATCTCACTCCATCAGTTATCTCAGCTTAACTTGAAATTTAAAATACAGAATATCGAAAAACCAGACATAAACCCCAATAATCTGGGGCAAGTACAAAATAAAAGAAAAAGAAAAACAACAAAATCACCCAAGAAAAACACAATTGGGGTTATTTACGAAAGGCAAATACACTTTGCCTTTAGTAAATAACCCCCAATATTACATGTTAGAAGCATTTTCAAAGGGGTCCAGCAAGGGTGGGCCCAAAGATAAGTGGTTCATCTCTATTTATTAACCCATACCTCCTCATGGGGAGTGACATCTATATGGTACCCCTTCAGCAATTTTGTGGAATTTTTAGTGGGTTGCCCCATTTGTTTACATCAAACATCTGCTGGGTGCTGAAAGTCACAGAAGTTAATACCAGTATAGATAGGAGAACTAATGCTAACAGTCCTCCAACCATGGAGACTCTAGCTTATATGTAGTGCAGCAGGCTAATATCTACTAAACCCGTTTTTTAACACAGGCTGTTGGACAGGTTAATTTGGTTGGTAAGTGGACTGGTTGGTGAGTTGAGCTGGGAATTTACTCTGGTTTTGTCTTTCATGTATTTGCCCTTTCATGTGCTCCTTGCTGTGAAGGCCAGTTATAGGTGGGGGCAGGGGCCAGCTCTTTGTTACTGGTGTAAATTTGGTATGGGGACACACTGGGCACTTTGTGTTATGTGCTGGGTGTCCAAGGTGCCACTGTGCCTTTAAGGACAACCGGGCTACCTCCAGGCCCACCTACCCCCTATCTATCCATTAGAATGCATGTGCTTCCACTGTGGAGACGCTCATAAATTTAGTAGTGTAAGGACTGCACGCAATACACAGGGTGCCTTAAAGAGGCCTTGCAGCTTACGCATGCATTTGCAAATGTGTGCTAACTAAACCACTGTTTTTAACGCAGACTGTTGGACACGTTAGTTTGGTTGGTAAGCAGACCGGTTGGTGAGTTGAGCTTGGAATTTCCTCTGGTTTTGTCTTTCATGTGATTGCCCTTCAATGTGCTCCTTGCTGTGAAGGTCAGTTATAGGTGGGGGCAATACTAATATCTCCTAAGAGGTACATATTTTATTTTTCCACTAATGTTTGTAAAATATAGGTCAAAAAGTATGGAAAACAGAATTTATTGCAATGAAAGTAAGTTCTGTTTTCACATTGCTTCCTGCCAGGTTTCAAAAGTTTTATTTCTACTACATTCAATTTCAGCGCGGGGAATTGGGTGAAGAAAGTACTAGCGATAATTTTTTTGGGCCTTTTTTTAAACAAGCATCCTGAGTTTGACAAAAACATTAGATGAATGTCGCCCAGTATTTCTGTTCTTGGTCACACATCTACAAGCCATCACTTCTCAAACGGAGAGATTATAGACAACATACAGAAAGAACCTCCAGTGTCGGTATATGGTCCCATTCATTTCTATCAGGACTCAGTGTGGAGACTTAGCCAGTGCTAATGAGAATTTTAGAGGTAAGTAGGCATCTGGGGTAACGGTAAGTCCATTTAGCCAATAGGTAGGTAACGTTTGTTTTGATAAACATAAACCTGTCCTTTAAAGCAGAACTCCATCATGACTATCCTGAGTCAAGATTGATAACGATTGATTTCCTGACACAATTCTCGGGGCGGAACCCATTTCTGCCGTTTGACCCAAATCAATGGGAGCATGCAGAGAGCTGAGAAACACATTGCAAACTCACCTTTCAGCATTCAACCTCAAAGAGGAAGGCCAAACTCATTTATTGGTCTTTTATAAACAATATGACATCACAAACATAAGCACATTTGATTGGTCAATCTATACATTTCAGCCCCTTATTACACGCCCCCCTCTGACGTCTGTACTTGGCATCGTGGCACATATTTCACAGCACATGTTTCAAAGTCTTTGGGGGCCATCTTCTTCTCTCGATGGGATGGGCCGGAAGGAGGGAGTTTAGGAGTGCAGTAGAAGGGAGGGGGGATGGAGTGAGAATGAGCGAGGGAGTGGGGGGGTCACAGCTGCTTTTATTTTAGTCCTTTGTATCTCCATCCAAGTAGAAATGTACTGTGTCTTTAAAACATTATCTGTTTCTTCATGTAAGGATAACAACATTTCAGAGGTTTTAATAAAAGAATTAGCTTAACATAAAATAGCATAGAATAAAATATTCATTTTATTTCACGTCGATCACAAGATGGCTACTGCTTACTGTACAAATCATTTCTCCGGTGATGTCAGATATCACACAAAGCATTCTTCTTTTGGTGTTGCAGCTGAAAGATCCAACTCTCATACAGTGAAGGGAATCTGTCATTCACCCTAGCTCTTCTATACCCTCATCCATTAACAAAATACCTTGTATTGTTTACAAATTACAAGGCGTATTGTGACTGGCAAGGGTAGAGGAAGGACAAATAAATCAAAGGGTCTGGTGGTTGTGCCTTTGGGTTCCACTAACACGTTTTGTTATAGCCTCAGTTATACATATAGGAACACATGAAAATATTATATTTATATGCAGCAGAGGGTAAGAGATTCACTTTATTTGGAATCTTTTTATTGGGTATATGATTTATTTAACTTTTTGGTGTAAGAATATACGAAAATATATAAAAAATCTCCAGTTTGGCAATTGAGTTTTGTTGGGAGTCTGGCCCCGTACACACGACCGAGGAACTCGACGTGCCAAACACATCGAGTTCCTCGGCGAACAACGAACAACGAGGAAATAGAGAACATGTTCTCTTTTCGGCCCGACGAGTTCCTCGACGGGTTCCTCGCTGAAAAGTGTACACACGACCGAGTTTCTCGGCAGAATCCAGCTCCGACCGAGTTTCTGGCTGAATTCTGCCGAGAAACTCGGTCGTGTGTACGGGGCCTCTGAAGTATGCTCCCTGTTTTTCCAATATAGTTTTATTTTATTTTTTTCATTCACACCTGAGCATAGCGTCTTTGAGCGCTTTTTTAGTGTTTTTTCAGGCTAATTTCTGGGTGGTTTTGGTGCTTTTTTTGCGTGCTTTGCAGCATTTTTGGGCTTTGCCGTTTTTTTTATTAGCCAATAGAGAAAGCTATTAACTGTTGCATCATTTGTGGCTAGGTATTTCAGCTTTTGTAGCTTTTTCATTAGCTTTTATTTCTTATTTTATTATTATTCTTTTATCATAATGTTTTTCCATTAGGGTAAGGGGTTAGTGAGTTCAGTTTAGGTTTAGGTTAGGGTTAGCATTAGGAGTTGGGTTTTTTTTTTATTATTATTTATTATTATTATTATTATTATTTTATTATACACATAATAATAAATGAATAGATAAATGTAAAATATATACACAAACAAACAAAAATCACGAAGACATTTAATAAATGAATACTACGTAACAAGAAATAAATAATTTACCCTTAACTTTAACCCTTAACCTTAAAAAATAAAATAATAATAAATAACTAAACACCCTAACACAAAAATGATTATTATTATTATTAACCACTTCCATACAGGGCGTTTTCAACCCCTTCCTGCCCAGACCAATTTTTAGTTTTTAGCGCTGTCACATTTTGAATAACAATTGTGCGGTCATGCAACACTGTACCCAAAGGAGCGAAATTTTTGAAAAAAAAACACAATATTTTTTACTTTTTGATTTAATAAATATCACAATTAAAAAAAAAAAAAATTCCTCAGTTTAGGCCGATACGTATTCTTCTACATATTTTTGGTATGACAGGAGGTGGATCTGTGTGTTTACACACACAAATCCACACTCCTGCCGTGATCGCCGGCAATCGCGGGTGCCCGGCGGACATCGCAGACGCCGGGCATGTGCACCGAGTCACACGCGCGCCCTAGATGGCCGGGAAGAAAGGACATCATTTAACGTCCACCCGGAGGGTGGGAGGGTTCCTGCCGGCGTCATATTATTATGGCACGGTAAGGAAGGGGTTAATAATAATGTATTTATTTTTTCAAGTTTGGGTGTTGTTATATTATTATTATTATTATTATTATTATCATTATTATTAATAATAATAATAATGTATTTATAATTTTTTAAGGTTAATTATTATTTATTCATGTATTATTACATAATATTTATAAATTTTACCTATTTATGACGATTTTTAGTTATTTGTGGATTTATTTTACATTTATTTATTAATTTATTATTTCTATTTTATTTTTGACTTTTGAGGAAAAAAACGCACAAAAACTTGTGTTTCTATTCATTTTTATGGAAATACCAAATACCAAAAAAATGCCCAAATCTGCATGACAAAAAAAAGCTCCAGAACTTGATTGAGCTTCAGGCGATTTGGCTTCAGGCGACTTGGTGTGGAGATGTGAACCATCTCCATAGAGAATAATTGATATTTTTTCTTCTCCAGCGTTTTTGAGCTTACGCTTCGAGCAGATAATCGCTCAGGTGTAAATGGGGCCTAAGTGTCTTCTATTGAAACATGCTGTTCAAACTTCAGCCAGCAGAGGGAGATCCAGTGCAACTGCTGTAATATTCCAAGGAGCAGTATGAGGTAGACACGCTTATTTAGCAGGAATAGATTTAAGTAAATAGAGATCCGTTTTTATATATTACAGCACTGTGTAAAGTTACAGAACCGATAGCAATAAATTATAACTAAGTTCACAAAAGGATAAGGAGTAAAGGCTTTGTACAGCACAGTTGTGGTGATTTACAAATGCACACAGGAAGGTTTCCAATAGTTGAAAATATTTTAAAATGACCCCTAGAGAAGGTTATAGGGTGTTTCTACGCTTGTCATGAACAGTAAAATCTTGGAGCGCTAAGAAACACTGTCTACACACATGACATGTTTATTAAACTGAAACATAAACCTTTCTCACATTATAAATGCGCTTCTTAAATTTAAATATATGTCCTCTACCTTACACTAAAAACGATTGTCCTGAGACAGGGTCACAGACACCTAGGCCCAGATTCTCAAAGGACTTACGACGGCGCAGCGCCATGTACGCCATCGTAAGTCCTAATCTGACCCGTCGTATTTATGCGACCGATTCTTAGAATAAGTTAGGCATAGATATCCATTAGATCCGACAGGCGTAAGTCTCTTACGCCGTCGGATCTAAACTGCATTTTTTTTTTGACCGCAAGGTGGAGCTTCCGTCGAATTCCGCGTCGAGTATGCAAATTAGCTAAATACACGAATTCCCGAACGTACGCGCGGCCGACGCAGTAAAGTTACGACGTTTACGTTAGGCTTTTCCCGGCGTATAGTTGCCCCTGCTATATGGTGGCATAAGTGCGGCGCATCAATGTTAAGTATGGCCGTCGTTCCCGCGTCGAAATTTGAAAAAGTTACATCGTTTGCGTAAGTCGTCCGTGAATGGGGCTGGACGTCATTTACGTTCACGTCGAACCCAATTACGTCCTTGCGGCGTACTTTGGAGCAATGCACACTGGGAAATTCCACGGACGGCGCATGCGCCGTTTGGGAAAAACGTCAATCACGTCGGGTCACAGTAGATTTACATAAAACACGCCCCCCTGATCCAAATTTGAATTAGGAGGGCTTACGAATTTCAATAAGGAGCGTCACGAGTTGCCGAAAGAAGCCGAACGGCGATGCGCAGGTGCCGTATAGCGCTGACTCGCCGTTTGGTTTCTTTCGGCAACTCGTGACGCTCCTTATGCGACGGGGGGAGGTCGTTTTTGTCATCACGTCAATCACCTGCTGCATAGGAATGCTAACTCCCACGGGAGGCCCTACCCGGAAGCCAGAGAAGAAAATAGCTGTACAAAAGGTATGAACAGCAAAAAAAAAAAAAAAAACGGCATATTGTCGAGGGTCATGTCAATGTAATATTAGAAAATAGTTTTTAGGGTGGACCCCCGCTTTAAAGGGGTTGTAAAGGTTCGTTTTTTTATTTTCTAAATAGGTTCCTTTAAGCTAGTGCATTGTTGGCTCACTTACCTTTTCCTTCCATTTCCCTTCTAAATGTTTTTTTTTCTTTGTCTGAATTTCTCACTTCCTGTTTCTCCTCAGTAAGCTTGCCCCCATCATCCGAGCGGTGTTTAGGCAGCCACAACAGCTTACTGAGGAGGAACAGCAAGTGAGAAATTCAGACAAAGAAAAAAAACATTTAGAAGGGAAATGGAAGGAAAAGGTAAGTGAACCAACAATGCACTAGCTTAAAGGAACATATTTAGAAAATAAAAAACAAACCTTTACAACCCCTTTAATGCTTTAGGACATAATCACAGCTAACTACCCCATTATTGCAACATTTGAATTCATATAAATGTTTCCTTTATAAAGGTAAGGGTAAGTGTTGGGTGCAACGCTGTTCTAATACAGCAACAAAAAAAAAGTTTTATGAAAAATATAAATGCAACCCTCTTCTCGATATTACAGGAAACTTATATGGAGAGAAAAATGGGGCCTGCCATGGCCAAACTTCTATATATTTTTCACAGTACAGGTAATAGGAACCAAATCTAATAATCAGGGACAAATCTTATAAACTCGAGCCTGTCCCTGAAAATTTAGAACACAGATCGATTCACTTTCATAAATCATAGAAGTTAAGTTCTCTCCTGAGATTCTCCTCTTCTAAAGTGAGTACACCCCTCACATTTTTGTAAATATTTTATTATATCTTTTCATGTGACAACACTGAAGAAATTACACTTTGCTACAATGTAAAGTAGTGAGTGTACAGCTTGTATAACTAAATTTGCTGTCCCCTCAAAATAACTCAACATGCAGCCATTAATGAAACCGCTGGCAACAAAAGTGAGTACACCCCTAAGTGAAAATGTCCAAATTGGGCCCAATTAGCCTTTTTCCCTCCCCTGGTCATGTGACTTGTTAGTGTTACAAGGTCTCAGGTGTGAATGGGGAGCAGGTGTGTTAAATTTGGTTTTATCGCTCTTACTCTCTCATACTGGTCACTGGAGGTTCAACATGGCACCTCATGCCAAATTACTCTGAGGATCTTAAAAAAAGATTTGTTGCTCTAAATAAAGATGGCCTAGGCTATAAAAAGATTGCCAAGACCCTGAAACTGCAGCATTGTGGACAAGACCATACAGCGGTGTAACAGGACAGGTTCTACTCACAACAGGCCTCGACATGGTTGACCGAAGAAGTTGAGTGCACATGCTCAGCGTCATATCCAGAGGTTGGTTTTGGGAAATAGACATATGAGTGCTGCTAGCATTGCTGCAGAGGTTGAAGGGGTGGGGGGTCAGCCTGTTAGTGCTCAGACCATACGCCACACACTGCATCAAATTGGTCTGCATGGCTGTCCTCCCAGAAGGAAGCCTTTTCTTAAGATGATGCACAAGAAAGTCCGCAAACAGTTTGCTGAAGACAAGCAGACTAAGGACAAGGATTACTGGAACCATGTCCTGTGGTCGGATGAGACTAATGCCGCGTACACACGACCGTTTTTCATGAGGAGAAAACTGACATTTTTTAGATTGGTCATGAAAATCGGTCGTGTGTATGCTCGATAGCAGTTTTCTCGACGAGAAAACTGCCTGCAAAAAAATTAGAACCTGATTGTAGTTTTTCCTGTCGTTCTTTATCTCATCACGAAAATCGCTCCTGTGTATGCTTTTGCGAGGGGAAAAAAACGTGCATGCTCAGAATCAAATATGAGACGGGAGCACTTGTTCTGGTAACGCTGTAACAGACTGAAAAGCACAAAGCTGAAAAGCGCGAATCGTCTCTCACCAAACTTTTACTAACATGAGGATGAGCAAAAGCCGCCCAAAGGGTGGCGCCATTTGAATGGAACGTCCCCTTTATAGTGCCGTCGTATGTGTTATCGTACATGTTGTACGTCACCGCGCTTTGCTTGAGCGTTTTCTTTTTCATGAACGTGTGTATGCAAGGCAGGCTTGAGAGGAATCACAATGAATCACGTCGAGAAAAACCTTGTTTACGTGTTTGTAAAGTCTTGTTTAAAAAAAAAATAAAAAATAACAAACAAGTTATACTTACCTCCTCTGTGCAGTTGGTTTTGCACAGAGCAGCCTGGATCCTCCTCTTCTTGGGTCCCTCTTCTGCAATCCTGGCCCCTCCCTCCTGTCGAGTGCCCCCACAGCAAGGAGCTTGTTGTGGGGGCACCCGAGCTGAGTCACAGCTACCTGTGTCCATTCAGACACGGAGCCCCGACCCGGCCCCCTTTCTCCCCTGATTGGCTAACTGACTTTGAAAGCTGTGGGAGCCAATCAGGGGTCAAGTCCTGGGGAAAAAAGTGTGGGAACTCCCACCCAAGATCCACTCCCCCACCAAAAAAAAATGATACATAATTACTAAACCGCATATTTATTTTTTTTCGATCCACTGTACCTTAGTAATCCTTTATGTCACTGGCCGCTTCCTGTATATGGATTCATCGGGTAGTGTGCGGGTATTCACAAGTTACCCGCAAGTTCTTTCGAAATCCCGCGATAACTCGCGGCAGACCTCCGCAATGTCTCCTGGGAACAATGACAAAAGCTCCCAGGAGACATTGCGGCCTTGAGGAAGTGACGGAATACCCGCACACTACCCCAATGAATCCATATACAGGAAGTAGCCAGTAACATAAAGGATTACTAAGGTTCATCTGCCCCTGACAGTGACTCGAGCTGGGCATCACCACTTAGTGAAGGATTGCTCTAGTCCTGCAAAGGGAACTGAGTTCCTGCTGTGAAAAAAGTGCAGGAACTCCGTTCCCACGCGTTCCCGCAGGACTTGAGCCCTGGAGCCAATGGTGCCTCTGCCAATCAGTAGAAGAGTCACGGATGGTGAAGACACTGGTGGACATCGCTGGAGAGAGATAGCATTAGTAAAACGTTTTTTACATTTACTTGTTTTAACTTTTTTTTTTACATTTCTTCAGTTGCTTTCTGGTTTCTGACGTAGGTCAAAATGATGTCATACATCCCAGGAGTCTTCATGGGCTTATTTTTCTTTCATCTGGGGAAGAGGAGGAGATGTTTTCTTAACTAAACACTCCCTCCTGTCTGCATGCCTGAGCTATGGGCAGATGGATTCCAGGAAGTAAATGCTACATGAATTATCTGCCATTACTCAAGATGACCATGGTTTGAAATGCTAGGGAGGTGTTTTCTCAGCAAAATAAAGCATGGAGACATGGATGGATGGGTGAGTTTGCTTTGTATATTAAAAATGAATTAGATTGTTTGTGGTGCTTGGATACCATTTAATTCCATTTTAAATCCTAAATGAAGTCTTTTTGAAAAGAATAGGACAAGGGTAGAATCCCAGTCAGGTTTGTGCATTGTGTGTGTCTTAATCTGGCAGATTTATCCTCATATCCTGTCCTTGTGACACCCTAAAGCTTCGTACACACGATCGGATTTTGCGATGGGAATAGTGTAATGACAGGCTGTTGACAGAAAATCCGACCGTTTGTATGCTCCATCAGACAAAAGTCCAAAGTAAAATAATAGCAAATAAAGAAAAAATAATATAGTGTATACAATTGCAACACAAGTCATATTGTAACTGAATGTTTTTAAAAAAAAATATATATATTTTCAATCTGCAGCCGCTGTAATTTTCTGAAAATGAAATGCAATATGGCTACCTGGAGGAGTTCTGCACACAGAATGTGTACCGACCACCCCCAGAAACATAGTTTCCTGTTTGTGTGATTGGCTCAATGATTTTCCCAGAAGTCTGCACCAAGATACAAGTCAGATTTCAGGCATTCCCTGGAACAAAAATTACATTTTTGGTGAGATACTCCCAATAAGAACGCGTGCCCGGCGCGTCACTAAGATGCTGATGCGCATGCCTGGCGGCCGCGATGTCCTTACGTACCCTCTGTTGTAAACACAGAGCTCCACGTCCTGTCAGGGAGAGGAGACCGATGTTGTGTCCCTTGTACATAGGTACACAGATCGGTCACCTCCCCCAGTCAGTCCCGTCCCCCCACAGTAAGAATCACTCCCAGGGAACACATTTAACCCCTTCCTCGCCCCCTAGTGTTAACCCCTTCCCTGACAGTCACATTTATACAGTAATCAGTGCATATTTATAGCACTGTTCGCTGTATAAATGTGAATGGTCCCAAAAATGTGTCAATAGTGTCCGATGTGTCCGCCATAATAACGCAGTCCTGACAAAAATCGCAGATAACCGACATTAAAAAAATAATAAAAACAAATGTCATAATTCTATCCCCTATTTTGTAGCCGCTTTAACTTTTGCGCAAACCAATCACTATACACTTATTGCGATTTTTATCAAAAATATGCAGAAGAATGCATATCGGCCTAAACTGAGAAAAAATAAATAAAATTGGGATATTTATTATAGCAAAAAGTAAAAAATATTGTGTTGACATCAATTTTGTTTGGGAGCCACGTCGCACGACCGGGCAATTTTCATTCAAAGCGTGACAGTGCCGAAAGCTGAAATTTTGCCTGGGCAGGAAAGGGGTATATGTGCCCAGTAAGCCAGTGGTTAAAGACTGCTAAACTGCAACATATTACATTTTTGTTTTTGAGTTACCGTGAACATTGCAAGTGACGGGCCAATTTTAATGCACCTCCATATAATGTGACATACAGGTATAGTTTGCTGTTATTATGCTGTTCTGCTGGGAGGTACTTACAGATCATGATGATGTAGTGAGGCAACCAAATAAATGTAAAGTCGGCATGCAAAGTGTGCTTAAAATGAAAACGATATTTTCAATGTCCACATAGCACAGTGGTGCCCAACCAGTGGCCCGCGGAGCCCTCCAATGTGGACCGCGACCTCCTGCCCTGGGATGGTAGGTTGGAAAGCCCAGATTGCAGGTTACCTGCACTGAGCCATAGACTTCTGGTTTTACCTGTAGGTGTGGTGCACTTTCTGAAAGTGCACCACACCTGCAGGATATAATAGAATTCTATGGCAAAGTTAATTTAACCTGCAGGAAAGCCACAGGTGCACTGTGCTGCACCCACGGTGTGGGTAGACCGCAGACCATCAGTGTAAAAAGTAGCCTTAGTCCCCTTTAAAATTATCCGTCTGACCCAATCGGACCCTCCATTTACCTCTATGGAGCGGCAGATGTAAACAGGACTTGTGTCCATTTACACCCGCCTACCTCCAATCCGATCTACTAAAAAAAAAAACAGAATCCGTCCCCTTCCATTTGATCGGGTCAGAGGGCCCATAGAGTAGAGTGGGCTGTGTCTGTGTCCGCTTTGCATATGCAGAGTGGACGCAGACCTGTCATCTGCCCACCATGCTCATTGTGGCCTGCGACTGGTTACTAAGTCGCTTAAGTGGCCCTCGCTCTTCAAAAGGTTGGACACCCCTGACATAGCAGTACATGCAGGGGTCAAGTCCTGGGGGAAAAAAGTGTGGGAACTCCCACCCAAGATCCACTCCCCCACCAAAAAAAAATGATACATAATTACTAAACCGCATTTTTTTTTTTTCGATCCACTGTACCTTAGTAATCCTTTATGTCACTGGCCGCTTCCTGTGTATGGATTCATCGGGTAGTGTGCGGGTATTCACAAGTTACCCGCAAGTTCTTTCGAAATCCCGCGATAACTCGCGGCAGACCTCCGCAATGTCTCCTGGGAACAATGACAAAAGCTCCCAGGAGACATTGCGGCCTCGAGGAAGTGACAGAATACCCGCACACTACCCCGATGAATCCATATACAGGAAGCGGCCAGTAACATAAAGGATTACTAAGGTTCATCTGCCCCTGACAGTGACTCGAGCTGGGCATCACCACTTAGTGAAGGATTGCTCTAGTCCTGCAAAGGGAACTGAGTTCCTGCTGTGAAAAAAGTGCAGGAACTCCGTTCCCACGCGTTCCCGCAGGACTTGAGCCCTGAGTACATGCTTCTATTGTTTTTACATACCAACAACAACATGAGAACATTTCCTATAAATAAGAGATGCTGTAAAGAGTGGGTGAGCATGGAGGCACGTAGAGTCCCCCTATCTCTGATATGTCAAGCATTCCCCTTTCATCATTTTAACATAATAAGACACTAACAATCATAGAAGAAACATTTTAATGTAAGATAAATTAACTTGAAACTATTGACCAAAAAAGTTTGCCCATAAAAAGTAATAACATCATTACAATTTAGTATAATAAAATACCATACATGTATATAAACTGAGACATAAATTATCTTTTTGCACTTAAAATCATTATTACAAATCAATGTTACTGCATCTATGTAACACATTTATTAATGTATCAATGACTGAGTATTGTGTCCATGATAATTCCAACATCAGGATAATATATGCAACATGGTCATGTTTTTTTGGAATAAGTAAAGGCCAGTTCTGTTTAAAACTAATATTTGAGTCATGGGTTGCCAAGAGAGATCACTTTCAACTTTTTATATTTCACCCAAGACCCAGCAAGATTACGATTTTCCTGCATAAGTTGGTGTCCAAGTCTCCTGATATATGGCCAGAAAAAAAGTCTCACTCTTCCCTTCCATGCCTCCCTTTCTATCCTTTTATTCAACATGATATTCATTCCATTAAAGGGGTTGTAAAGGTAATTTTTTTCCCTAAATAGCTTCCTTTACCTTAGTGCAGTCCTCCTTCACTTATCTCATCTTTCGATTTTGCTTTTAAATGTCCTTATTTCTTCTGAGAAATCCTCACTTCATGTTCTTCTGTATGTAACTACACACCGTAATGCAAGGCTTTCTCCCTGGTGTGGAGTGTCGTGCTCGCCCCCTCCATTGGACAACAGGAGAGTCAGGACGCTCTCTACGTTGCAGATAGAAATAGGAGCTGTGTGTTAGTAGGCGTCCTGACTCTCCTGCTCGCCCCCTCAAGGGAGGGGGAGAGCACGACACTCCACACCAGGGAGAAAACCTTGCATTACTGTGTGGAGTTACAGACAGAAGAACAGGAAGTGAGGATTTCTCAGAAGAAATAAGGACATTTAAAAGCAAAATGGAAGGATGAGGTAAGTGAAGGAGGACTGCACTAAGGTAAAGGAAGCTATTTAGGGATTTTTTTTTTTTTACCTTTACAACCCCTTTAAGGATGCATGGCACCGTTGCCCAGTCCAGGGCCTCGGAGTGGAATGTGAACTCCCTTCCAATCCTTTCACAGCTCAAGAGTGCCAAGACATCTAAGGGTTTTATTTCCCAGAGCTATAGTACACTGCTTTGCAAATATCTAAAGGAACATCCCCTGACAGTTAGGAGGAAGTGGAAGGTGGATGTAGGTCCCTTGGACGAGGAGCAGTGGGAGGAGGCCCTGCAGTCGGTTACCGTTTGTTCCCTGAATGTGACAACGCCTGACGCAACTATATACACTCCTAAGAGTATACTATACGCCCCACAGATTGCATGTTATGGGATTGCGGCCCACACCGACTTGTGCAAGATGTAAAAGGGACCATGGGGATTTGATACACATGCTTTGGCGCTGCCCCAAGTTGCACGCTTATTGGAAGGGGGTGACAGACACACTAAACGCAGTATTCCAGGTCTCGATCCCATTAGATCCTAAGCAGTGTCTCCTGAATCTTCTAGATGAGCTGGAATGGGAACCCCATATTAGAGAGGCCCTTAACAGGGCCCTTTTTATGGCCAGGAAATTGATCATGCAGCATTGGAAAGCTGAGGTGCCCCCCACGGTCAGGGAGTGGATCACTGCACTTGGTAATGCATTGAGGATGGAGAAGGTTATATACCAACATAGGGGACGCTCTGGAAAATTTGAAAGGTTGTGGGACTTGTGGTTGGGAACGCCGGGGCTAGCTCCGAATGACCTAGTCATGGACAGACTCTTGGGCTAGCAGGACAGGGGGTGGTGTGGGGGTTGGATGCGGTTTATATGTCCTTTCAGTATGCTGATTTGTGTTTACATATACTTCTGTTCTGTATATGGCCATGTATGTGTCTGTTATATTCAATATGATTGTGGTACTTTGGACTGTATGTGTCAAATTTTTAATCAATAAACTTATTTTTCTTGGATTAAAAAAAAGGATGCATGGCACCAACATCTGGCTTTGTGATGACTGTTACAATTAGGAGGTACAAGATCCTCCTACAGAAATATTCCCCCAATGACAGCCCAGAGAAATATACAGTACACTGCTAATGTGAAACAAAAACTGAAATATTAAGATTTAACTGAGCTGAACATTTTTCCTTTTACATTTTTTAATGTCAACAGCTTGCATTGTGTTTATGGGTGTCTATTATTTACCAATGTCAGTTTAATCCCCCTTAAATCATACATCTTTTGTGTTACAAACCATTACATTTAATCATATCTAAAACTGTAATTACTCGTACATGACGGTAAATTCTATACATTCACAAATATATTCTCTACAATTTGACACATTTTTATATTCACATTGCTTTTTTTTCTTCTTGTCTTCTGCTGCTTAAACAATTAAGTAGTAAAACATATTTTCAAGAGCAAAGATGAGATTAGGTGACAATCCTAATGTATGTGACCAGAACCATTTTAGCAGATTAGGCTATAAACTCCAACAAACTGGACCAATCACTACGGAAAAGAAGACAACCGTACTGGTATGGGCATCCTCTGATTACTCCGGTTTATTTCGTTGGTCAGTGCTAAGTGAAGCAGTGACATAACCCATAGCACCCAATCATCAATCAGGAATGAGTTTTACTGTAGTCAGATCACTGAAATATTAATTCTTATTGGCTGCAGTGGGTTACGCTGTGTGCTCATGCCTCATTAACTTGCTACTTTAGTAAAGTTTGATATTTGGCCAACACTTCAGCCTTGACCCAATTAAAGTGTATACAACCTAAACTTTTTTTTATTATTAAATAGAGTAGGTGATGGATAGAGCCTCCATCATTTTTTTATGTGCTGCCTGTATCTTGTTGAGGATATTTCTGTTTGCTTACTGGAGATGCAACAACAAACCAGAGGAAATCTTTACCAAGTCAGAGGAAAGCTCTTTATTTATTATAGAACAGGTGTCCTCATTGGAAGATTTCACCTCCTGTTTCTGTGACATTTATAACATTTGAGTTAACATGGTCTATACAAACTGAGTGTTGCATGGTCTTGCTAGTGGATATTTTCAATACTGGAACTTTATTGACTGCTCAAATAGGGGCCGTTTTATTAATCACAAAAGACGCAACACTTCAGAGCCTCTTCATCAGGTAGACAGTGACTCTATATACTCTTAGGCCCCATACACACGATAGAATCCATCCGCTGAAAAATCTCAGCGGATCGGTTTCAGCGGATAGATTCTATGGTGTGTACATTCCAGCGGATCTTTATCCGCGGATATTTCCGAATTCCAGCAGATAAAAATTTGTTGACATGCCAACAAATCTATCCGCTGGAATCGGATCCCGCGGATCGATCCGCTGGTCTGTACAGACTCACCGGATCGATCCGTCCGAGGGGATCCCCCGCATGCGTCGTAATGATTCGACGCATGCGTGGAATTTCTTATATGACTGCGTCGCTCACGTCGCCCCGCGTCATCATCGCGGCAACGGCGCGACACGTCATCGCCAGAGGATTTCGGCGCGGATTTCGATTCGATGGTGAGTACACTCCATCGGATGTAAGTCAGAGAGGCAAGTGCTGTATTCTCAAAGCACTTGCCTCCTAAGTTACGGCGGCGTAGCGAAAATGGGGCCGGCGTAAGCGCGCGTAATTCAAATGAGGATGAGGGGGGCGTGTTTTATTTAAATGAATGGTGACCCGACGTGATTGACGTTTTTTACGAACGGCGCATGCGCCCTACGTGTACATATCCCAGTGTGCATTGCGGCAAATTACGCCGCAAGGACGTATTAGTTTCAACGTGAACGTAAATTACATCCAGCCCCATTCACGGACGACTTACGCAAACGACGTAAAACTTCAAAATTCCGACACGGGAACGACGGCCATACTTAACATTGGCTACGCCACCTAGGGGGCAGCTTTATCTTAATGCCGGCATACCTCTTACGGAAACGGCGTATCTTTACTGCGACGGGCAAGCGTACGTTCGTGAATCGGCGTATCTAGTCATTTGCATATTCTACGCCGAACTCAATGGAAGCGCCACCTAGCGGCCAGCGGAAATATTGCACCCTAAGATACGACGGCGCAGGCCGTCGTATCTTAGGTAGGTTTAAGTGTATCTCAGTTTGAGCATACACTTAAACATACGACGGGCTTAGATTCCGAGTTACGTTGGCGTATCTACTGATACGCCGGCGTAACTCTTTGTGAATCTGGCCCTTAGTCACTGGTTGTGATAAATAAAAGGCCTCCTATTTGAGCATTTAAGTGCCGGCGATGTTCTACTATTGGACATGTTGGGTTTCCCCATCACTTTCATTACCAGTAACAGTTCCCAGGAGAAATATGAAGAAGATCTCCCCAGCGGGAACGGTCAGGAGACAAACATCAGTAAACACATCATTGTGATTCTAACCCTTCCCCACTCCTTCCAAAACTAACAAAACATGAGATATAGTTTAGGGTAAAGTGCTCTGAAAGTTGGCTTGCCTACCAGAAAGACAGGTAATTCATTATACTCTATAAAAAGAGCCAAGATGCATCCATGTTCCAGAGTTTCATCTTTAGATTCACTGTTCCTGGCCCTGAAACAGCAGGCTTACATAATAACTGTACAGACTATTCTTTCTGGGCAGGGGCCCAAATTTACCACAGGGAGCTAAAGGGAAAGTCACATTTTGGGGCCAGATGACCCAAACACAGAAATACCCTCTTCGGTAATGCAACTGTTGTAACATGGAATTAGGCCTACTGGTTTGGGTTTCTCCAGTCAAAACTATTTTTATTTTTTTTTGTTTTGTATTGAGTGATTATGGGTTAATCCTTTTGTCAAGTTTTTATTGCTGTCCCTCTATTTGTAGAGAAGAATGTGAAATTTATAATTCACCCATTACAAGAAGTGATGGAAAATCTTCTAATGGGGACACCTGTTCAAGGGACCACTGTCTACAACTTTGGGAGATATCTGCTGATGTCTTGTTGAGTCTCTGGGACAAGAAGTGATGGAAAATTTCCTCAGTGGTACACAGGCAGCAAAAAAATATATAAAAATACTTGGCAAGAGTTTTAACCTTTCTCTACTCTATCCAAAAGGAGTGCAAATTGTCCAGTCCAGTTGCGTTTGTATGTACTGCATATACATTATCAGAGAAGTCCTCTGGGGTCCTGACTCATACAGATTTTGACCAGGTAGCACCATTGCTAGAGGGCAAGCATACATAAAGAGCACCAATAATGAGCATCGAAAGGAGAACCAAAGAGTTTTTTGCACTGGTGCTCCATGCAGTCTATGTCCTTCACTAACTGAGCATATTGACGTTGGCACCCACCGCGCTCATATCTATACCTTAAACATTTATAGCCAGATTCATAAACACTTACGACGGCATATCAGTAGATACGTCGTCGTAAGTCTGAATGCGCGCCGTCGTATCTATAAGCGTATTCTCAAACTGAGATACGCTTCACTGTTGCTAAGATACGACCGGCGTAAGTCTCCTACACCGTCGTATCTTAGCTGCATATTTACGCTGGCCGCTAGGGGCGTGTACGTGGATTTACGCCTAGAATATGCAAATGACCTAGATACGCCGATTCACGAACGGACTTGCGCCCGATACGCTGTTTACGTAAGGCGTTTTTCCGGCGTAAAGATAAACCACCAAAAAGATGGCGCAGCCCATGCAAGGTATGGACGACGGAACAGCTGTCGTATTTTATGTCGTTTGCGTAAGCGTATGTGAATGGGGCTGGGCGTAGGTTACGTTCACGTCGAAAGCAAGGAGTATTTGCGACGTGATTCTGAGCATGCGCACGCATGCGCCGTACCAACGGCCCCGTATTTACATGGGGTCACGGGTAATTTACATGGAGCACGCCCCCTACCTGCCTATTTTGAATTAGGCGGGGTTACGCCGGGCCATTTGCGCTACGCCGACGTAATTTAGGGAGCTTTGTGAATACAGTACTTGCCTCACTATGTTACGTCGGCGTAGTGCAAATGTGATGCGCTACGCCGGCATAAAGATACGAGGCTCTACGTGAATCTGGCCATTATTTCCTGTACATATACAGGAAAGTGCATGGGGGCACACATGTTCCTGCCTCTCTACCAGACACATACAACTACGCACATTAAACACTGCCTAAACATTACATGCGCAGAACAGTAAGTAGCGTCATCAACATGCTCAAATCTATTGAGATGGAGGGGGGTTCTTGCAAGAGAACCATATTCAGTTTGGTAAAAGCCATGGCTGTCAACTGACCAGAGTATTTAGCAAACAGCATAGAAGCAGTTCTGCATGATCAACAAACCAGCATCTGTCTAGTTAAAAGAAGCATCATTCAGCATACAAAAAAATCTAAACCCTAACATGTTTTAGTCAGTGTCCTGGGTTTTAGTCATATACAGTATGTTGTACCACCAATGAGAAAAAATAAAGCGCTGCCTGTGAAGGCTAACATATTTAAATTTGAGTTGGTAGCGGTTAGATTCTTATGTTCAGTGAGAATCCAATTTTTGGGGAGTGTCACAGGAACTAAAGAAAAATCTTTTCAATTAAAGCGGAAGTAAACCCATCTTTCTTAGGCCCCATACACACGATAGAATTTATCCGCGAATACGGTCCAGCGGACCGTTTCCGCGGATAAATCCTCTCGTGGATTTCGGCGGATTTTCATGCGATGGTGTGTACACACCATCGCATTGAAATCCGCGCCGAAATCCTCTGGCGATGACGTGTCGCGCCGTCGCCGCGATTATGACGCGGCGACATGCGCGACGCTGTCATATAAGGAATTCCACGCATGCGTCAAATCATTACGACGCGTGCGGGGATCCCTTCGGACGGATGGATTCGGTGAGTCTGTACACACCATAGGATCTATCCGCTGAAACCCATTTGCTGGGATTTATCTGCGGATGGATTCTATGGTGTGTATGGGGCCTGACAGTTTCAAAAAGCAGTTACATTTCCGGCATGCCGGGATTGCTAACTGTCACATTGGTTGTCCTCTTAACCAAACTGTCAAACCATCCAATGGCTGGTGCCATAACTGATCACATGTGCAGCATCATGGCAGTTGAAGGTTAAACATAGGCCAAGATGGCAGCTTCCTTGTCTGAAAATGATAGGTGGGTTTACTTACACTTTAAGTTACATGCAGAAATAAAAAGCTGACAGTATTGAATATTTCCAGGCATCAGTTTGGAACAATGTAACTATGTATATAACATACCCGATTGATGCCCTTGGAAGCTGGAAATCTCTTAAGCAGACACCGCTACTCCAATGATCTCCACTTGCTTCTAGGACCAATGCCAAACGGCTGCTCTCCTGCATTGTGAATATAGGAGGTCGACCACTTGGCAAGAAAAAGCAATCTGTGATTGGATGAGATGGAGAAGTGGTCTGCTGAAATCATGTCCAATCAGAGAATGTTTTGCATTCATTCAGAAAACGCAATGCATTCCTTGAATGGTGCCCATGCTGAGCGGCCAACCTCTTGTGCTCACAATGCATTAAACCAGCAGCTCAGCATGGGACCCAGAAACAAGTGGAGATCACTGAAGTAGCAGTGTCTACCTCAGTGATTTCCAGCTTCCAGTGACATCGGTCAGGTATGTCATATACTGTACATAGTTAAATTAGTCCAAGCTGGACCAGTGTAACTATTTAGAACATGCAGATGCCTGGAATTATTTTTTAACTTTTCAGCACACTAGCTGGGAAAATCTGTTTTTTAATAATGTTTTTAAGGCTTATATGCAAAAATTGAACTTGACAGACTCAATCTTTTAATCTTGTGTTAATGAAAAACTTATTTTTCTCTGTATACTTCAAATGTATATAATAACAGAGAAATATTTGCACACAGCCGTTTCTTCCTATTTAATGGCCCTTTTCACAATGCAAGCCTTTAAATTACTCAGCGTATTTAAATCTGAACTAAGAATATATATTTTGAACATATTTTTTATCTAAAAGCAAGAGGTATTTGTATTTTCAAGATTTTTGCAGTGATCCTGTAGTAAAGACCAGCCACTCCTGCCATCTCTCTTTGTGCAGGGTGACTGGTCTTGTATCCACCCCCTCCTGTAGTTTTCTGCAGGCAGCCTGTATTAAGTGGAAATGCTGGGTTCCTCCCATAGCTTTGCTCTCTGCTTAGGTTAATAGATAATATTTGGGTTTGCAAAGGGATTTGGTGCACACAAATTGGATTTATATACTTTGTGGATATTGAAAATAAGTTTATGTACTTGGAGTTCACCTATAAAATAATGCACCCCCTATGAGGATAATATCTTATGTACTCTGGTGGCTTAACTGTGACTCTCTACATTTAAAGCTGAAGCACTGGAATCAGGCAAAATGTATCCTTGCAATGGGGCTTTCCCACACAAGGTTTATATGGTCATTTAGTCTAGGAGTGTATGAATAAAGTGTAATACTCCAGCACTGCATCCTCTCTAAGGTGCTTCGGGCCCTGGTCTCATGTGTGCTTTCTCACATAGTTACTCGTTAACAGCCTGGCCCCTGTACTGCTCCTCATGATGCTGTCGGACTGCGGGCAGCCCAGAGCTTTGGCCAAAAGAGAAGAGTGATGGAGAAAGGAATAGGGTAAGTAATATACTCTATTCCTGCACCCCTAGACTAAATGAGCATTTAACCCTTGCATTGTTCAGATTTAATAGGTTCAGATTTAATAAGTGACAAAATATGGAAGACCAAGCATACACAAATGTAACTGTCACTAGGATAACAACACAAAAACTCAAAATTTGTGGTCACAGAAAAAACACCATACTTTTCCTTTAAAGGACATGTGAGTTGCTATTTTTGCCCTTTTCTTCTTCTAGAAATTCTATTTGCTTGGCTGTTTCAGACCTGGGGGTGGGGTGATATCAGTTCTGCATTTGGGGATTTAGGTGCAGGATGTGTAATACTGGTGCTGGGTGAATGGTACCAGTGCTGAGTAGATGATATCAGCACTAGATGGGTTATACAGGTGCTGGGTGAGTGATACTAATGCTCTGTGTATGATTTCTGTGCTGGGTGGGTGATACCCGTGCTGGGTGAGTGATACCGTTGCTGGGTGTAGGATTTCTGTGCTGGGTGGGTGATACCGGTGCTGGATGTGGGATATTAGTGCAGAATGGATGATACAGGTGTTGGATTGGTGATATTGGTGCTGGGTGGGTAACAAGGCTAATACAAGTGCTGGGTGGGTGATATTAGGGCTCGGTGGATAGTAACTATCATTGCTGGATTAATAAAATAAGTGCAGGGTGGGTAATACCGATATTGGGTGGGTGTTACTGGTGCTGAGTGGGTGATGAAGGGGCTGGGTGTGTGATACTGGTGATGGGTGGGTGATACAGGGGCTGGCTGGGTGAAACAAGTGCTGGGTTGGTAATACTGGGCTGAATGGATGATACAGGGGCTGGGTGTGTGGTAACTGTGCTGGGTGGGTGATAGAGGGGCTAGGTGTGTGATACCAGTGCTGGGTGGGTAACACTGGTGTTGGGTGGGTGATACCATGCTGGCTGTGTGACACGGGTGCTGGATGAATGATACTTGTTCTGGATGTGCGATACCAGTGCTCAGTTAAGGATACTTGTGCTGGGTATATGATACCGGTGCTGGGTGAATGATACTGTTGCTGGGTGGATTATACCAATGCTGGGTGGGTGATGTCGGTGCTGGGTGAATGATACTGTTGCCGGGGTGGATTATACCAATGCTGGGTATATGATATCGGTGCTGGGTGAATGATACTGTTGTTGCCGGGTGGATTATACCAATGCTGGGTGGGTGATGTTGGTGCTGGGTGTGTGATACCATACTGAGTATGTGATAATGGTGCTAGGTTGGCGATATTGGTGATGGGTGTGTGATACCAATAGGGGGGGGGGGGGGATGATGCTGGGGTGATTCGGCTGTTTGTACCTATTATTTGCAGTAAAAACAGCATGGCAATGTTCTTAAAAGGATGCCTCATTTAGAAAAACAAAAAGGCCAAGATTTTATGTTCAAAAACATGGGCAATCGAATTGGATGCCCTTGTGTATAAGCAGCATTGGAAGGATCTTGTGTTCTCTGTCCATATCAGCCTGATAGGTTATGGCAGTATATATGTGTGAATCATATAAGACAGTGTTCTACCTACAGGGTCACATGGTACATCAATTAACAACGACCTAATATTGCTAATAATTAATCCAAAGGCTGTGTATAAAATACATGGGGTAACGATGTGAGCAGTGGAGATTGTCAGATCAGTCGTATTTTAATTTTTATATTTCATGTGTCCCTCCTACTGGATGGGCCCCTGCTACCTTCCCCGGGCTCCGGCCTGTACTTCAGCCAGCAAATGACCCAGGTGACCACCACTGAGAAGAGGGCCAACACACTGGCCACTGACAGGCAGATAGGCCCTGCAGGAGAAGGCGCTGGGGCCCCACTGTATCTGTTCACAAAAACCAAGCCAGCAAACAAAAGAACCACCATGGCTATGAAGGAGAACACCACACAAACGCAGCCTGCGGTCAGAACTGCCCTTTTACAGCTCTGGCATCTATCATAGCCCCTTCTGGGTGAGGGGGCACTGACTGCCTGGGCTTGACCTAAGGCCGAAAATGTTTCCCGGTCTCTGTTAGCTGCAGCGGCCGCTAAAGTGGCCTCTGGTCCAGGCTGTAGAGCATAGCGAAGCTCAACAGCACCATGGAGCACAGCAGCTACTGGTGTGCCGTGGTGGTATGGCAGGCCACGTTGATGATAGGTGATGGGTGGAAGGACGTCCTGGGGAAATGGGTCATCATGCCGTACATACAATGGGAAGGCTTCGGCCACCTTAGTGTTCACAGGCAACGCATCCACCCTTGAGTCTGGGACCACAGTGCGATGGCGACATACCGGGCAGCAGAGGCGCCATGGCCGATCCTCTCTGCGGTGCAGGGTGTTCAGGCACTCTTGGCAAAAGGTGTGCAGACACTCAAGCAGTTTGGGGGCTCGTCTATCCAAATCAAAGTAGTTGTAGCAGATTTTACACTCATATTCCTCATAGGACAGGGTGAGATCTGAGCCTGAGCTGCCACTGGTCTGGTAATTAGCCATGTCCAAACTTCACTCCAAGGCCCATAGCCCAGTCCAGGATCAATGATACACCTCCCTGGAAGAAAGCAGCACAAAGAACAGCAACTCAAATAAATGTCACTGGTCAGAAATCAGACAGCCAAATGCATTCATAATAATTATATACAGAGCACAGTGATTACCAGGACAGGTCACCTATTGCCTGACACACACTATTAGTGGATTGAAATAAGTCCTGTGTCCTGGCTCTTGATGGTGACATGTCGCTGGTCATCTCCTGTTTGACATTTTCTAATGCCCCGTACACACCATCACTTTATGTGATGAAAAAAAATGACGTTTTTAAAAACGTCACTTTAATTGACTGTGTGTGGGGGAAAACATTGTTTTATGTCTTCTAAAAAACGACCAAAAAAAATTGAAGCATGCTTCAATTTTATGTGTCGTTTTTCAAAACGTCAACTTTTACTTCACAGAAATTGACCGTGTGTAGCAAAAAACATCGTTTAAAACGACGTTTTTTCACCCGCGCATGCCCAGAAGCTACTTATGAAGCAAGCTTCAATGGAAAAAGTGGTGAGAACGTAACCTCGCTTTGCTAGAACATTGTGAGAAAAACGATGGTGTGTAGGCAACTTCGTCTTTGAAAATTGAAGTTTCAAAAACGTCATTTTTTACTTCACAGAAAATGTCGTTTTTTTTCATCACATAAAGTGATAGTGTGTATGCAGCATAATAGATTTTATTTTGGATCTCTGATCTGGTCCTACGATTGTGACTTGTCACTGTATTAGTGGATTACCATCAGTCCTATGATCACTGGTGATCTAATGTCTGATATTTTCTATTGGTGAAATGTAATCAGTCCTGTGATCTGCTTGTATGATTGTGGTGTATGCCACTGGTGACCTAATGACTGACATTTACTAATACTGGATTTTAATTAGGATCTGTGATCTGCAATGGTGGGTGACGTGTGTTATCTATTATTTTCTGTTAGTGGATCGTAATTAGTTCTGTGACTTGCCCCAAAAATAGTGACATGTCTCTGGTAATCTATTGCCAGGCATACACTATTAGTGGATTTGAATCTGATCTGTGATCTGGACATTTGGCTGTGATATGTAATGGTGATCCAGTGTCTTACATTTTCTATTATTGTAATGTAATTAGGATCTGTGATCTGGTCCTATGGCTGTGATATGCAATGGTGATCCAGTGTCTGACATTTTCTATTAATGTAATGTAATGTAATTAGGATCTGTGATCTGATCCAATGATTATTATTATACAGGATTTATATAGCGCTGACAGTTTATGGAGTGCTTTACAAGCGTGACATGTCTCTGGTGATTAATTATTTTATATTAGTGGATTGTAATTAGTCCTGTGATCACTAGTGATCTATTGTCTGGCATTTTCTATTAGTGAATTGTAATTAGGATCTGTGATCTAGCTATATGATCACGACATGTCACTGGTGATCTATTACCTGACATGTTCTAATAGTAGATTGTAAACAATCCGGTTACTTGGCCCTATGATTCTAACATGGCTCTGGTAATCTACTGTCTGATGTTTTTTATTAGTGGATTGAAATCAGTTCTGTGACTTGGTCCTATGATTGTGACAAGTCTCTTTTCTGATACAGTATTTTCTATTGTAGCCTTTTAATCAGTTCTGTGACTTGGCCTTATGATTGTGACATGTCTCGGATAATTCACTGTCTGATATATTCTCATAGTGGATTGTAATCAGTTCTGTGACTTGGCCCCTATGATTGTGACATGTATTTGGTAATCAATTGTCTGTAATCAGTCTTGTGATCTGCCTCTTATGATACTAACAAGTCAATGGCCATCTACTATCTGACACTATAATTGGATTGTAATTAGGAGCTGTGACCTGGCCCTGTGATTGTGACATGTCTCTTGTAATCTATTGTGTGATGTTTTATATTAGTGGATTGTAATTAGTTCTGTGACTTGGCCCTATGATCGTGACATGTCTCTGGTCTATTTTCTGATATTTTCTATTGTTGCATTGTAATCAGTCCTGTAACCTGGCCCTATGATCTTGGCAAGTCTCTGGTAATCCACTGTCTGATATTTCTCTTATTGGAATGTAATCAGTCCTGTAACCTGGCTTTATGATCGTGACATGTCAATGGTAATCCAGTGTCTGATATTTTCTATTATTGGATTGTAATCAGTTCTGTGACTTGGCTCTATGATTGTGACTGATCTATTATCAGATGTATTGTAATCAGTCCTGTAACCTGGCCCTATGTTCCTGACATGTCTCTGGTAATCCACTGTCTGATATTTTCTACTATTGGATTGTAATCAGCCTGTAACCTGGCCCTATGATCGGAACACTGATCTATTATCAGATATTTTCTATTATTGGATCTTAATCAGCCTGTAACCTGGCCCTATGATTATGACATGTCTCTGGCAATCCACTATCTGATATTCTCTGATGTACAGTATTATCGATATTTTCTATTATTGGATTATAATCAGTCCTGTAACCTGGCCCTATGATCTTTACATGTCTCTGGTAGTCCACTGTCTGATATTTTCTATTATTGGAATGTAATCAATCCTGTAACCTGGCCCTATGATCTTGGCATGTCTCTGGTAATCCACTGTCTAATATTTTCTCTTATTGAAATGTAATCAGTCCTGTAACCTGGCTTTATGATTGTGATATGTCAATGGTAATCCAGTGTCTGATATTTTCTATTGTTGCATTGTAATCAGTCCTGTAACCTGGCCCTATGATCTTTACATGTCTCTGGTAATCCACCGTCTGATATTTTCTAATATTGGAATGTAATCAATCCTGTAACCTATGATACATGTCTCTGGTAATCCACCGTCTGATATTTTCTATTATTGGATTGTAATCAGTTCTGTGACTTGGCTCTATGATTGTGATGTGTCAATGGTAATCCATTGTCTGACATTTTTTGTTATGTTTTGTAATCAGTCATGTGACCTGGCCCTATGATGGTGACAAGTCATTGGTCATCTACTGTCTGATATTTTCTATTAGTGGTCTGTGATCAGTCCTGTAATCTGGCCCTAGGATGGTGACATGTGACTGGTGATCTATTGTCTAACATTTTCTACTAGTGAATTATAATCAGCACTATGAATGTAAACCTAGATGAGATGGTCTATATCATTTACCTGGAATTACCTTACTTTCCAGGTAAATGTATATGTTTTCAGTATCAGGCATGATTTCAGCACATGGAACAACAGATTATTACTGTTTGGAAGGTAGTTTTTACTCACAGAAGCTGCAATTCCCAGGAGGAAATCAATGTCACTTATTGGAATGTATTGGCAGCCTTGTCCAGCTCTAGTAAACACACTGATCTGAGTGATGTCTCATGCTTTAGGATGTGTTGGGAAAAATCAGGATTTCAGCATCCACGGTCCTTAACAGTTCTGCTCTCCATCCTCCTCCTGTGCTTTCCTTTGTCTCCTCCTTGTGATGCTGCCTTGAAAAGATGTGTTCTCTTCCTTTCTTGTATTCATTTCATTCTCTGTGCCATCTCAAGCCTTTGTTGGTCTAATAAAGTCAAAAGCAGACAATATTTTCTCCACAGGTCCGACATGACTCTATATTCCATTCCTCCAGTGCCCAATGTCTTTCCAATATTGGAACAAAGGCAGCAGCTGCTCTCCTTGTCTCTTTCTGAGCTTCCTGCTTGCTCCCCAGTAATGTGATGTAACGCAGAGTCTTTGTATGCAGGATTCCTCCTGTTAATGTGCAGGATCTGACTGGTCTGGAGGACAAACACATAGCAGCATCTTTCACCTTTTCTTCTCCTTCTTTTCAGCTGATTTGCTGTACAAAAGGCAAAGCTTCCCCCTTTGCTATGATTTTCTGTCTCCTGTGCTTTTACTGTACACACAATGTGACACCCAGCACCTAGAAGAAGCACAGTGACAAATCACAAGGTGGAAATTACACATTTTACAAGGTGGGGAGAAAAAAACGCGTAAAGGGATGACATTTCAACCCTTGCAAAACCAGTCCCGATAGTAATACTATAGTGGTGGTAGACCATTTTATTGCTCTATAAAAGGGGAATAATAAAGCATTGTTCATGCAGAATGAGTTCCGGGCTTATTCTGTATGGTGGTCAGAATAGTCATGGTTAGTGGCAAATTTAGCATATCATCATTTGCATTATTTTACAAATGTACATCTTTTATTATACAGGAACATCCCCTTTTATTTTTATTTTTTAGAGTGATCCACAAAACCAAAGAAGAATATGGAATCTTTTGTAAAAATCTGTGTTTCTATCAATTTATAGGCTCTTTTTATTTTTTAGGTGAAAAGCTGAAGAAGGGACTTTTAGTAACTTTACAAAATTGGATAAAGAAATTTCTAGCACTCACAATATACAGCAAGAGAAAGAAAGGTCCGTTGCCCCCCCCCCCCGCGCTTTTTTTATTTTAACAAATCTTTTTTTTTAACCACTTAAGATGGATGTACAGTGGATCCGAGTAATGCAGTTAACAAGCGTTTTGCAATACGAGCACTGCATTTTAAAATATCCTAACTCGGTTTGCGAGTGTTGTCTCGCAAAACGAGCACATTCAGGCCAAAGCAGTGTGCAGTACCGTGTTTGGCCTGAGGTGGGAGGGAGGAGGAGCCGATCAGCGCCGTTCGGAAATGCACAGAAATGCCAGAGGACAGCTCGGCTGACCTCAGCAAATCTCAGAAAGGGAGTCTTTCTGATGTTTGCCGAGGTCAGCCGAACTGTCCTCGGCCTTTACGGCCGTTTCCGAGGCTCTCCGGCATCCCCCGCCTCTGACCGCATGCGGTATTGCATGCCATTGAAGTTAAAGCGGGGGTTCACCCTAAAAAAATATTTTCTAACATTACATTGAGCCAGGGCTCAAGTCCTGCGGGAATGTGTGGGAACGGAGTTCCTGCACTTTTTTCACAGCAGGAACGCAGTTCCCTTTGCAGGACTAGAGCAGCCGAGCCGCCCGAGCCAATCCTTCACTAAGTGGCGATGCCCAGCTCGAGTCACTGTCAGGGGCAGGCGAACCTTAGTAATCCTTTATGTTACTGGCTGCTTCCTGTATATGGATTCATCGGGTAGTGTGCGGGTATTCCGTCACTTTCTCGATGCCGCAATGTCTCCTGGGAGCTTTTGTCATTGTTCCCAGGAGACATTGCGGAGGTCTTCCGCAAGTTATCGCCGGATTTAGAAAGGATCCATATACAGGAAGCGGCCAGTAACATAAAGCATTACTAAGGTACAGTGGATCAAAAAAAAAAAATATGCATATGGGTGTATCTTTTTTTTTGGTTGGGGAGTGGATCTTGGGTGGGAGTTCCCACACTTTTTTCCCCAGGACTTGACCCCTGCATTGAGCTCACTCTCGACATTGAAATTTTTTTTTTTGCTGTACATACCTCGTATAGCTATTTTTTTACCCGGCTTCCAGGTAGTGAATCCCGCGGGAGTGAGTGTTCCTATGCAGCAGTTAGTGATTGACTTGATGACAAAAACTACCCCCCCCCCCGTCGCATAAGGAGCGTCACGAGTTGCCGAAAGAAGCCGAACGTCGGTGCGCAGGCGCCGTATAGCGCCGACTCAACCTTTCGGCTTCTTTCGGCATACTGTCAAGGTCGAGAGTGAGCTCAATGTAATGTTAGAAAATTGTTTTTAGGGTGAACGCTTTAATTCGCTTTAATGCGGAACAAATTATTTTCGTTTCGATTGACTTCAATGGGAAAACTCGCTTTGCTGTGCGAGTACTTTGGATTACGAGCATTCTCCTGGAACGGATTATGCTCGTAATCTGAGGTTCCACTGTAATCCCAATTCATAAAATTTGAGCTGGGCACATATACTGTATCTGCAGTATTTTGTTATCTCTCTTCAGAGAGCTAAATCCCGTAGCTCTCTCCTGAACCTTTCCTCTGTTATCAGCCTGATAACTCCTGAAAAATTCTCTGACACATCAGATAAAAGCAGCCTGAAATTCCTGTCAGGGGAGGTTGCTAAAATAGATTAGCAGGCAGCTAGCCCTGTTACAAAACACCTCTGAGAGTCTCTACCTATGATGAGAGGGGGTGTGTGCCTTTTCCCCAATCAGTAATGTTAGCTATGTTGGCTGTGTGCCCAGACATCACACTCTGTGTTAAACAGGAAAAGAACATTTCCTAACAAAATCTGAACTTTCTAAACCGTATATAAATGTGAAGATATACATATAAAATGTAGGGACATTTGGTTCATCTCTGTGTATCGTCTGAGGCTGTTCACTTCACTGGGTGTATGGGGGGTTTACATCCACTTTAAGGACCATAAGGATTTGCCCCTTTAATGATCAGGCCATTTTTTTGCGATACGGTACTGCGTCACTTTAATTGACAATTGCGCGGTCGCATGACGTTGTACCCAAACAAAATTTATGTCCTTTTTTTCCCACAAATAGAGCTTTTTTTTGGTGGTATTTGAAAAATAAATAAAAAATAATTGCAAAAAAAGTATATTGATTAGTTTGCGCAAAAGTTATAGCATCTACAAAATAGGGGACAAGATTTTAAAAATTTGCTGTTCGCTGCTAAAGTGTTCGGGTTTGACTTAAAGAAAAAGGTGGGCAACCCAAATTGAATGGGAAATCCCTGCATACCGTTTCCAATGGCTTATAGAAATCTAGGGGAGCATTTAAAATAAAGGAGCTCCTATTTACAATTAGTTGTTGACACCTGTGATTGCCGACTTTGGCCTGTCCAGTGCCCCCCACCACCTCTTCTACCCTTTTCTTTGTCATTAAAGCGGAGTTCCACCCAAAAGTGGAACTTCCTCTTTAAGCACTGCTTACCCCCTTACATGCCACATTTGGCATGTATTTTTTTTGGGGGGGGGTGCTTAGTTTTGAGTGGGACTTCCTGTCCCACTTCCTGCTTCTGAGTATGGGCCGCCTAGGCGACTCCTCCTCTCCACCTAGGCGGCCCCTCCCTCTCGGCAATCTTCTGGGACACGTCGCAGGTCCCAGGAGATTGCCTGCCCACTCAGAGAGCATCTGGCCGTGAAGCCACAAGCTGTCACGGCCAGGTGCCCACACTTTCAAGGGAGGAGCCATGGAGAGGAGCGTGGGACAGGCGAGTGACTGTTTATTAAAAGTCAGCAGCTAAACTTTTTGTAGCTGCTGACTTTTAATAAGCAAAAAAAAAAAAAAGCCTGGAAGCAATAGTAACATTTTATTTTATTTAAGTGTTATTCATAATGTGCTATTATGCTCCACATATTAGCAAATCATGGCAGACTTACCTGTCAAATGCAGCCCACTAGTGCTGTGCTCTCATCGTTCCTGGAGCTTCCAGGTTCACCTAGTCTTCCTTCCAGGTTCACCTAGTCTTCCTTCCAGGTTTGAGAGTTTAGGGAGGTTCCACAACAAATGGAAATAGGCAGACAAGAAAAGGTGTCTGGTAGTTAATGAAAGTGGCTGTTTCTATGTTAATGGCAACTACAGATTTACATAAAGTCATATGACATTTAGTTTAATTATTGTGTACAGTATATTGTCCTGTATTGATACTACCAGACCAGACCTACCTACTCTATTAACCGTGTCCTTGATCACGCAGTGACAGGTGATCTGACCATGCAGTAAAAGCAGTGCTTGTAAAATATGTTTTTATATTTTCTGTAAATAAAGGAGGTAAAATCGCCAAGTCATTTGAAAGCAAGCTGTGAAGCTTCAACATAAATACTAATATAGTACGTGAATTTGTGACATGGTACGTGTCATGATCCAGCTAAAAGTGAGCAGGTCTGGTTCATATTGAGTTGGCCTACCCTTTGCAGCTATAACAGCTTCAACTCTTCATGGAAGGCTTTCCACAAGCTTTAGAAGTGTGTCTACTCTATGGGAATGTTTGACAATTGTTCCAGAAGCGCATTTGTGAGGTCAGGCACTGATGTTGGACGAGAAGACCTGGCTCTAAGTCTCGGCTCTAATTCATCCCAAAAGTGTTCTAATCGGGTTGAGTTCAGGACTCTGTGCAGGCCAGTCAAGTTCCTCCACCCCAAACTCGCTCATCCATGTCTTTATGGACCTTATTTGTGCACTGGTCCAAATCATTTGGTGGAGGAGGGATTAGGGTGTGGGGTTGTTTTTCAGGCGTCAGCATACCAAGACATTTTGAGCAATTTCATGCTCCAAACTCTGTGGGAACAGTTTGGAGATGACCCCTTCCTGTTCCAACATGACTGCGCACCAGCGCACAAACAAGGCCCATAAAGATATGGATGAGTGAATTTGGGATGGAGGAACTTGACTGGTCTGAACAGAGTCCTGACATAAACCCGATAAAACACCTTTGGGATGAATTAGAGCAGAGACTGTGAGCCAGCCTTCTCGGTCAACAGGCCTTTTTTAGTCATGCCCCTTTTATCAATCGACTTCAGTACACCCCCTGTTGGGGGTGGGGGTGTGGCCACTGCAAGGATGGATTTTTTTATATTCCTTGTGTAGCGCCCTGCTCCTGATGATCAGGAGCTGCTTTAAATGTAATGGGGGTCTGAGCTGTTATTTGATTAAGAATGATTAAGGGCAATTTAGCCTCTGTTCTAGCCATGGCTGTGCTGGGAGTATCCAACATTGAAAGCCTGGGAGTGTTATTACCACCCAAGGCCAAGGGTGGCAGCAGCCAGGTCTTGATACATTGAGTGTCCTCAGCAACGAATCAGTGAGAGTGGTTGCCCCGCTGTGCATGCTGGGGAGGGGTATAAAGGGACAGACGCCATTGGTGCGGGGTTCGTCTGTCTGTCCGTTCCTTGTTTCCCGCCTGACCAGGGGTGCGCGTTGTGAATCCTGGCTCCGGGACCAAGTTGGCCCGAGGGTGCGGCTTTGATTGGTGGGCCCAGTTGTCTGGCTGGGGCCTGTTCTGCAGAGGTGATCCTGTGCTGTCCGTCCTGCGGGAGGAAGCCACTTGATGAAGGAAACCAGGGGAGGACTTATCCTGGTAAGGACCATGCAAGAGGCTGGTACCTAGGGAGAAGGCCTGGAGATTTCATCTAAGGATGCATCGTACACCGAGAGGCCTGACAGTGTCGCCTGTCGGATCTAAAAGTTCTAGTGAGAAAAGCTAAAGAGATCCGGGTGCTGAATCCTGTGGCAGAGGATTCCGGACCAAAATATCTCACCGAGAAAGGAAGGTCTGTGGCAGAGACTGTACTTTATTTTGTGTGCCATCCCGGCTGCTAGGCCAGTGAGAGGGACCTGTTCGGGTGAGCAATACCCACTCTGGCTAGAGTGGCGACGAGAACTGTTTGCTGGAAACAGGAGTGTTTCCTTACTTTGTGACTGTGCAGCTGAACCTACCTACCCTTTCTACCCCTCACTCCTCTTTTCTACTAAAGTTCTCCAAAAATAAACCCAAAGAAAAAAGATGTACATTGTGTGTGGACATTGAAATTCTTTGGACTCTCCTTTCACCCTGGACAGCGAGAATAGAGGTAACGTGCCACCCGAAATCTAAACCAGCAGCTCCTTCCGGGGTAGTGCTACATATCTATTTCACAAAGACAAACTCTGGATATGACGCTGAGCACGTGCACTCAGCTTCTTTGGTTGACCATGGCGAGGCCTGTTCTGAGTGGAACCTGTCCTGGTAAACCACTGTGTGGTCTTGGTCATCGTGCTGCAGCTCAGTTTCAGGGTCTTGGCAATCTTCTTATAGCCTAGGCCATCTTTATGTAGAGCAACAATTCTATTTTTCAACTTCCAGTGACCAGTATGAAAGAAAGAGTGAGAACAATAATGCCAAATTTAACACATCTGAGACCTTGTAACACTAACAAGTCACATGACACACGGGGAGGGAAAATGTCTAATTGGGCCCAATTTAGACATTTTCTTTTAGGGAGGTACTTACTTTTGTTGCCAGCGGTTTAGACAATAATGGCTGTGTGTTGAGTTATTTTGAGGGGCAGCAAATTTACACTGTTATACAAGCTGTACACTCACTACTTTCCATTGTAGCAAAGTGTCATTTCTTCAGTGCTGTGGGGCATCCTCAAATGGAAGGGCAAGGAGCGCAAGGTCTCTAAGGCCGGGTACTCACGAGCAAACATGTACGGTGAAACCGGTCCGGCCTGCCAGAGGGCTTCTGTACGATGGTTGTACTAACCATCGTACAGAAGTCCGCGCGTAAACACTAGGCGGGGCGTGTCCGCGTCGTCGCCGCGACGATGACGCGGCGATGACGCGGCGACGTGGGCGGGCCTGCCATTTAAAGGCTTCCACGCATGCGTCAAAGTTATTCGACGCATGCGAGGGATGGCGGGCGCTCGGACATGTACGGTAGGTCTGTACTGACGACCGTACATGTCCGAGCGGGCAGGATTCCAGCGGACGGTTTTAAAACACGTCCAGGAATATTTGCCCGCTGGGAAAAGGCCCGGCGGGCAAATGTTTGCTGGAATTCGGCCCGCTCGCGCCTACACACGACCGAACATGTATGCTGAAACTGGTCCGCGGACCAGTTTCAGCATACATGTTTGGTCGTGTGTACGGGGCCTAACATTCACCAGTTCGGTGATGTCGTCATGGAGGAGTGAAAGAGGACTCCGGTGGCAACCTGTGACGCTCTGGTGAACTCCATGCCCAAGAGGGTTAAGGCAGTGCTGGAAAATAATGGTGTCCACACAAAATATTGACACTTTGGGCCCAATTTGGAAATTTTCACTTACTTTTTTTTCTGCAATACTTTACGCTATGCGCACAGGTGAATGAGTCAGAACAATTGACTGTAAACAACTCATTCCTTACATTCCTTATGTAAGGGCCAGTTCACACCATAGAAACACAGTCCAGATGCATTCAAGATGCTTTTCTGCATGCATGTTTTTTACATGTTTTTGATGCATTTTGGGTGCGTTTTTGATGTAGTGCACTGCATTCTCCCCCCCCCCCCCTCTTGTTTCTTAACCTTAAGGCCTCGTACACACGACCGAACATGTCCGCTGAAACTGGTCTGCGGACCAGTTTCCGCGGACATGTTCGGTCGTCTGTATGGCCGACCGGACCGTTTTCCAGCGGACATTTGTCCAGCCGACCGTTTTCCGGCGGACAAAAATTTCTTAGCATGCTAAGAAACTTGTCCACTGGAACGATGTGCGCCGGACATGTCCGATGGTCAGTATGACTGATCGGAAATGTCTGCTGGCCCGAGAACCCGCGCATGACGTCAAAGTGATTCGACGCATGCATGGAAGCATTTAACTTTCGGGTTCGCGCACGTCGCCGCGTCATCGTCGCCGTCACTTCGCCTTCACGTCGTCGTCACGTCACCGCGTATTCTGTCCGCGTGGATTTTGGTTTGATGGTGTGTACAACCATCAGACCAAAATCTCCGAGCGGACATGTCCGATGAAAACGGTCTGCGGACCATTTTCATCGGACAGATCCGGTCGTGTGTACAAGGCCTCAGGCTCTGTTCATATCTAGGCATCCCTGATCGCGACCGGAATCGCAGCAATTCGTGGAAGGCCCTTGCAACCTCCGTCACTTCCAATAGCACCCAGATCGCGGCGCAATTTTGCAACGATTGTCAACTGACAATTCAAACCTAAAATCATCTAAAAATCGTGCAAACAGAATCGCGGTACGCCTGTCGCCCAAAAAAAGTTTTGGGTGATTAAGGGTCGCAGGCAGAATCACAGCGATTCTGCCCGCAATCGGGGACGCCTAGATGTGAACAAAGCCTGAATAAGGACATGTGTGTTCCAGTGCTTTTAGGTGCATTCGAGTGCGTTTTTGATGCGTTTTACAGTGTTCCATTACAGTCAAACACAGGAAAAATGCAGCATGTTCTACTTTTTTTTTGGAACTAGAATACATTGAAACTGCAAGCACTGGTGTGAACTATGCCAATGAAAATCATATAACCTACTTTCCATGCGTTTTTGATGCAGAGAAAAAAACGCAGTGGACTGCATGTGGTGTGCACTGGCCCTAAGCCCTAAAATACAATGGCCCAGATTCAGTAAGCAATTGCGCCTGCATAACCATAGTTACGCAGCGCAATTGCTGACTTGCGCCGAAGTAACGAGTTCTCCTGATTCAGAGAACTCGTTACGCCGACTGCAGCCTAAAATCTGCGTGGCATAAGGCTCTTATGCCACGCAGATTTTAGGCTGCATTCTTGCGTTGACCGCTAGGGGGCGCTCCCATTGTGGTCAGCGTATAGTATGCAAATTGCATACTTACGCCGATTCACAATGTTGCGCGGGCCCTGCGTACGCAAGTTACGGAGTTTCCGTACGGCGTCTTTAGCGTAAGGCTGCCCCTTCTAATAGTAGGGACAGCCAATGCTAAAGTATACCCTCCGTTCCCCCGTCGTGAAATTTGAATTTCACGCCGTTTGCGTAAGTGATACGTGAATGGCGCTGGACGCCATTCACGTTCACTTTGAAGCAAATGACGTCCTTGCGACGTCATTTGCCGCAATGCACATCGGGAAAGTTTCCCGACGGCGCATGCGCTTTACGAACGGCGCGGGAGCGCGCCTAATATAAATGATTCCCGCCCCCAGCGGGATCATTTACATTGCGTGCGCTTACGCTGGGCAATTTTGCCGGCGCGGCCTCGCAATTTACGGAGCTACTGCTCCGTGAATCGAGGGTAGCGCAAAATATTTGCGGGGGCGCAGGGCAAAATCGTTGACCTGCGCCTCCGCAAATAGAGCACAGATCTCTTTAAATCCGGGCCAAAGTAATTATGCAACAACAGTCACATGTGTGTTATAATTGCTGCCTCCATGGACTTCTCAATTTCTTCCTGTGTTCTAAGACCCCTTCAGATATGTAGATACTGACATTGGGAATCAAACTCAAGCTCTGCCATGCCCCTTCACACAAGTAAATATTTGTCTGTGCATGTGGCAGGGTGGTTTATTAGCAGAATGGGAGGCACAGGGTGCCTAATTGGTTTAAAAACACCAAGGCTGCGTACACACGGTCGTTCCAAACCGATGAGAATGGACCGAGGTTCAGTTTCATCGGTCCAAACCGACCATGTGTATAGCCCATCGGTCTGTTGTCCTTCGGTCCAAAATTTTAAAACATGCTTCAAAATCGAACCGATGGACCGCTGACCGATCGGTCCAAACCGATGGTTAGTACACAAAAGCATCGGTTCAAAACCCGCGCATGCTCAGAATCAAGTCGACGCATGCTTGGAAGCATTGAACTTCGTTTTATTCAGCATGTCGTGTGTTTAAGTCACCGCGTTCTGACCTGATCGGTTTTTGGAACGATGGTGTGTACGCACATCAGACCATCAGGCCACTTTAGCGGTGAACCGATGGAAATGGCCCGTCGGACCATTCTCATCGGTTTGGAACGACCGTGTGTACGCGGCCTCAGAGTTTCAAGGTGGGATCAGCCAGGACAGGGTATCTACTTTTAATTGTTGGAGCTTTATATAATATTTAGGGCTGTTACTAATTTCGATTAATTATAACGCGCATACAGATCCAACTACTTTTAGCTGATCTCCTTGCAGGCTGATTCCCAGTGCAGCTACCAACCACTGGAAAAATGGATAGCAGGATACACAAAAAACACACAAAGGCAGCGCTCGATGGGAATAACATTAAAACTTTTATAGTCTTCAAGTAGGTAACAAAATAAATATTGCACTGGAGATAAAATCGATGTAGCTACATAAACTTTAAAAATGGTGCAAGTAATACCAAACGGTAGAAAAAGCAGTCATAAAAACATGTAGCTAAGTATGATACTGGTATAAAAATGTGTACAACGATACCACTGCTGAATCCAGATGAGGAGGGGTTAACATCAGTCCGTCGGCATGTAGATGTCCCCATGAATGGAACTATCACAACTCCCTGGCTGTAGAATCCCAGGTTGATAGAAGGAAGTGATAGAGGGAAGTGTAACAGCCCTTGCGTGCGGCAGATAGTAAGGTCCCGTCGGCATGCAGATATGAAGGCACAGCAAGGGAGCCCATGGACATGGCAAGCCCCGCCGGTGTCTGTGACGTCACCGGATCTCCGACGGAATTCCCTGAAGGTCCGGAAGCCGGCGGAGAGGTGAGTACCAATCAAAAGAATTTCGATCAAAAAAATGTAAGATTAATCGAGGAATTAATAGTTAATTTCCACAGCACTAATAATATTGAATATAGAATAGTTTATTTTAATCATTTAACACAAATTATGCAGGGTTATAATGTATATGGAGAACTGCGACTTACTGACAAGAAACATAACTGCTGGTTAAAAGTCAGATTCAGGGATACTGTTAAAAAAAACTAATTCCAGGACAGAGCCTTCAATACCCAAAAACCAAAAATTGGGGGACTATGGACAACTCAGTAGAAAAACCATCCTGACAGCAATAAGCACGTTATCTGTAAAGCACCAGGCGGTATCATCTCTGACAATAGGACAAAGTGCGTATTTACACTTAGTGACGGAGTAGACGAGAACACACAGGAGAAGGTAGGGCGTCACTAAAGAGATCCTCCTACCTGCATTAATACTGTACAGCATATTATCAAGGATCATGATCTGGTAGAGTTGATAACTTTAAAGGTCATGATACACTATAAAATCATAGCAGATAAGCTAAGGATATCGGCAGCCTGGCCATACATGGCTCAATCTATAAGATCTGAATTTTCATTGCTGCTGTTATAATAGCTATAGCTGTGCTATTACCTTTTGTGCAGATGCAGTCATATTCTGGCCAAATATTCAATCAGATAGGTGAAAGCAGAGCAGTCAGGGTAATGCTACCCCTATATAAGCCCATTATTGGCAGTTTATGTCTTAGTTTATATATTTTACCCCAATAGCAGGCGATCAAACATGCCTAGGCCCAATTTACTGTTGCTGCTGTGAATGAAAATGACTCTCCAACTGACACCTATACTCCTGGATATCGGATGCGGGATTTAGGCCCAGATTCTCAAAGGGCTTACGACGGCGCAACGCCATGTACGCCGTCGTAAGTCCTAATCTGGGCCGTCGTATCTATGCGACTGATTCTTAGAATCAGTTACGCATAGATAACCATTAGGCCTAGTACACACGAGAGGATTTATCCACGGATACGGTCCAGCGGACCGTTTCCGCGGATAAATCCTCTCGAGGATTTCAGCGGATTTGGATCCGATGGAGTGTACTCACCATAGGATCGAAATCCGCGCCGAAATCCCCTCGCGATGACGTGTCGCGCCGTCGCCGCGATGATGACGCGGCGACGAGCGCGACGCTGTCATATAAGGAATTCCACGCATGCGTCGAATCATTACGACGCATGCGGGGGATCCCTTCGAACGGATTGATCCGGTGAGTCTGTACAGACCAGCGGATCAATCCGTTGGGATCGATTCAAGCGGATAGATTTGTAGACATGTCTACAAATTTTTATCTGCTGGAATCATGAAATTACCGCGGATAAATATCCGCAGGAATGTACACACCATAGAATCTATCCGCTGAAACCGATCCGCTGAGATTTTTCAGCGGATGGATTCTATGGTGTGTACGGGGCCTTAGATCCGACAGGCGTAAGGCTCTTACGCCATCGGATCTTAAATGCAATTTTTTTTTGTCCGCTAGGTGTCGCCTCCGTCGTTTTCCCCGTCGAGTATGCAAATTAGCTAGATACGTGAATTCCCGAACGTACGCGCGGCCGACGCAGTAAAGTTACGACGTTTACGTTAGGCTTGTCCCAGCGTAAAGTTGCTCCTGGGTATATGAGGCGCAATCAATGTTAAGTATGGCCGTCGTTCCCGTGTTGAAATTTGTAAATTTACTTTGTTTGCGTAAGTTGTCTGTGAATGGGGCTGGATGCCATTTACGTTCACGTCGAAACGAATGACGTCCTTGCGATGTCATTTGGAGCAATGCAACCTAGGATATTGCTACCGTATAGGTTTAGGAGATATTAATTTTACCTACAGGTAAGACTTATTATAGGTAGAAGTATAACATTTGGGTATACAACCGCTTTAACAAGTAATCTAAACGATGTAAGTGCTGCCAGAATATATCATTGACTAGAAGTATATACAGTAGATACACACCAGTATGGCAATACAAACTTTATAAAATAAAAGGATAATAATAATAATAATACATCCAATGTACAAACAGGTAATATCAAAGGGCCCAACAAGAGTCTTGGTGGAATTGTGTACATATCCCGAGTACAGTGCATTTGGAAAGTATTCACAGCGCTCCACTTTTTCCACAGTTTGTTATGTTACAGCCTTATTCCAAAATGGATTCAATTCATAATTTTCCTCAAAATTCTACAAGCAATACCCCATAATGACGATGTGACAAAAGTTTGATTTTTATATATGTAGCACTACCCCCGAAGGGGCTGCTGGTTTAGATTTGGGCCTGCCTTTACTTTACTGTTCCATATGCTCGCTTCAGGGGTTGTCCTTGAAGAGTTTCCATAAGAATGTCACACCAACACATTGTCTCTTTTAAGGGTTTTATTAACAAAGTTCTCCAACAGAAGGGTAGAGGGACAGGGAAAGACTCAGGCACTTTCGCTTTGCGGATCACGGTTACCACTTAGATCCAGAGGATTAACTCAGCTCCACACTGGATTTTAGCAACCACCAGATAGGCCTACTCTCACCAGCCTAGCAGCTGGTGCGAAGCTCGACAAAGTCTCTGCCACAGACATAATGAGTGTCTTCAGGCCGTCCCACGATCTTCTGCCACAAGATCATGTAGCCGACTGCACACCCGATATAGTTCCAACAAAAGTTACACGACTCACGTGCCAAGAATCTTTCAGCCGGACCGGCAGCACACTGAGGTAAATCCGCCAGGGTACGTCCATCAATTGAATCCCACTGGTTCAACTTCCTTCCACAGACAAGGTTGCGAAGGACCATCCCTGGATCAGTAGGCCCCCGAAACTCCTAGGCCTACTCTTAGTTTCTAGGCCTCGGGCCCCCGACAAACGCCATCTGTCCCTTAAGTACCCCTCCCCAGAACGCACAGCGGGTTGACCATGCCTCTTCTGAGAGAGAGATACCCAATACATCCACCTGCTGCCTTTCCAACCATGACCTGCGGTGACAGCGACACCCATCGTCAGGGGGAAATTTGTGCAACCCAGCCGAACTGAACCAACAATTTAGAGTAATCATCCTGAGCCAAATCTACTGCTCAGGCAACTATAATTTAACACATAGCGCCCACTCAATAGGAGCAGGGCGCTACATATAAAAAAAACTATGCATATTGTGCTGTTAACCCCCTTGAATTATATATTGATTATTTCGTTTTTTTTTTTAGGGGGGGGGGGTAAAAACACACCCGATTATGTGCATAGACAACGAACTTTACCCCCTTGTGCTGTCAAACCACCTACACTTTAAAGTAGAATTCCGGGCAAAACCTAACTACTCTTACAAGTGTTACCTTCCCTCTCCTAATATCTAATCTTACTAACCCATGTAAGAAAGATCTGTACACTTACTTTTTTTTTTTTTTAAGGTAGCTCCGTTCGGGTCATGTGATCCGGCTATCCTCTCTCAGAAAGCGGCAGCCAGAGGGGAGAGGAGGGAAGGCCAACCCCTTGCTATGGAGGCACTTGTGTGTGCTTGCTCACCAATCGTGCTCGTCCGCCCACCAGTCCTTTCTCACTGCCTGTGAATGGTTCAATGTCTCCTGCTGCCATGTCTCTGTCAAGCTAATGAGGCTGCAGAGGGCCAGGACAGCAGCATCTCTTGCACAAATCGCTCAATCGCAATCAGGCATGTATTTAGGGGGGCTGTGGGGGTACACTGAAGGTTTTGTACCTTCATGCATTGAATGCATGAAGGTACAAAACTTTCAGCCTTTACAACTTTAACACGAGCACCCACCTAATCTATCCAATCAATTTGTATCCAATCTGGCAGGCGCAGTTTTTGGTAAATCTAAGGGAAGTTACGCAATCAGATTGTAACATGCGTGATGAATTTAAGACATTGCTGCTTCTGACTGATAGTGTCAGAAAATGTGAGGTTTGGTTATGTCACTACTGCATACCTCCCAACTGTCCCTGATTTCGAGGGACTGTCATTGATTTGGAGCAATGTCCCTCTTTCCTCCTCATTTGTCCCTCATATTTGTCTGCTCTATATAGATGTATATAAAATGCACTTTTTATCTATCAAAAAGTGTTTCCCAGCACCAAACCTTTCATCTGATTTCTAAATTGCTGCATTTGTAAATTTCAAAAGACAATATAAAGGAATAGCAGTGGTAAAAAAAAGAACTTGTGGGTTTAACCAATTGTATTTTTTGTACAAGTCTCCTTTAAGGGGGGCGTGGGGAGGGGTGTGTCCTATGCCTGCATACTTTTGCTGATAGGTGTCCCTCATTCCCATCTCAGAAAGTTGGGAGGTATGCTACTGGGCTGCTCACTGTTCTCCAACAGGAGGAAACATAACCCTGCCTTTACCAAGAATGCTGCCTCCATATAGAGACACAGTGCAGAACAAGGCATGATAAATCAATAATGGGGAAAGATCAGATACAGGGAGACCACAGATAATACTGGTGACCGTTCTGGTGACTGTTCTCCTTGCTGGCGGCTCTGGCAGGAGGAAGCAAAACCCTGCCTCTACCAAGATGGCTGTCTCTATATATAGAGACACAGTACAGACCAAGGCATGATAAATCAGTAATGGGGAAAGATCAACTACAAGGTGACCACATATAATACTGGTGACTGTTCTTCTTGCTGGAGGCTCTGACAGGAGGAAGCAAAACCCTGCCTCTACTAAGATGGCCGTCTCCAAATAAATAGAGACACAGTACAGAACAAGGCATTAGAAATCAGTAATGGGAAAAGATTGACTATAGGGAGACCACAGATAATACTGGTGACTGTCTCCTTGCTGGAGGCTCTGGCAGGAGGAAGCAAAACCCTGCCTCTACCAAGATGGCTGTCTCCATGTAGAGACACAGTACAGAACAAGGCGTGAGAAATCCGTAATGGGAAAAGATTAGCTATAGGGAGACCACAGATAATACTGGTGACTGTCTCCTTGCTGGAGGCTCTGGCAGGAGGAAGCAAAACTCTGCCTCTACCAAGATGGCTGTCTCCATATAGAGACACAGTACAGAACAAGGCATGAGAAATCCGTAATGGGAAAAAATTAGCTATAGGGAGACCACAGATAATACTGGTGACTGTCTCCTTGCTGGAGGCTCTGGCAGGAGGAAGCAAACCCCTGCCTCTACCAAGATGGCTGTCTCCATATAGAGACACAGTACAGACCAAGGCATGAGAAATCAGTAATGGGAAAAGATTAGCTATAGGGAGACCACAGATAATACTGATGACTGTCTCCTTGCTTGAGGCTCTAACAGGAGAAAGCAAAACCCTGCCTCTACCAAGATGGCCACCTCTATATAGAGACAAAATGCAAAATGAGGCATGATAAATAATCACTACAGGCGGTCCCCGGGTTACAAACATTCGACTTACAAATAACTCCCTCTCACAAACGGAGAGAGACAACAGAAAGTGAGAGGAAATCTACCCCTAGGAAGGGAATTTCACTCCTGTAAGAGTTATCATAGAAAAAAGGTGTCTCCACGAAGCTCAGTCACCAATCCTTGTTTCCACAACAACTTAACATTTTCAAAATCCAATTGTCACAGGGACAGAAAGTTAGGTGAAATCTTCTGAACAGGTGCACAAACAGCAAAATAAATAATACAGGGGTGTTATGTTAACCCTTTCCTATGCTAACCAAAAAAACATAATGGCCCAGATTCACATAGAGCAGGGCGCACATTAGGCCGCCGTAGGGCAAACAATGTACGCTACACCAACGCAGCGCAGAGAGGCAAGCACTGCATTCAGCAAAGCCAGTGCTCCCAACGGTGCGCCAGCGTGGCGTGGGTTTTGAAGGCGTACATCGGCGTAGGTGGAAGTGGGCATGAACCCATGCAAATGAGGCGTGACTCCATGCAAATGATGGGCCGAGCGCCAGACAGGTATGTATTACGAACTGCGCATGCTCCGTGACGACAGCACCCCCCCATGCGCCTGCTCACAACCACGCCGGCACAACTGCCTAAGCTAAGCCGGATCACTGCGTACGCCGTGAACATAACGTACGCCCAGCCAGACACACGTCCAACGCAAAATTCGTTGGCTTGTGTTCCCTGGTGCAGACCTGTGCATGTCTGTTGCCGGGTTGCACCTCCTTTATGGGGCATAAATTTACGCCGGACGTACAACTTACGCGCATCTCGCGTAGCATGCGCCGGGCACACGCACGTTCGTGAATCGCTGTATTTCCCTCATTTGCATATTTGAATGGCTGATCAATGGGAGCGCCACCATGCGTCCATCCTAAATGTGCGCCTACCCTAAGTTACGTCGCGGGGTGAAGCCTGTTTTTAGGCGCATATTAGTTTGTGGGTCTGGCACACAGATACGACGGCGCACATTTGCACTTACGTCAGCGTAACTTGTTATACGTCGGCGTAAGTGCTTTGTGAATCTGGGCCAATAATTGTTCGACCTCAGAACAAACCTGCAGACCCAATCTTGTTTGTAACCTGGGGACTGCCAGTAATAGTAAAAGATTAGCTACAGGGAGACCACAGATATTACTGGTTACTGGACCTTTGCCTTCTGCCTGTCTTATTTTGGCACAGCTTTAAGAGTTCAGGTTCTCTTGAATATCATTTTTAAACCTGTTTTGTGAACAGATAAAATTTTTAAAGTTTTTGGAACAATACTGGTTTAGTGTAAGGTGACCATATTTTTTAAATGAAATCCGGGGACATTTTTTTTTTTTTTTACTAGTAAGCGTCTCATAGCTGGACTGCGATATTTTGGCGGACAAATCGGACAGGAAGTGACACTTTGTGGGAACCAGTGACACCATTACAGTGATCAGTGCTAAAAATATGCACTGTCACTGTAGTAATGACACTGGTTGGGAAGGGGATAACATCTAGGGCAATCAAACAGTTAAATGTGTGCCTAACAAGTGTTTTCTTACTGTGGGGGTGATGCTTTTAAGGGAAGGCATAGATCCCTGTACCTGCTTTGCATACTGACAGAACAGCAATCTGCCTTGTTTACATAGCCAGACCACCGTTCTGCCTGTGTACATAACGATCAGCGGGTACCGATGGACATCGAGTCCGCCGGAGCCAATGATTGGCTCCAATACCCAGAAATGCAGGATCACCGCAGCCCCTGTTCAAATCAAATCCGGGGACAGACTTGGCGGAAACCGGGGACGTCTGGTCACCCTTGTCTAGTGAGCACTGATTTATGTCTGGCTGTCTGTGGTGAATAAGGATGAGCTCCGGCGTGTTCGCATAGAACACGTGCAGAGCCCGCCAGGAAGTGAGCATGGCGCATGTGCTAATCACAGCCAGGGAGACATTGTCCCGATGCTCAGCTGCAGGGATCATGCAATGTCTCCCTGGCTGTTATTAGCGCAGCGCCGGGCTCACTTCCTGGCGGGCTCTGCATGTGTTCTATGCGAACACGCCGGAGCTCATCCTTAGTGGTGAAGAAACAACTTCTGTTCCCCTGTATGAGGGATGGAGTTGCTGCATACGCTTGTCTGTGCTCAGGTAGATATGTGCTGTATGGTAATTGTCTATTCCAATATAGACTTGTGCTGTGTATATACAGAAACTTGAATTCACTATGGAGATGAATAGGACTTTTGTTGCAGCAGAGACAATTACCATACACATTCACTATGTATCATCTATTGATAGAGGTCCTATGCCTCGCTTTAGTCATTATGGTATGGACTGTGACTAACGTACCTGGACTGCAATCTAATATACATGGTGATAATCTTCTCGTTTTATGTAATAAAATGCATTTAAATAAAGATTTTTTTTTTTAATTATATGGTTATACAGACACAAAAATCAAATACAATTTTATGATAATCTATTCGCATTTTATGATTAATCCTGTTCACAATGCCCTGTGCTGTACAGAGCCTGGCCATCCTTAACTGGAACAAAGGTAGAACAGGTCTGACCTGTCTTTGCAGACATGATGGAGTGAATGGCTCCTTGACTCATGCAAGGTGTGCTGCTGCTTCTGCTTGGATGCAATTGGCAGGGAAAGTGTTACAGTTGCAGGTTCAGGTGCTTGGTAGTACTAGTAAGGTGTGTGCAAGTGCTAGGACTTCCCTGAACACCTGTTTCCCACGCTCTCTACTTTTTGCAATATCAATACTGATCAAAGGGCATAGCCAGGGCTGGATCTGTTCTGTTACCTCTTTTCTAGTTTCAGTTACATAGAACATGGCCCTGGAGCTGGTCAAATCTCTGCAGGATCCTCAGCTGGTGGCCCAGTTCCAGAGGTCTTGTGGCCTGACCCTTCATCTAAAGGGTGAGGCTAATGGGGCTGCTTCAGGGCATTCCACTGCCTACAGGGCAAGCACAGAGAAGACTGCAGGAGGGAAGGGTGTTCCCCAGGAAAATGGTCACATCTACAGCAATGGATCATATGCAAATGGGACACATAGGCAGGTAAAACGCTCACCTTTAGTTGTTATTGGAATAACAAGCACTTGAATGATACTTGTAATCTGAGACTGTGATACACTTCTATTCATTCATGCAAAGGAGAGATACAGATTGAAGGACATAAGGCTATTTCCCATAACAACCTATTAGGGGTAATGTTCCAAATTCCACAGTCTAATTGCTGTGAACAGAACAATTCAATGTATTGGGATTTAAGCATTAATGTTGATGGCATGACTGCTTGTTCTGTATGGTACCAACTATAATTTGAGGCATCCTGGGATTTTAAGGATAGATTCACACCTTTTGGGTATACATTTTCCTGCCATTTATGTGTATCTTTGATGCAGTTTTGCCAACCTACCAGATTGAAATTTACTGGCACGACACCTGAAATTTACGGGCGCAGCCACGTTTTTACTGGCATTTCACAAAAGTTACTAAATTACATTTTTAGGTGCAAATGTCAGTGTTTAGGCTACAAACAAGTACGCTAGGCAAACAGAAATGTGATTTAAGGTAGATATTAAGGTAAAAAAAAATATATTTTTGTTATTTTCGATATAATAAGGGCAAATTATTTAGTCACATCACCCCCTGCCTTCACCCGCCTCTGCGGTGCCACAATCCCCCCCCCCCCCCTGCCTCCAATCTCCCTCTGCCTCCAATCTCCCCCAGGCCCCATGCCTCCATCGTCCCTTGCCTCCATCCCCCTCTGCGGTGCCACCAACAACCCCTGCCTCCAATCACCCCCTGCCTCCAATCTCTCCCAGGCCCCCTGCCTCCAATCACCCCCTGCCTCCATTGTCCCCTGCCTCCATCCCCTTCTGCGGTGCCACCAACAACCCCTGTCACTAGGGTTGCCACCTCATCCCTTTAAAACAGAACACATATGAATTACACAGGTTCTGTGGCTGATTAAGGTGGTAATTGAACTCAAGTGGAGCCTTATCTAAATTAAATTAGCCTCAGAACCTGTGGAATTCATATGTGTTCTGTTTTAAAGGGATGAGGTGGCAACCCTACCTGTCACCATCCCCCACCCTCTGCGGTGCCACCATCCACCTCTGCGGTGCAACACCAACACCCCCTGCCTCCAATCTCCCCCTGCCCCAATTGCCCCCACCCCCCTCTGCGGTGCCACCATCACCCCCTGCCTCCAATCACCCCTCCAAATCTCCAATGCGCAGTTCCAAGCAGAACCGATCTCGGCTACTTTTACTGGCACATCTCCGCAACCACAGACATTTACGAACGGGGGGAAAAGTGACCGTTTTTACGAACTGTCTGTAAAAATACGGACGGTTGGCAACACTGCTTTGATGCATGTTTCAGTGTGCATTTTATGTTTGGCTAAGGAAAGTAAAAAAAAGTAGAGGTTGCCAGGAGTTGGGGCTTATTGTCATTCACTAAAACACAAGAAAACGCATGTTACATTGTTGTATGCTGCCATTAAAGTCTATGGGGCCAAAAATGTGTGCTGATACACCAAAAACGCACCTATTTTTGACACCACATGGCATAACAGTGCACAGATGTTAATGGGTCCCATAGAAACGAACAGCAATCTTGTTGTTGTGTATTAAAGTGGAACTTTAAGTAGAAAAATAAACATTTGGCAAACCGGCAAGATTTTACTATGTCTCTTCTGCAATAAAGTTCCATTACCTGCCTGCCTGTATGCCCTGCATACTGAGCCATGCATACAAATTTCAGCAGTGCCAAGATGAATGATCAGGCTGATGATGGTGGTGGTTGGCGGGGAGCTCCGGGAGAATGCAGCACTGGATAGAAGAGTATAGTTCTGCTTTAGGCCCCTTTAACATTGGCTGTCAGATCAGGTTCACCTGTCGGTTTTTCAAGCGGACCTGATCGGATGGTGTGGTGGACACATGTCCGCTGACACCTGCCGCCATTCGATTTGATCCTGTCTGCGAAAAACAGATGGATTTTGGTCCTATTTTCCATCAATCTGGCAGATCAGATCAGATAGAAACGGGCAGGCGATCCATTTCCATGCGATTGCCCCATAGAGGAGAGCGGGACTGTGTCCGCTCTGCATAGCGGTGCCGACCTGTCTTCCGCCAGTTCAGCATTAATTGGCAGGGAGATTCCCCGCTGAGCAAGCGGGTCCACTTAGGGGAGGCGTTCGTGTGAAAAGGGCCTAATGCACATTGGGCAATGCCCATTAAGTCACACAGGTGTGAATGGGGCCTTAATACAGTGCATTGAAAAAGTATTCATACACCTTGAAATTTTCTACATTTTGTCATGTTACAACCAAAAATGTAAATGTATTTTATTGGAATTTTATGTGATAGACCAACACAAAGTGGCACATAATAGTGAAGTGGAAGGAAAATGATAAATGTTTTTTCAACATTTTTTTTTTTACAAATAAATATGTGAAAAGTGTGGTGTGCATTTGTATTCACCCCCCTTTACTCTGATACCCCCAACTAAAATCTAGTGGGACCAATTGCCTTGAGAAGTCACCTAATTAGTAAGTAGAGGGCCCCCGTGTGCAATTTAATCTCAGTATAAATACAGCTGTTCTGCAAAGCCCTCAGAGGTTTGTTAGAGAACCTTAGTGAACAAACAGCTTAATGAATGCCAAGGAACTCACCAGAGAGGTCAGGGAAAAAGTTGTGGAGAAGTTTAAAGCTGGGTTAGAATTAAAAATCAGATCCCAAGCTTTGAACATCTCACAGAGCACTGTTCAATCCGTCATCTGAAAATCTAAAGAGTGTGGAACAACTGCAAACTTACCAAGACATGACCGTTCACCTAAACTGACAGGCCGGGCAAGGAGAGCATTAATCAAATAAGCAGCCACAAGGCCCATGGTAACTCTGAAGAAGCTGCAGAGATCCACAGCGCCCAAAAAAGCCATAAGAGTATCCCTTTACAATTTACGAGAAGCCATGTGGGGGACACAGAAAATATGTGGAAGACGGTGCTCTGGTCAGATGAAACCAAAATTAAACTTTTTGGCATAAAAGCAAAACGCTATGTGTGGCGTATCACCCTGAACACACCATCCCCACCGTGAAACATGGTGGTGGCAGCATCATGTTATGGGGATGCTTTTCTTCAGCAGGGACAGGGAAACTTGTCAGAGTTGATGGGAAGATGGATGGAGCCAAATACAGGGCAATCTTAGAAGAAAACCTGTTAGAGTCTGCAAAAGACTTGAAACAGGGGCAGAGGTTCACCTTCCAGCAGGATAACAACCCTAAGGGCTCTTTCACACTGAGCGCCCATACAGGTCCGTCTGTCGGTTTTTTTTGCGGACCTGTACGGGCGCTCCGTGCTCCTCTATGGAGCCGCGGATGTCAGCGGTGACATGCCCGCTGATTTCCGACCCGCTCCGATCCGCCAAAGTGTGACGGAGGAAAAACCTACTTTTCCTTCCGTCTGGCGGATTGGATGAACACGGACATACGGTCCGTGTTCATCCGATCCCCCCCATAGGGGGAGCGGAGAAAGGACAGGGCGGTCCCTGCACAGTGTGCGGGGACCGCCCTGTCAACCGCCGGCTCAGCGGGGATCAACGGAGCGATCCCTGCGGAGGTGCACAGGGCGGATCATTACTGATCCAACCAGTGTGAAAGAGGCCTAAACATACAGCCAGAGCTACAATGGAATAGTTTAGATCAAAGTATATTCATGTGTTAGAATGGCCCAGTCAAAGTCCAGACCTAAATCCAATTGAGAATCTTGAAAATTGCTGTTCACAGAAGCTCTCCATACAATCTAACAGAGCTTGAGCTATTTTGCAAAGAAGAATGGGAAAAAATTTCACTCTCTAGATGTGCAAAGCTGGTAGATATATATCCAAAAAGACTTGCAGCTGTAATTACAGAGAAAGGTGTTTCTACAAAGTATTGACTCAGGGGGGCTGAATAAAAATGCACGTCACACTTTTCACATTTATTTGTAAAGAATGTTGAAAACCATTCATCATTTTCCCTCAACTTTACAATTATGTGCCACTTTGTGTTGGTCTATTACATTAAATCCCAATAAAATACATTTACGTTTTTGGTTGTAACATGACAAAATGTGAAAAATTTCAAGGGGTATGAATACTTTTTCAAGGCACTGTAGCTACATACCCTTGTGTAATGGGTATGGTCCGACGTTACTAAATTACATCAGGCTGAAAAAAGGAATATTTCAAACAGTTACTTGCTAAAAAAAAAAATCTAGGTTTTAAAGTTGGGAATTAATGTCAGTCATGGGTCAAATAACTTTTCCAGACCAACCCCATCCACATCCAATACAGTCAATCTCCAATCCTTTTTTTTCTTTTTAAACATACTTTTTTTTTAGGACTGAATAAGTCCACTTTTTTGCCCCTTTGACATCATCTTTGGATCCATTTAAGTATTTTCTCCAGGAGGATAGATCCAAAATGATATCCAGCATCACCTGCTCCAGATGCAGGATGCCCCATTGGAAAATGTGGACTGTACTAAGAAAAAGCAGTGACAACATTCATCCTCAGCATGTTCACGACCCCTCTGCACAGTGTGACAACACTGCAGTAAATTCACGGTATGCCAAATAGCATTGTCACCCAGCAGGTAGAAAGCCATGAACTGGCAGGATCACCAGGTACCTGTATTTATTTCATGAAGCAGCAATTTTTAGAAAAGCTTTGTAATGTATTTCTTTTAGACGTTTTTTCAAGTGCCATAATGAGAATGAAAGCAGGGCTGGGCTAAAAGGTAGGCACAAGAGGCAATGACCATGAGCGCTTAAGCAGGAAGGGGGCTGCAAAAAGGGCAGGACCTGTAACCTTTGCTGCCAAAGTAGTTTAAAGTAGTAGTACCTTGGGTGCAAGCGGACCTTGTCCTGCCACTGGATGGTTGCTAGGGAATTTTTTGTTGCCTTATCTCTCATTTTCATGTATTGTGATCTTGATAAAGGCAGCTAAATCAATGTGTACCAGATGTGCGGGAGCCATTGATCTCACTATGTGACCCTTATGGATTGCTTAGCCAAGGTTATTATTCTGAGCTGGAGTGATGTCTGACTCCTTAAAAACCCAGCTACTTCCAGGGCAGTGTGGACATGTACCTCCCTTCAAACCCCAAAAGTCTTTGGAGACAGATGATGGCATCCTCTGATACTAGATATGAACTATAGTTTTTGAGTGCTAGCGGGGCGCTGTTAACCCTTGCTAGTGGCCGAATAAAGGGTTAAAAGTGCCCACAAAGCGCCGCTGCCAAGGCTCTTTGCAAGCGCTTACCATTGATTTCAATGGGAAGGGGGCTTTAGGAGCGGTGTATTCACCACTCCTAAAGCACTGCAAAGAAGCTGCTTGCAGGACTTTTTTTGCCACCCTGCCAGCGCAGCGACTCAGTGTGAAAGCACTCGGGCTTTCACATTGGGATTGCAGATGAGGCTTCTTTCAGGCGCTTTACAGCGCTAAAGCGCCTGAAAAACGCCCCAGTGTGAAAGGGGTCTCATAATTGCTGCACTATGGCCTTAATCAGCTAGATAAATTAAAGTAAAAGTTAAGACACCTTTTAAATACTGTTGGCCCCCATCACACGGCATACAATGAAGCACAATTTTTTTTCCTTCATTTCCTATGTGGTTAATTGACTTATTATGACGAAGCGCATCTTGCGTGAAATGCGTTAAACATTATTGCTGCCATCCTGTATCTTGGATCTGTGATGTTTTTGAACTTGGAATTTTTTCAACCTCTTTTGAACACATTTCAATCAACCGCAAAGCCCTGGCCCATCTGTGTCATGTGTTGCTGGTGGGAGAAGACTATTGCTTCCTCCGTCAACATCTAGAGCAGTGGATGCAGTTGGGTGTAGTCATGCTTGAGGGAATTCTACCCCATACCCCTGTACATAACACAGAGCGGCTGAGGCATTGTGGTCATGTGACCCCATAGAATATGAAGAAAACAATGCATTCCACATGCTGGTGGAGGGCAGGTATGGCAATCTATGCAAAATAATTGACTAGTAAATAGTGTATGGCTTTCTGGGCAAAATAACGGCAGCTGAATACCTGACTATGTGGTGTGTGCCACCGGTGACCCACTACCGATTAGATCAGACACAGCAGGAGCCAATCAGCGGGTCCACCGGCCACCCGCGATTGTTCTCTGGAGAGGGAGAATGGCGGTCCGTCTATGTAACCAAGGCCGACTGCCGTTCTTTGAGGGAAGAAAATGTAGATCTTGTGTTTCTGCCGAGCAGAAACACGGATCTCTGTTTTCCTACAGTCACAGCATTCCCTCCACAGTTAGAAAGTACTCCCTAGGAGTACACTTGACCCTTTGATTGCCTTCCAAAGTTAACCCCTTCCCTGCCAGTGTCAGTTATACAGTTTGGTGTCACTGGTCCCTAAAAAGTGTCACTTAGTGTCATATTTGTTTGCTGCAATGTCGCTGATCACCACCGATAATAGTAAAAAAAATAAAAAGCCCATAAATCTATCCCATGGTTTGTAGACGCTATAACTTTTGCGCAAACCAATCAATATACACTTATTGGGATTTTTTTTTTTTTAACAAAAATATGTAGCAGAATACATTCAGCCTAAATTGATGAAGAAATTCGATTTTTTAATTGGATATGTTTTATAGCAGAAAGTAAAAATATATATATATATATTTTTTTTGTTTTATAGCACAAAAAAATTAAAATCGCAGGGTGATCAAATACCACCAAAACAAAGCACTTTTTGTGGGGAAAACAAAGACATCAATTTTGTTTGGGTACAGAGTTGCACAACCGCAAAATTGTTAAAATAACGCAGTGCAGTATCGCAAAAAATGGCCTGGTCAGGAAGAGGGTAAAACCTTCCGGAGCTGAAGTGGTTAAACAATGTCACAGTAGTAGCATTACCCCCTCACCCCCCCTAAATACTTACCTCCTCACTCGATCCAGTGCTGTGCCCATCTGTAGCAGCTCTCTCCATGCATTCACAGGACAGGGAGGGAGCAGCGAGAGCCATTGGCTCTTGCTGCTGTCAATTAAATCCTGTGAGCAAAGAAAGCGGGGCAGGGCCAAGCCACGCTGTATGTGTTTATAGATGCACACAGCCCCGCTTGGGAGTGCCCTCATAGCACATGAATGCCCTCATAGTAAGCGGCTTATTATGGGGGCACTTGGAGAAGCAGCGCGAGACCCCAGAAGAGGAGGTCATCATCGCATTAAAAGCAAGACCCTCTCCCCACCATAAAGTATTTTACATTGGTAAATGTCCCCTGTGGCAGTGCCCAGCCCCCACACTTTTTTTTTTTTTTGTCAATCTCTTGCCTATTAGCCTTGAAAATGGCCAGAATTGCCTCCATAGACTTCAGTGAGTTTGATGAACGCCCTTAGAACTGAACCCAGGCACTTTCCCTAGTATGATGTTATTCGTATCCAACACATAGGCCCCATACACACGAGAGGATTTATCCGCGGATACGGTCCAGCGGACCGTATCCACGGATAAATCCTCTCGAGGATTTGCGCGGATTTCCATGCGATGGAGTGTACTCACCATCGAATCGAAATCCGCGCCGAAATCCTCTGGCGATGACGTGTCTCGAGGATTTGCGCGGATTTCCATGCGATGGAGTGTACTCACCATCGAATCGAAATCCGCGCCGAAATCCTCTGGCGATGACGTGTCGCGCCGTCGCCGCGATTATGACGCGGCGACGTGCGCGACGCTGTCATATAAGGAATTCCACGCATGCGTCGAATCATTACGACGCATGCGGGGGATCCCTTCGGACGGATGGATCCGGTGAGTCTGTACAGACCAGCAGATCCATCCGTTGGGATGGATTCCAGCGGATAGATTTGATAGCATGTCATCAAATATTTATCCGCTGGAAATCCATCCCAGGGGATAAATATCCGCGGAAACAGATCCGCTGGAGTGTACACACCATAGGATCTATCCGCTGAAACCCATTCGCTGGGATTTTTCAGCGGATGGATTCTATCGTGTGTATGGGGCCATAGGCTTAGGAGTTTCAGTGGAAAAGAGTTACGGTAATACCTTACTTGGTGCCATTAAAAAATGTCATTCAAGAAATGTTCCACCTTTGTAAGCATCCTATAGACTTCTATAAATAAATGAAATTTAGGTTTTTACTGCCCTGCCCCTGCTTTATAATAGGACGCTCATATGGAAAGGGAATCCATACAGAGTATAGGCTTGCAATGGATGTTGTATATTAGTTGTTTCTGTTACAAATGACCTTTTGATGTCAAGAAACAGTAACTAACAACAGTCACAGACAACAATAGGACAATTCCAGTACTAGTCAGGTAAACAAGAAGAATGCTTACACTTGTACGTTACTGAAATTTGAAATGAGGAGCTTATATGCACTAACAAGGCCAAACCTGGGACTAGTCTGGCAATTAAAGGCAGTTTCCTTAGGCTGGCGTAGGTGGTTTTTACTGAACTGGCAAAGATTTAAACCATGTTTGGGCAGGCTGAATGTACCAGGTTGATCGATCAACTTGGATACAACCAGCCTGCTGGATTTCCTTGCAATTATGGCTAGCGGCTGCTATAGCCACTAACAATAATCACTGTCTCAGGCAGGAGGGGATTCCCCTGTCAGCACTGTCTGTGTTAATGGGGGAATCGTGTAAAGTTCTTTCCTGAAACCATGGGTTGGAAACTTACACGGTCTACTGCCTGTGTTCTGCCGATGAGTGTCGTCCCCCCCCCCCCCCGGCAGATTATGCCCCCCCCCCTGTACTGCGCAGGCGCTTGCCTCCGAAAATAGCCGAACATGCGGCCCCTGCGTGGACCTCGCTGTAAGTGGCCAGTCGGCCTCACTTCGCTCGTACGGCTCGCTCGGCCTCCTGGCTCTTTTTTTAACATCCTCCATGTCCACGGGGATGGTAAGGAATGAGCCTGGATGTCAGAAGTGAGCGCAGGCGCCGTCTAGAGCTACATGTTCGTCAATTTTCAGAGGCGCAGTACAGGGGGGGCATAATCTGCCTGGGGACCTTTTTCGGCAAGACACCTGCCTTAGTCTTCCAAAGATCACTGCTGGTTGGGTGCCATTCTTCCAGAAGCGCATTTGTGAGGTCAGGCACTGATGATGAAGGGGTAGGCCTGGCTCGCAGTCTCCATTTATCCCAAAGGTGTTCTATCGGGTTGAGGTCAAGTCCACCCCAAACTCACTCATTCATGTGTTTATGGACCTTGTTTTGTGCACTGGTGCGCAGTCATGTTGGAACAGGAAGGGCCATCTCCAAACTGTTCCCACAAAGTTGGGAGCATGAAATTGTCTAAAATGTCTTGGTATGCTGGCGCCTTAAGAGTTCCCTTCATTGGAACTAAGGGGCCAAGCTCAACCCCTAAAAAAACAACCCATGCTAGCTGCCATTAAACAACTCATGATGCAGCTTAGAATAAGTGTGTTCAAAATAGGATATGGCCTAATGTGTACTGGTATCATGTAGTACTTGTTCTGTATCTCAAAACTGTGCTTGCTGTACTCCTGTGATTAATGCCCTAGCACAGTGATGGTGAACCTTAACACCCCAGATGTTTGGAAACTACATTTCCCATGATGTTCAACTGCACTGCATAATGCATGAGGATCATGGGAAATGTAGTTCCAAAACATCTGGGGTGCCAAGGTTCGCCATCCCTGCCCTAGCACAACTTGCCACGTAATATTCATGTGCATTGAAGAAGTTCTTTGTCATGTGACCAGTGATACAGTATCTCACAAAAGTGAGTACACCCCTCACATTTTTTAAAAATATTTTATTATATCTATTAATGTGACAACACTGAAGAACTGACACTTTGCTACAATGTAAAGTAGTGAGTGTACAGCTTGTATAACAGTGTAAATTTGCTGTCCCCTCAAAATAACTCCACACACAGCCATCCCTAAGTGAAAATGTCCAAATTGGGCCCAAAGTGTCAATATTTTATGTGGCCACCATTATTTTCCAGCACTGTCTAAACCCTCTTGGGCATGGAGTTCACCAGAGCTTCACAGGTTGCCACTGGAGTCCTCTTCCACTCCTCCATGACAACATCACCGAGCTGGTGGATGTTGGAGACCTTACGCTCCTCCACCTTCCGTTTGAGGATGCCCAACAGATGCTCAATAGGGTTTAGGTCTGAAGACATGCTTGGCCTTGACCTTTACCCTTAGCTTCTTTAACAAGGCAGTGGTCGTCTTGGAGGTGTGTTTGGGGTCTTTATCATGTTGGAATACTGCCCTGTGGCCCAGTCTCTAAAGAGAGGGGATCATGCTCTGCTTCAGTATGTCACAGTGCATGTTGGCATTCATGGTTCCCTCAATGAACTGTAGCTCCCCAGTGCCGGTAGCACTCATGCAGCCCCAGACCATGTCACTCTCACCACCATGCTTGACTGTAGACACACACTTGTCTTTGTACTCCTCACCTTGTTGCCACCACACGCTTGACACCCTCTGAACTAAAGTTTATCTTGATCTCATCAGACCAAAGGACAGTAATCTATGTCCTTAGTCTGCTTGTCTTCAGCAAACTGTTTGCAGGCTTTCTTGTGCATCATCTTTAGAAGAGGCTTCCTTCTGAGACGACAGCCATGCAGACCAATTTGATGCAGTGTGTGGCGTATGGTCTGAGCACTAACAGGTTGACCCCACCCCTTCAACCTCTGCAGAAATGCTGGCAGCACTGATATATCTATATTCCAAAGACAACTCTGGATATGATGCTGAGCATGTGCACTCAACTTTTTTGGTCGACCATGGCCTGTTCGGAGTGTAACCTGTCCTGTTAAACCTCTGTATGGTCTTGGCCACCGTGCTGCAGCTCAGTTTTAAGGGTCCTGGCAATCTTCTTATAGCCTAGGCCATCTTTATGTAGAGCAGGGATATGCAATTAGCAGACCTCCAGCTGTTGCAAAACTACAAGTCCCATCATGCCTCTGCCTCTGGGTATCGTGCTTGTGGCTATCAGAGTCTTGCTATGTCTCATGGGAATTGTAGCTCTGCAACAGCTGGAGGGCTGCTAATTGCATATCCCTGATGTAGACCAACAATTTTTTTTTCAGATCCCCTTTGGAGAGATTACTCATTTCAGCTTTAGGTGTTTGGATGTCGGACAGGATATGTGGTGAACATCTGACCAAGGCTCCAAACCCTACCCTACCCTACTATTATCAAAATGAAAATCAAAAATTATTCGCTAAAGCTTGTCTTTTTAAAATATTAGCTCACCTTTTCTCAACCAGGGTGCCTTGGCAAAATGCCTAAAATTGCCCAAAAATGTATACAAGCCAGCAGGTGGATCAAGCCTGCATTTTAGTTACCCAAAGCCCCAGGTTTTTTATTGAGCACAATTTCAACCTTCCAACCACCAGCGTCCTAACAACCAGTGGTGTCGTCAGTTGATAAGGAGGATGTTGGTTACCTGCACAGCATCCTTGTTTGACCTTTCCCTGCCCCTTTACATCAACACTGGGGTCACATTGGCTAAGTCGGGGGTGTCAAACTCAATGTCATTGTGGGCTGCATCAGCATTATGACTGCCCTCAAAAGGGACGGTTGTATTGTGAGATTAGATGTCCAGAGCATCCCCTCCCCTTACATTAGATGTCAAGACAGAGCCACCCCACCATCAGAAATTGGGTCCCCAACTCTCCCTTACATCACAGTGCACCCTCCTTTCCTTCTGCTGCTGCTGGGAAGAAACTGGATGCATTGCTTGAAAGCAGAAATTAAGGGTCTGGAGAAGGACCAGAGGAGGGCTGGAGCTCTCCTGCAGCTGCAGGAGAGGTGTGAGGGCCACATGAAATGGCCTGGAGGGCCGGATTCGGCCTGCGGGCCTTGTGTTTGCCACCTATGAGCTAAGTGATGAAGAGAAACTGAGGGAGAAGAGAAACGCTGGAATAATAGTCGGTACTAGTGTGTAAAAGTGTTTTTGCTTTTGAAGAATAAATCCCCTCTAATGTTGGGTGTCCTATGTGTGTTGACACTACTACATTATGTAAAACTATTAGAAACTTTTTCACACTTTAGAATGGGGTTCCTTGTGACTGTCCATAATTTTAAAGGGTGCCCTGAGATTGTCCATAATTCTAAAGGGAGCCTTGACTGAAAAAAAGTTGAGAAACACTGTATTAGCTGCACATTACCTTCAATCTGATGCCTCAAAACTGGTTGGAAAGTATTGACTTAGGCTCCATGCACACTGAAGCTCATAAACTGTAGTTTATTGGCGTTTTGGCTTTTTTTTTTTTTTTTTTAAAGCCTATAAACTGAACTCTATGTTAGCCTATGTGTCAATGCACACATGGATGTTTTTTTAATGTAAATGAGCATTGGAGTTTATGGGCTTTTTTCTGAACGCCAGAAATTTGCGTTCAAAGTGTTGTTTTTCGGCGGGAAAAACGCAAAACGCAGATAAACGCTAATAAACGCTCAAACATGCAGCTCGCCAGCCTTTTTTAGCATTTTTTTATCCATTGGAAAAAAGAAGCTAAAAACCGCTACACTGAAAAACGCTAATAAACGCTATTGCAAAAACACTAAAAAACGTTAAAAGGCTCCCTGCAAAGCTACTAGCGTTTTTTATAGCTTTTTTTTTTAGCTTCCAGTGTGCATGGAGCCTAATTCAGCTTTGTTATCTTGATCATGTAGAGATTAATTGTTATTTTTTTTTAACATTAGATTCATGCTCATTTTGTCAAGGGGAATCGGGTAGTTTTTTTAAAAGCGAAGCAGTACTTACCGTTTTAGAGAGCGATCTTCTCCGCCGCTTCCGGGTATGGTCTTCGGGACTGGGCGTTTCTATTTGATTGACAGTCTTCCGACGGTCGCATACATCGCGTCACGAGTAGCCGAAAGAAGCCGAACGTCGGTGCGGCTCTACACGGCGCCTGCGCACCGACCTTCAGCTACTTTCGGGAAAATCGTGACGCGATAGATGCGACTGTCGGAAGCCTGTCGGAAGACTGTCAATCAAATAGGAACGCCCAGTCCCGCAGCCCATACCCGGAAGTGGCGGAGAAGATCGCTCTCTAAAACGGTAAGTACTGCTTCGTTTTTAAAAAAACTATCCGATTCCCCTTGAGCATCAATCTAATGTTAAAAATTAACATTTCCGGGTGAACCTCCACTTTAGCATTCAGGGCTTTTTTTCAGGGGGAACTTGGGAGAACTCGGTTCCACCACCTCTGGCTCAGACCCTTTGGTGCCTGCTCACCACAATCACTTGTAAACACAGAAGTGTGTTTACAAGTGACAAGTGACTCTTCTACTGTTTGTGAAATATGAACGGGTCTTGGTTGAGTTCCTGCACCTATTTTCTGAGGAAAAAAAGCTCTGATGAACATGCAGTATAGAATCCACATTCTGAAGAGTGGACGGGCACATCTGACAAGAAAGGATCATCTGCGGGTCTGAGCAATTGAACAGAAAAGATCAGAAGCCCTTGTGTATGGGCCTCCGTGTGTCTGGTCATAATGTGCAGGCTTGAGTTTAGTTTAGCTCATATAATATTTAATACTATAATAAATAATTTGTGTGCATCATGATTTGCAGGCCTCAGCATTTCACTTTGTTGTTTTGCTGTGGAATGTGTGTTGTGTACCTTATTTTAGAATTTTGCGGCACTTACCATGTCTTGTAATATGTAACTTTCCAGGACCTTTTCATATGGTGTCTCTTCCTATTCTTCTGCATGCAAGCTATAGGGCAGCTGAAACTGTCTGTGTAAAGTTTGTCCACAGTACAAATTGTGGCCAATCAGACAGACGAGGACTATGTTGGATAAGGGATGTGCTTTATCTTGCATGCTGGGATTCTCCATGCTTGCCGTGTGATAGTCATCTTGATGGCAACACACCCATTTAATTGTGGGGAGTGAGTTGTCACACAACTTAATCACATGATAATCTTTACCCTTCACGTTATAAAACACTGGAGACAACATATCGCAATCAAAAAAAAAAAAAAAAAGTTTGCGTTCTTTTGCCTTTGTTAACTTTTATATCGTGGAAAATAAGAACGTTTGGATTGCTATGAGCCATGCAGACACTTCTATCAAGTTGTTGTATCTGTTTTAAATGAAACTAATACTGTTATAAAAGGATGGGTTCTATAAAACATCTTTAGATAATAAGTGAATTCAGACCATGATCTTTTAATACTGTAAAGGTCACAATAAATAAAGAGCAAAAAGTCCAATAAATATTGCAGAAGCGCTTTGGTTCTAGTTAAAATGAACACACTTCTTTATGTAGAATTCATCATAAAGGAAAATGAGGAGAGGTGCTCAAAGGAGTGTAATACGTTAATAATAGCGGTGTAAAAAGTCCTCTTCACACTCCACCAATTACCAATATACCACCACGTGAGCACAGGAAGCCCCTCTCGGGGATGCACTTACCACAAGGATAAGTAAATTATGCCTTCAAAACCCAGCAACATTCCTTCTCTCCTTATTTGAACCTCCTTGTGTAAAGATGGGATCTGATTGGGCTCATGCAAACAACAACAAAGTATACTCCATAGCGTGATACTGTTAAAAGTTTGTTTCCCCATGTGCCCCCCTCACTCACTAAGTACGTAGAAAGTAAACAATCAATATCAGCAGAAGTGCGGATGCATAGATGCTCAATACATGATAGATGTAGTTACCGGTACCGCCAGCCGTTTGTGTGATGTCCAACACTTCCGGGTAGAGCGCGGTGGAGCACAAACGTCACTTCCTGGTGTAGTGATGAGACCATGGCCCTGACGCGTTTCGTCACTTCCGGACGTCGTCAGTATCACGCTATGGAGTATACTTTGTTGTTGTTTGCATGAGCCCAATCGGATCCCATCTTTACACAAGGCGCAGGGAGGTTCAAATAAGGAGAGAAGGTATGTTGTTGGGTTTTGAAGGCATAATTTACTTATCCTAGTGGTAAGTGCATCCCCGAGAGGGGCTTCCTGTGCTCACGTGGTGGTATATTGTGGAGTTTTTACACCGCTATTATTAACGTATTACACTCCTTTGAGCACCTCTCCTTTCCTTTATGAGGAATTCTACATCAAGAAGTTTGTTCATTTCTACTAGAACAAAAGCGCTGCTGCAATATTTATTGGACTTTTTGCTCTTTATTTATTGTGACCTTTACATACTTTTTTTGATATGTGATTCAGAGTGCTTTACCTATCATTATATATACATCAATTTATTTGTTCATCACTCGTACAGTTAACCCCCTGAGTGCTGAGCTGTGCTGAGAGAAGAGGGCAGACTTAGCAGTGGTTTTATAGATCTTTTAATACTACCTAGAAAACATTTAACTATTAGAGCATCTCTCATTCTGAGCTGTGAAGATTGTGTTCTAACATGTGGTTGAAGTTGCTTCACTCCTTTGCTATGTGCCCCTAAATTTGTCAGTTACTGACATAGTCAATCATGCTGGACTAGAACGCAAGGTGCGTCTGCAAATTCCCAATACCTCATGACTGCTGAGAAGCTTAGGCTTAAAGGAGTTGTAAAGAATTTTTTTTTCACCTTAATGCATTCTATGCATTAAGGTGAAAAAACATTGAATGCTGCAGCCCCCCCGAGCCCCCGTTATACTTACCTGACCCCTCGTAAGTCCCGCGCGGTCCCGATATCCTCTTCACCGCTCAGCCTGGCCGCTGATTGGCTAGAGCGGATGGATTGAGAGCAGCGCAGCAATTGGCTGGCGCTGCTGTCAGTCACATCCAGTGACGCGGCGTGCCGAGGGGCGGGGCCGAGTGATACAGCAAGCGGCCATGGGCGCTCGCTGTATCACGGGAGCGCGCCCGCAATTACTGACCACCATGCGAGCTCTCCCAAGACTGTGGTTAGTAATTGCGGGGAGGACCAGAGACAGCCGCCGAGGGTGAAGACATGGCACAGAAGACATGGATCAGGGCCACTCTGTGCAAAACGATCTGCACAGTGGAGGTAAGTATAACGGGCCAAATTCTCAAAACCATGTCTAAATTTAGGATTATCTAACTTATGTCATTTAAGTTACGGCGCCCTAAGTTGGTGTCGTAACTACCGTATTCTCAGTGCATTTGCGCACAAAACTGCGCCATCCTTAACTTAAGTTTCAATGCCTAAGGCGTGGTTATGGCAAGTGGGAATGAAGTGGGCGTGCTTCATTGTAATGAGCCGTGACCCCATGCAAATGAAGTGCCGGCCGTACTGCGCATGCGCGCGCGAATCTGGACCTCAATGCGCATGTGCAGAACTTTGGTCAGCGCAATCAGTGAGATAGGTAAAAGGCCAAGCGTACTTAGTTTGAAGATCGCCCTGTGTCTAAATAGCCCCAGTCAAACACACTTCAATTGCAAAAGTATTTCCCTGTGTTCCCTTCCTAAAGCAAGTTGCTTCTGCTTTGAACGTTTGTCAGTGTTTGTTGGTAAGATTGTTTTGTGAGAAAAGTGTTTGTGGAGTTGGAGGTTATAGTTGGTGTTTGTTTTTGATAATTTGTTTTTTGTTTTGATTGTTTGCCTGTTTGTTTTTCCTATTAGTATTTTTTTGGTTTTGTTTATATTTTTTGTTTTCCTTTTTTGCCTGTTTGTTTTCGAATTAATAGTAGCTGTCTGTCTATTTTTTATTTTGGCTTGTTTGTATTTTCTTTGGTGTGTGTGTGTATTGTTGTTTGTTTGTTGGCTGAGTTCCCTGTTGCTGGGTGTTGTCTGTCATGGCTCCCAAGCGCAGGAAGCTAAATTTTTCACCGGCAGAGAAGCATATACTTGCTCAGGGCGTCATTAAATTTGGGCGATTTCTCCATGGCCCTGAGAGCCACACCACCACCCCGGCCAGGAGGAAGGAGATCCTTCAAAAGATCACCGATCGGATCAATGCGGCGGGGGGGGGGGGAGACCAGGACCATCGCTGGAGTTAAAAAAAAAAAAAATGACTTGAGGAGCGTGTCCCGGAACAAGCTGGCAACGCTGCATGCCCATACCAGGGGCACTGGAGGAGGGGGACCCTGCCCAGTCAGGATGAGTGAGGAGGAATGGGCAGTGGCCCAGTGTTTCCACCCACAGCAGGTGGTGGGCCTGCCTGGCTTTGACAATGATCCTCTTATGAGGACAGGTAATTTTTTGGAATTTCTATCTGGTGATTAGCATGTGTGGGTGGGGGAAGGGAAGATGTGCCAAGTGTATGGATCCAACAACCTGTGATTGTTTTGTGTCCTCCCCAGATGGCCAGGAGGTGGCAGCCCCATCAGCCCAGGAGGTGCCAGCCCCATCAGCCCAGGAGGTGGCAGCCCCATCAGGTCAGGAGGTTGCAGGCCCATCAGCCCAGGAGGTGGCAGCCCCATCAGGTCAGGAGGTTGCAGCCCCATCAGCCCAGGAGGTGGCAGCCCCATCAGGTCAGGAGGTTGCTGGCCCATCAGGTCAGGAGGTTGCAGGCCCATCAGGGCAGGCTGCTGCACCACCCCCAAGACAGGCTCATGCAGAGTCCCAAGAAGGGCAGGATTCGCCATGGGAGGGGAGTGCCCACAACTCCCCTAATTTGGATGTTGAGTGGGAGGAGGATGAGGGGGAGGAAGATGACAATATTCTGATTGGGCAGGAAATAATGATGGGCCAAGATAAGACTTTTGAATCATCCCCTGAGGGAACCCCACAGGCGCCCAGAAGTCAGGCCACCATCATGGGTCGCCCCTTCCAACCCTCCTCCAACATGCAGCAGCACCCATGGCTCACTCCAACTCCTCCTCCAAGGCCACAAGCCTCAGGGGCAAGTAGGATGCCGACCCCTGAAAACAGGGGGGGGTTGGTGCGTCTGCCGGTCAGTCTGTTGAGGGACAATGTCCGGCAGACCCGCAGTCTGTCTGCAATACAAAAAACTATCAGCAAGGTGGAGCGCAGCCTGGGTGCAATGAGGGAGTCACTGGGTGACGTGGCCACCAACTCCGTGGGGGTCATCACCTGTTTGTGGGACCTGAGGAACGCCACAACAGGTGTGGCCCAGGAGGTGACTGCCCTCACCCAGGCTGTGCAGGCCAATACCCGGGCTGTGCAGGCCAATACGGCTGCCATAACTTCCTGTCTGACAAGGATAGCCGTTGCCTTGGAGGGAAGGCCAGCAGGAGGACAGACACCAGGGGAGGCTGCTTCCTCCCCTGTACAGTCCCCCCGCCCTCAAAATACTCCCTCCCCTGCACAGTCCCCCCCCCTGAAAATACTCCCTCCCCTGCACAGTCCCCCCCCCTGAAAATACTCCCTCCCCTGCACAGACCCCCCCCCGTGAAGATCCCCCAGTTGGCCATGGCCGTGGCCGTCCCCGTGCCCGTGGGCAGCCCAGAAGGAGCACTCGGCAACATCCTTAAGTTGCAGGGGTACTTTTTTTTTTTTTTTTTTTTTACACTGTACTTATGATTTGGTATATGTGTGTGAATGATGTGTGAATGTGGGGGGATGGCATTCCTGAAAACATAAGGGTGTCACCCTCAGTTTTGGTGGAGTAGGGATCCCCAGGACCAGGGAGAAGTCATCCTAGGTTCCTGAATGGTGTATGAATGCACAGTGACATAATTGGAGCCGTGGCGGGGCGTTACTGCTCCCAAGTACCAAAGGGGGGGGGGGGTACTTGGATCTAATCCAATTCTATGTGCATGTGATGTGTCTGTGCTAGGGACCACAGTGACGTGCATTCATGCATTCTCATTGTGAGATAATTAATGTGCGTTTTGTAAATCAAAATAAACATTCTGTTTGGCATATAAGTAATGTGCATTTATTTAGCAAAATAAAGATTTAAAGGTCACATAATCTCTGTGATTTGGTCTTGGCAAATCAAAAACAAAAATTGTATTAGGATGCATTTACTGGGCAAAGATGCCTTCAGACAGTTGTCTCCTGATAGCCTGGCCCTCAGCAGACCGGGTAGAGGGGTTTGGGGGGGGGGGTTGCCTGGGTGGGGGGTTAGGTCAGGAGATATCTCCACATGCATGCCCCTTCTTAATGCAAAATTGTGCAGTATGCAACATGCACCAATAATTTTGCACACAAAGTCTGGGGAATACAATAGTGTACCCCCAGTCTTGTCCAGGCATCTGAATCGTGACTTTAGCATGCCAAAAGTCCGCTCAACTATAGCCCGGGTCTGGACGTGCACCTCATTGTATTTTCGTTCTCCGGGTGTTTGGGGGTTCCGAAAGGGGGTCATCAGGTGGGGTCCCAATGCATATCCTGAGTCACCTGTAAGGGAAAAGACAGGAGAATATTAGTCATGCATGTGCCCCTTGTGATGTCTCCATCATGGGGGGGGCATACCTGACACCAATGTCACTCACCAATCAGCCAGCTGTCTCCATACACGTTCATCTCCAAGTCTCTGTAGATCTTGGTCTGCCTTAGTATGAAACTATCATGGCACGAGCCGGGAAACTTGGCACAAACGTGCCAGATGAGGCCATGTGCATCGACAATCATCTGGACATTGATTGAATGCCAGCCTTTCCTGTTTCTGAACAGGTGTTCAGTATCATGGGGGGGCTGGAGTGCCACATGGGTGCAGTCAATCGCCCCGATGATCTTAGGAAAGCCAGCAATATTATAAAAGTCTGTCATTGCTTGCACACGCTGGTCCTCCTGGGTGGGCATGACAAACTGATGGCTCATGCGCCGCAGTATGGCAGGGACCACCTGATGTAGGCATTTACTCATGGTTGACTGCACCATCCCAGCCACACCTCCAGATGCTCGCTGGAAGGAGCCACTCGCTAGAAAATGCAGTGTTGCCATAACTTTTTCCAGAGGTGTCAGGGCATGGGAACGTAGGGTTGGGGCGATTAGATCCTCATGAAGGAGTTGGGTAATCTCCAGGATGGCCTCCCTATCAAATCGGTAGTTGCCAATGACCTCATAAACTGGCATTTGCCAAATATCACGGCGTGGCCGATAAACACGCGCCTGTGCCCTCATCCTCCTCCTCTGTGCCCTCCTCCTCCTTTGTGCCTGTAAGGCCTTGTACTCACGGCAGGACATGTCCGATGAAAACGGTCTGCAGACCGTTTCCATCGGACATGTCTGGCCGGGGACTGCCCGGGGACTTCTGTTCGATGGCTATACACACCATCGAACAGAAGCCCGCGCGTAAACATTACGCGGGGCGTGTCCGCGGTGTCGCCGCGTCGATGACGCGGTGTCGCCGCGACAATGACGCGGCGACGTGGGCGGGCCGCCTTAAATATGCTTCCACGCATGCGTCGAAGTCATTCGACGCATGCGAGGGATGCGGGCGGCAGGACATGTACGGTAGGTCTGTACAGACGACCGTACATGTCCGGGCGGACAGGTTTCCAGCGGACTGTTTTAAAACAAGTCCGGGAAACAGTTGTCCGCTGGAAACCTGTCCGATCCGTCCCAAAATGGTCCGCTCGGGCCAACACACGGCCAAACATGTCTGCTGAAACTGGTCTGCGGACCAGTTTCAGCAGACATGTTTGGTCGTGAGTACGGGGCCTATGGCAGCAAGTGCCGTCAAAATCATTGCTGGTCCTGGCATTTTTCAGCAACAAACTTCACAACTAGAGCTGTAACTCCCTTCTGCAAACCCTTCCACAGCATGTGTAAAATTAGGGCTGGTTTTATAATGTGGAAATTTAGTCAGAAAAACTAACAGGTGCGCACAGGGCGGAAAATACGGCACACACACTTAATTCTGAGAATCGCCCTAACTCCCTCATTTGCATCTTTGCCTATCAAAAACAGCGGCGAGCCTAGCGTAATTTGCGCCCGGGAATGCGCAGGTGTAACTACTTTAAGTACGGCTGAAAATACGGAAATCTTTGCTTAAGTCATTTTGACGATCGCGCGCAAATATACGCGCCGTGTAAAATTAGAAAAATGGAGTTAAGTCTGCGTATCTCTTTTGAGAATTTGGCCCAACATGTTTGTTGTTTTAAATGACATTTTTTTTTTCCTTCAGTGACACTTTAACTTAACTTCCACTTAATTCAACCATAACAAACCTTACCCCCCCCCCCAATAATTACACATAGACCATTTAAAGTTGGAAGTGGGCAAGGCCACAGCTTTATTGAAACATGTCGGTATAACAAACTTCGAATCCAAAAACCATGCCAGTCACGGTTACACTGTGAGCATCTCTAAACAAACTGTCTAGTCTAAGAGGCCTGTCTCCACCGTCAGTGCAAGACAGGCATTAAGCTGACCCTGTAATTCAATGTGAGGGCTTAGCCCAAAAAGTAATGCAATTGCTGGCCAGGTAAAACCGCCAAAGAAGCTATTACGAAAAAACAACACAATGGGCGGGTGGGTGGACAACTCTTGTGACGTCAAATTCTTCGATAGTAGTGGGACGTGCCTCTGCGTAGATTTTTCTAGAGTTCTGGCTCCACCCTCTCACCTCGTGCCATTGTGGCCAATCCCATCGGAGCCACTCTGACTCCCTCCTTATGTTGACGCCCCCCCTGGTTGTCAAGCATCCAGCAGTCAAGGCTCCCTTTCCTTAGTGCAGGGTGGGTCAAGGGGCCTTCATTAACATGTAGGTTTACCAGCAGGAACATTTTCCAAAAAATGCCCCTATGCAATTCCATATCTTCTGAATAGTACATACCAGCACTCCTTCTGTTTTTTTTAAATTGCTGCACCTCCTACAACCATGGTGTGGCCTCTCCGCATTAAAATACTGGCCCCCTCAATCCCCCTTCATCCTGCTGTTTGCTGGTCGGGCTGGACACTACACTGGACGCTGTCTCCAAGCAGGCTTCTGGGTTGTTCAAACTGTGTCTGTACACACTGCGCCCTCTCCTTCTCTAGATCAGCTAAGTAGTGGCCACTCCAGGCCCTTCAAACTGCGGACTGGTAAACTTGAATTGTTTTTCCTCTTGGATTTAGATGGGCTTTAAGAGACTAAACATGTTGAATTCCCCTGTACTTATAAACATTGGAATAAACTTGGGGTTACAAGAGAGCTGAGGACGGGAAACGGCAGCACACTGGTCCTACCAGTGAATGGTTGTGCAGGGGGGAGATGTGTCAGCACACGCCTAATAATTGGAGTTTCCAGCACAGCCAGAAAACTGACCATGTTGTGCTTGTATGCCTAGTGTAGTCAGTTTTTAATAGGAAAGCATAAGGGACTGGCAGGAAGACCAGGGATGTCACACAAATTAAGCAATACAAACAAAACAGGATACTTTTTCATACAATACATGGTACAACAGGCACACATCAGGAATATAATATGGAAAGTAACACATTCTTGTACATCGGGTTTCCAATATTGTGCACATTTTTTATGGTTCAGAAAAACACATTTTAAGTCTTGAGTATGTTAAACACACCAGCATAGTTTGTATATTTTACATTAGGTGGAATTTTGTAGAATTTTGTAAAAGTTGATTCATCATCAGCTTTTCAAAAGAGCATGGTAATATAAAACTGTATACAGTACACAAGTCGGCACCTCCAGTACATAAATTAATGGGAGGATCCCCTGCCCCAAAATATCCCCCATTTCCAGCAGTTCAGCATTAAAATGATGCTAAAACCCAACATGGCCCATTTCCACAATAGGAGTGTTTAAAGTGTAAACAGAAAATATACACAAAACGGTCAACAATCCTCTAGGGGTCTCCAAACTATGGCCCTCCAGTTGTTCAGGAACTACAATTCCCATCATGCCCATTCATGTTTGTGAATGTCAGAGTTTTACAATGCCTCATGGGACATGTAGTTCCGCAACAGCTGGAGGGCCATAGTTTGGAGATCCATATGTATGAAAGTCAGTTGGGTTTAGACATTCACATAACCTGTTATGTATGTTGCTTGATAAATTCATAAATTATAAAAGATAATGTGTGATAATTCTCTAGATTAGTAATTTTAAAATCATGGGGCGTGCACACTGCTGCACCACAGCCTCCCTCCTCCCAGGTCTCCCATCGTGGCCTGCAATGCCCCTTAACCTCCCACAGTGCCCCCTAACATCCCTCAGTCTCCATAGTACCCACCAACCTCCCACAGCGCCCCCTCAGTCTCCATAGTGCCCGCCAACCTCCCACAATTCCCCCTCAGACCCCTCAATCTCCATAGTACCCACATATCTCCCACAGTGCCCCCTTAGTATCCATAGTGCCCACGAACCTCCCACAGTGCCCCCTCAGACCCCTCAGTCTACATAGTGCCCACCAACCTCCCACAGCTTGCTGCAGAGCCTCCAAACCCACACAGTGTCCTCCAGTCTCCCACATTGGTCTTGCAAAACCCCAGCCCCCTCGTTTTATTGTTGGGGCACAGCAGGTTTTGGAAGAGTTTAGCGGGGCCTGGTCTCAGTACAGTTGACAAAGGCTGGTCTAGATCAGACAAACATATGTATGAATGTTTCATGTGACCTAGAAAAATCATGGATACTGTTTTTTTGTTTTTTGTTGTGTTTAAAGTATTATTTTCAGCTTTGTGCGATAACTATAGGATAAACATGCAAATGTTTTCCAAAATACATATATATATATATATATATATATATATATATTCAGCATCTGAACAATTTCCCCACCCCGTCTATTTTGACTCTAAAATAAAAAATCACTTTTTTGTATAATGAACTGCAAGTAGATTTTCCACCTCCGCACCTCACTGAGTATGTTCATATGACCTTTATTGAAGCAATCCTACCCGGCACTTAAAACCTGTCTCTACTAAAGGCTATACAAGGATCAGCCATAACTTTATGACCACTGACAGGTAAAGTGAATAACATTGATTATCTTATTACAGTGACATCTGATATTCAGTGGGACAGCAGCTTACCCGTGTTCATAGTTAAAATTGCCTACATGAGTATGTGAGCATCAAAACTGGAAGAAGGTGACCTGATCTCATGAATCACATTTTCTTTTACTCATGTGGATGGCTCTGTGTCTCTTATCTGGGGAAGCAGGATGCAGTATAAAAAGGCGGCATGACGGCAGAAGCAGTGTGATGCTTTGAGCAAAGTTCAGCATGGAAACCTTGGATCCTGCCATTCATGTAGATATTACTTTGACTTCTAAACACTGCTGACCAAGTACACCCCTTAATGCAAACAGTATTCCCTGATGGCCTTTTTCAGCAGGATAATGCATCCTGCCACACTGCAAAAATGGTTCATTGTGAATAGTTTGAGGAATACAACAGTGAATTCAAGGTGTTTACTTGGCCTCCAAATTCTCCAGATTTTAATCCAATCAAGCATCTGTTGGATGTTCTGAAAAAACAAGCCTGATCCATGGAGGCCCCACCTCGCAACTTACAACTTAAATGATCTGCTACCGATGGCTTGGTGCCAGATACCACAGCATACCTTAAGCAGTCTAGTGGCATCCATGCCTCATCAGGTCAGGACTGTTATGGTAGCAAAAGGGGGACCTACTCAGTATTAGGTGGGGGGGGGGGGGTCATAAAGGTATGGCTGATCAATGTATATGCCAACTTACTGAAGTTATTGTACTCCTGATCCACCAATCAGCATCCAACCTGATGTGAAGTCTGAATCTGATTGGTGGCCTGTGACCATAGTTGGATGACAATACGTTTATTAAAACTCTGTGTAACATTTTTTTTTTTTCGCCTCTTTTTATCCTTTGTTGCCTCTCAGTGCTGCAGCCCTCTTCCAGCACTTCCTGTCTACATTGCTTTGGACCAGATTACCAATAGTGATAACATTGGACCATGTTTGAGCAATGGGGTTAATTTTTACTAAAGGCATATAGGCTGTCCACTTTAGAAGGGAATTTTCGTCTAGCTTACTAAATGAGGTGATGCTCTGCTGCCTTTTATCATCTAATCATGTGCAAGCTAATATATTTAAGTACAAGAGAGATCAGAGGGTCCTGCTCATAAGCGCCTACAATCCAAAAGGCATTGCTCAGTGATAATTGTGAGGGATGAACGTTTTACCACATTCACTGAGATAAGGGAAAATTCCTTTGCAAAGTGAAAAGTCTATTTGCCTTAAAGTGGAGGTTCACCCGAAAAGTTAATTTTTAACCTTAGATTGATGCTCATTTTGTCAAGGGGAATCGGGTAGTTTTTTTAAAATCGAAGCCGTACTTACCGTTTTAGAGCGCGATCTTCTCTGCCACTTCCGGGTATGGGCTGCGGGACTGGGCGTTCCTACTTGATTGACAGTCTTCCGACGGTCGCATCTATCGCGTCACGATTTTCCGAAAGTAGCCGAACGTCGGTGCGCAGGCGCCGTGTAGAGCCGCACCGTCGTTCGGCTTCTTTCAGCTACTCGTGATGCGATGTATGCGACCGTCGGAAGCCTGTCGGAAGCCTGTCAATCAAATAGGAACGCCCAGTCCCAAAGACCATACCCGGAAGCGGCGGAGAAGATCGCTCTCTAAAACGGTAAGTACGGCTTCGATTTTAAAAAAAACTACCAGATTCCCCTTGACAAAATGAGCATCAATCTAAGGTTAAATTTTTTTTTTCGGGTGAACTCCCGCTTTAAGTAAAGTAACCCCCATGTGAGTTAGCATGACTGCTTGTAGTTTCCACCAGAGGTGAATGAGAAATGATTGCAACACAAGAGCACACCTGGGAGACCATTGCCCACCTCCTAGAAGAAGTACCTGAACAAGGACCTTTATGGCAGGATCAAACTGTATTATGTAAAACCCGTATTTATCGGGTATAGGGCGCTCCCGCGTATAGCGCGCACCCCTAAAGTTGCCCCGAATTCCTGTGGAAAAAAGTTTTTTTGTACTTAGTTTTGGTGTCTTGCGCGGCGTCCATCGGCGGCCTCGTCGGGTCCGGCGTCCGTCTGCGGCTTCGGGTGTCCTCTTCATCGGGTCCGGCGTCCTTCTGCGGCGTCCTCCCCGCTCGTTTCCCGCGCCAAGTTTGAATACTGCGCCGACATATACCGAGCGCAGTACACTCGTGTATCGTCGGGCAGGCTCGGCAACTCTCGCGCTGACGTCCTGTACGTCCAGGACGTCAGCGCGAGAGGACCTGAGACTGCCCGACAATACACGAGTGTACTGCGCTCGGTATATGTCGGCGCAGTATTCAAACTCGGTGCGGGAAAGCGGGTATCGGCGTACCCACGATTTTGCCCTTATTTTCAGGGCAAAAAAGTGCGCGTATACGCCGATAAATACGGTAAATGCTGCACTGTGTATTAGTGGGATTCCTCACTACTCATCTGCATATGAAATTACATATCATGGGCTCCTATTATTTCTGTGAAAGTTTGTTTGCACATCCTTAGATGCAAGGCTAGGTGAAAGCTCAAAGTAGCCTAAACATGAAAAAAATGACAACCTAAAGCAGGCTTCTATGAATGTTCTTACTAAAAGGTCTTAGTGACCCCAGTGTGGCTGAGTTGTGTTTACTCCTATGTAGCGCCCTGCTCCTGATGACCAGACGCTATGTTAAATTTGGTGGGTGTCTGAGCTGATAATTATCTCAGACTTTGTTAATTAAGGCTAAATCAGCCTCTGTTCCGGCTCTGCCTGTGCTTGGAGGGGTTTCCCTTTGTTTGTCTATGGGTAGCGTTGTCACCATAGGCCAATGTTGGAACTCAAGCAGGTCAGGGTGTATTGGGTGTCTTTCTCCGGGAACAGCCCAGTGGGAGTGGTCTCCCCGCTGGGCATGCTGCGGAAGGATACTTAAGGGGCAGACGCAATTTTTTTGGGCCCCTTTTCCGCCTCGTGGCCCTCCTGCCACGAGGTATGCGCTGCATGATTTTTGGCCTTGGTTCCATGTTGGCCCAAGGTTGCGTTCCTGCCAGGTAGGCCCAGTTGTCCTGACTGGGGCCTATGCTTTGAAGGTGATCCTGTGCTGTGTGTCCTGTGGGAGGAAGCTGCTCAATGGAGGAAACCAGGGGAGGACCTGTCCAGGAAAGGACCGAGCGGAAGGCTGGTACTTTGGGAGAGGCCTGGTAACTTTATTGGAGGATGCACCGTAGTCTACGAAAACCTTACAGTGTGCCGGGTTGACTTAAAGGCTCTAATACTGTAAGGCTGGATATCCGGGTACCAAATCCTGTGGCAGAGGATTTCAGAATCGTTCACTTTTGTTTGCAACCAGTCTGTGGCAGAGACTGTTACTGATCATTGTTCATGCTTCATTCCGGCTGCTAAGCCAGGTGAGAGGGGTCTATCCGGGTGAGCAATACCCACTCGAGAGGAAGTGGTGAGTGACTGTTTTGGAACTTAAACGTTTTCCCTAGTGATCTGTACTATGCGCCTAAACCTTCCCATGCTCCTCCATCCTTCTACTTTCTTGCAAGTTATGAGAAAAATAAAACCTAACAGCTAAAGGTTTTACAACTTGTGTGGACATTGGAGTTCTTTACAGACTTTCTTCCCCTAGACCAGGGGTCTCCAAACTGTGGCCCGAGGGCCAGATGTGGCCCTTTGCTATCCTTTATCCGGCCCTTGGGGCACAATTCCTCCCACTGATATGAGGCAGCATTCCTCCCACTGACACCAACAATGGGGCACTATATCATCCACCGATACCAATGATGGAATACTCCTCCTCCTATTGACCACCAACCCTGAGGCCATATTTGTTCTCACTGATGCTGGGCCCGTGACATTTTCTTCCCCTGCTGGCCACAATCCGGCCCTCCTAAAGACTGAAAGGCAATAAAGTGGCCCTTTGTTTGAAAAGTTTGGAGACCCCTGCCCTAGACAATGAATGTTGAGGTAACGTGAAAGGCCCAAATCCAATCCAGCAGCTCCCAGGGGGGTAGTGCTACACCTATAAATCCTGTATAATTATACTAATAATAATCCTACTGGACTGTACAAGATACAGTGTGGCTCAGCTGGTCACAGTGTTTCTGCTTTTGTTACCTCCTTTATTTTTAGTACACTTTTTCTTGCCATGTCAGTTGGAGTTCCTGCTTTTGCAGCAATTTTAAAAAGATGTGTGTGTATTTATATCCTATGAAGATAATGTAGCCCTGTGCTTTTAGAGCTAGGCAGTAAGGGAAAAAAAGGAGCCATTACTTCTATGTATGAGTTGCATTTTTATCTGGACTGTGATGGATTACATGATCTGTGTACGTTTCTAGTGAGGAAGAAACACCCCGTCCTCTCTCCCCGCCCATTACATCCAATAATCACTATATTGACTGTTTGTGTATATGACTAAGCAGGAAATCTCTTGCAGCTCAGCCCTGAGTATCTATGACACAGTGCTGTTCAAATAATCAGAATACATTAGTTCTAACTGTACGGTAAAGGCCACAAATAAAATATGACCATATACTGTACCATAAAGGTGAGCAACAATATTGCTTCCATTGTGGATGGAGTAACTAAATAATATACGTGTTTCTGAAAAGGAAGGTAAACGTTCTATTTATTGGGGTACTTCTGTTTATTTACATTGCGTGAGCCCCATTTATTACAGCCAAAGATCTGCTAAAGTCAGACACAACCATAAAATCAATTGATTGACATTTTTGTAAATATTTTATAATATCTTTTCATGTGACAACACTGAAGAAATGGCACGTTGCTACAATGTAAAGTAGTGAGTGTACAGCTTGTATAACAGTGTGAATTTGTTGTCCCCTCAAATTAACTCAACACACAGCCATTACTCTCTAAACTGCTGGCAACAAAATTGAGTAAACCTCTAATGCTGCGTACACACGGTCGTTTTTTGTGATGAAAAAAAACGTCATTTTAAAAACCGTCATTTAAAATGATCGTGTGTGGGCAAAACGTCATTTTTCGTCTTCTAGAACATGCTTCAATTTTTTTTATGTCGTTTTTCAAAATGTTGTTTTTTGTGTCATAAAAAATGATCGTGTGTGGGCTAAAACGACGTTTTTAAACCCGCGCATGCTCAGAAGTAAGTTATGACGCGAGCTTGAATGGAACAGAGTGCCGCCGTACGTGTTGTACATAACCGCGCTTTGCAAGAGCATTTTTAAAAAACGATGGTTTGTAGGCAACGTCGTTTTTAAAAATGAAGTTTGAAAAACGTCGGGTTTTTTTCATGATAAAAAACGGCATTTTTTTCCAAGCCAAAAAGCGACCGTGTGTACGCGGCATTAGTGAAAATGTCCAACTTAGGCCCAAAGTGTCAATATTTTGTATGGCCACCATTATTTTCCAGCACTGTCTGAACCCTCTTGGGCATGGAGTTTACCAGAGCGTCATAGGTTGCCACTGGAGTCCTCTTCCACTCCTGGTGGACTTTGTGCTTCTCCACCTTCCGTTTGAGGATGTCGCAAAGATGCTTAATAGGGTTTAGATCTGGAGACATGCTTGGTCAGTCCATCACCTTTACCCTCAGCTTCTTTAGCAAGGCAGTGGTGGTCGTGGAGGTGTGTTTGGGGTCGTTATTATATTGGAATACTGCCCTGTGGTCCAGTCACTGAAGGGGATCATACTCTGCTTCTATTATACACTGTTATACCAGCTGTACACTCACTACTTTACATTGTAGAAAAGTGTAATTTTTTTCAATGTTGTCACATGAAAAGATATAATAAAATATTTACAAAAATGTGAGGGGTGTACTCACTTTTGTGAGATAATGTAAATACAGCAACTGCCATTGCTGAGTTCATTTTAAGGGAGCAGGTTCTGTATCTTCATCTTGGCTTGACTACCTGGAAAGTAACTGACATGCAACAAGCATGCAGGTAGGAAGTTCACATTTGTTAGACGGCACTTAAGTACCGGCTAAGTAATGGCTGCTCCCACACATGTCAGTTACAATGCAAAACCAAATTTCACAGCAGCTATCACAACATACAATGGGATTCACGTACCTCGGCGCATTAATCCGCCGGGCGCAGCGTATCTAAGATACACTACGCCGCCGTAACTTTATTCTTATTTGAATCCTCAGTGTATCTTTGGCGGCGTAATGGCGCGCCATTCAAATCTCTGTGATGGTGGCGTGTTTTATGTAAATACGTTGTGACCCAACGTAAACAACGTTTTTTTTTTTTTTAACTGCGCATTCGCCGTCCGTGGGGGTATCCCAGTGCGCATGCTCGAAATTAAACCGGAACCAGCCAATGCTTACGACGGTGACGTCATTCTACGCAAATACCTATTCGCAAACGACTTATGCAAACAACGTAAAAAATTCAAAATGCGAGGCGGGAACGACGGCCATACTTAACATTGAGTACGCCTCATAATAGCAGGTTCAACTATACACCGGAAAAAGGCGGATGCAAACGACGTAAAAAAATGCGCCGGCCGGACGTACGTTCGTGGATCGACGTAACTAGCTAATTTGCATACTCGACGCAGAATTCGACGGAAACGCCACCTAGCGGCCGCCGAAAAATTGCACCTAAGAACCGACGGCGTACTAAGACGTACGCCTGTCGGATCCATCCGAGATGCCGTCGTATCTTGTTTTGTAGATACAAAACAAAGATTCGACGCGCAAAATTTGAAATTACGTGGCGTATCAATAGATACGCCGGCGTAATTGTTCTGTGGCTCTGGCCCAAAATTTGTAATTGCAGGGCTCTGTGCTAAAAGGGCATTATTCTCAATGGACTAAGCTATAATGATCCCCTTTTTGCCACAATGACAATTATTTTCACTAATGAGATTTGAAATTAAAATGACACTTGAAGGAAAGTAATGACCATAACAAATGGCATTCCAGGGCAGCACCATCCAGGGCACCTGCTCAACCTCCTACCTTCTGCGCAGACCTGTAAGTAGGGACAGGGGGCTCTGATGTCTATGAAGGGCTTTTGATGTGAAAGTGGGACCCTGATGTGCAAAGGGACGAGGGGAGATTCTGCTGTGCAAGGGATGGGGACTGCTTTGATGTGAAGTAGGGGCTCTGATGTGATGGGGACTTCTAATGTAAATGGAGGGCTTCTCGTGTGAAGCTGTTTCTTGTTTCATGTTTATTCATTTATTACATTTTTATTCATTCTTTTTCTTTTAGAAAATATTTTCTTTCAGCCCACAAATATTTGTAAAATATACAAGGTGGCCTTCTTACTGAAAAGTTTATAAGCCACTGATCTAGATAAATAAAAACCTTCACAAAGGGAAACATTTTCATTAACCACTTAAGCCCCGGACCCGGACAGTTTTTTGCGATTCGGCACTGCGTCGCTTTAACTGACAATTGCGCGGTCGTGCGACGTGGCTCCCAAACAAAATTGGCGTCCTTTTTTCCCCACAAATAGAGCTTTCTTTTGGTGGTATTTGATCACCTCTGCGGTTTTTATTTTTTGCGCTATAAACAAAAATAGAGCGACAATTTTGAAAAAAATATTTTTTACTTTTTTCTATAATAAATATCCCCCAAAAATATATAAAACATTATTTTTTTTCCTCAGTTTAGGCCGATACGTATTCTTCTACCTATATTTGGTAAAAATCGCAATAAGCGTTTATCGATTAGTTTGCGCAAAATTTATAGCGTTTACAAAAAAGGGGATAGTTTTATTGCATTTTTACTAATTATTATTTTTTTACTACTAATGGCGGTAATCAGCGATTTTTTTCGTGACTGCGACATTGTGGCGGACACTTCGGACAATTTTTGGGACCATTGTCATTTTCACAGCAAAAAATGCATTTAAAATGCATTGTTTACTGTGAAAAGGACAATTGCAGTTTGGGAGTTAACCACAAGGGGGCGCTGATGGGGTTATGTATGACCTCATTTGTGTTTCTTACTGTTTTGGGGTGTGGCTGTAGGTGTGACGTCATCGATTGTGGTTCCCTATAAAAGGGAACACACGATCGATCACGGCGCCACAGTGAAGAACGGAGAAGCTGTGTTTACACACAGCTCTCCCCGTTCTTCAGCTCCGGGGACCGATCGCGGGACTCCAGCGGCGATCAGGTCCGCGAGTCCCGCGGCCACGGAGCTTCGGACCGGGTCGCGTGCACGCACCCGCGACCCCACGGCTGGGCTTAAAGGGCCACGTACATGTACGTGGATGTGCCCAGCCGTGCCATTCTGCCGACGTATGTCGGCGTGCATGGGTCCTTAAGTGGTTAATATTAACAGAAGGTAATGTGGGCACACAACTGCTAAATTTAAGGAAAGTGCTAGTCATGTTTTCATGCCCTCATGGTCACAGAAGCACTCCCTGTCCTCCATGTAGCCCTTGGAGTTGGAGGTCCACATTTCCACCTGCACAGATCCTACTGCTACTTCTCTGAAGAGTTCTAATGTAGAATCACACAAGAGTTTTAGTTCCCAGCCACAGCCACTAGGCTGTTGATTGGAACGCCATTGCTGTCCTTAAAATAAAGCCATGGAAACTATGAAATGATTTACAATAGAGAGAATTAGAATTGTAGTGAACCGGGTGAACTAATGCCGCGTACACACGGTCGGAATTTTCGACAACAAATGTTCGATGTGAGCTTGTTTTCGGAAAATCCGACCGTGTGTAGGCTCCATCGGACATTTGCTGTTGGAATTTCTGACAACAATAGTTTGAGAGCTGGTTCTCAATTTTTCCAACAACAAAAGTTCTTGTCGGAAATTCCAAAGTCTGTAGCCAATTCCGACACACAAAAATCCTACGAATGCTCGGAATCAATTTGACGCATGCTCGGAATAATTTTTCTCGGCTCGTCGTTTTGTTGTATGACCGCGTTCTTGACGTTCGGAATTTCCGACAACATTTGTGTGCCACACGGCATTAGAACTATCAAGGAATACTGCAATTCTCAGAATATATGGAATCTTCATAGAATTTTTGCATTTTCTGAATCTTGATTGACACGAATAATGGTGGCTGTGAAGAAGAACCGGAGAATGTCTGTCTGACCTGAAAGTTTCTCCTTTTACCACTTTAGCAACAAAACATAAATAAATTTACTTGTTTCCAGTTTTTACATGGATTTGTTCAGGTAGCACCTGAGTGCCATATATGATAGATTTACTCCCTGTCCAGTTTTGTTTGCTGTATCCTAAACTAGGACATACCTAAGTAAAGCCTGCCATAGCGGGGACTTGCCAAGATTGGAACCATCTATGGACAGGCTGATTGTACCCAAGTCAATCCATCGATCAATTTGAGTAAAACCAGCATGTTGGATTTTAGCAATAATCCCTGTGTCTCCACGCAGGGAGAACACAATAACACCCGGGGGGGGGGGGGATTCTTCCATCAACACTGTATTGGTATTGATGGGGGAATAAAGCATTTTCTTTCCTGCAACCCATTGTTGCTGTAATGTAAATCGCATCATCTATGGCCAGCCTAAGTTTCATGACACCTTGCTGACTGCTCGGAACCCCTGTGCTATGTACAGGCAGTCCCTGACTTACGAACGCCCGATTTACGAACAACTCCTACTTACGAATGCCTCAATGCCGGCTGCTTGTATTCCACGATGGTCCTGGATACCTCTGAGCAGCTATCTTGCCACATTCCACACTACTGTACTGTCATGTACTGCATGGCCAGAAGAGCCCCAGAAGTGCCTGTAACATGCCACATCCCACATGCCCGCACAGGCGGAAGTTACACTTACAAGCAGTGTTCCGACTTATGAACAGATTCCACTTACGAACAAACCTACAGTCGGTATTGCGTTCATAAGTAGAGGACTGCCTGTATCTTGTGAGAAGCGATTTTGGCAACAATGATTTCACCACAAAGACCATCTCAATTTAGTACATTGAGCTGCATAGACTAGGTGTGTTTTTGGGTGGTATTTTTGGAGTAGTCTGGTTTGTGTTTTTGTTTTTTGGGGGATATAATTATTATGTAATGTTGCTTACAATTTAGTATTTGACTTTTTTGCTGTTTTTCTTTCTGTGAAAAAAGAAAACAATTAAGCTTTTTAGAAGCCATTTGTTGCACAAGAACAAAGAGCAAGATAGCTGAAAGGAGCTTCTGTAACCCTCAGTGGCCATTAAAGTCCATTGCACCCTTGAGACCACATTTATTTGTTCTCCCCATTTATTCTGATGCATTTTACCAAAATGGCAAAAAAAATTACCAAAATATTCAGTTTCTATGATGAAATTTCTGGGAAATGTAAATGCTGTTCCACTAAATCTGTCTAGCCAGAAGGACAAACCGGTCACCTGAGAGTCACTCATTCCTTTACTATATAGTTCTATAGGGCCATGGCTTTTCAACTGCATGTGGACTATCTCTAAAGAGTAGTAAAAGCCATACTCAAATCTGGAATATGGTCACTATGGGAAAGTTCTTCATTTTTTTTTCCCCAGAACAGCATTTGGACACAAGTAATCTGAATGTAAGACAATCGAGGACGTCATATGACGTCCTCGAATTTGTGCGGTGATATCTGAATGATGTCTGCAGCTACAGGCATCATTCAGATATCACCGTCTTCAGCCGCCGATTCTCTGCACGATAAGAACGATCAAAGCGGCAGTTCCACCACTTGATTGTTCTTATAGGCAGCGGGAGGGGACGTCCCCCCTCCCTCCGCCATCCGGTGCTTCGCCGGGCTCTCCCGTACCATGGGGGGCCCGGAGAACGAATCGGCTGTCGCTGGCTGGGAAGCATAGAGATGACCGTCGGAGGCCCAGGCGTGACATTATGACGTCACGCCCGGGTACCTGGAAGTAAACAAAGCCGCAATCGCGGCTGTCGGCATTAGATCAGTGAATTTTTTTTCACGATCTCATGCTTGTAAGCCTGGAGGAGAGATGTGGGGTCTTTTTGACCCCACATCTCTCCATAAAGAGGACCTGTCACATAGATTCCTATTACAAGGGATGTTTACATTCCTTGTAATAGGAATAAAAGTGATCAAAATTTTTTTTTAAAAGAAAAGTGTAAAATAAAAATAAAATTAAAAACATTTTTTTTTTAAAACGCCCCTGTCCCCGGTAGCTCGCGCTCAGAAGCGAACACTCATGCAAGTCCCGCCCACATATGTAAACGCCGTTCAAACCCCACATGTGAGGTATCGTCGCATGCTTTAGAGCGTGTGCAACAATTCTAGCACAACACCTCCTCTGTACCTTTGAAAATGGTAACCTGTAAAACATTTTAAAGCATCGCCTATGGAGATTTATAAGTACCGAAGTTTGGCGCCATTCCATGAGTGTGCGCAATTTTAAAGCATGACATGTTGGGTATCTATTTACTCGGCGTAACATCATCTTTCACATTATACAAAAAAATTGGGCTAACTTTACTGTTTTGCTGTTTTTTAATTCATGAAACTGTTTTTTCCCCCAAAAAAGGTGTTTGAAACATTATTGCGCAAATACCGTGCGAGGGGGGGAAAAAAGTTGCAATGACCGCCATTTTATTCCCTAGGGTGTCTGCTAAAAAAAATATATAATGTTTGGGGGTTCTGATTAATTTTCTAGCAAAAAAAATGAGATTTTTTTACATGAAGGAGAGAAGTACCAAAATAGGCCCGGTGGTCAAGTGGATAATGTAGCCTTAGTTACACGTTTATGCAACTGTGGAAAGGTGTTCATAAAGAGAGTTAAAGTTAAAAATGGGTGATTGATCATCTAATGTCTAAAGCCCCTTTCACACTACTGCGATTTCACCGTGATTTGGCCGCGATTTCAGGGAATGCCTGTGTAAGTGGCCTCAAAATCGGACCAAAGTAGTGCAGGGACTACTTTGAAGTCAGAACGACTTGAAGTCATACTAATATGAATGGTTATCATTGGAAATCATGGGAAACGACTTGTCATGCTACTTTGCCATCACAAATCGCGTCACAAGTCGTATAAGTGTGAAAGAGGCCTAAGGGTACATTTCAAACAATGTTTGTGTCTTATTCCCAGTCTTATTTACCTACTATGACCGTTTATTTGAAAACAGAAATCTGAATGCTAGATTGATGTCAAAGAGTGCAGCATAGGCGTGCGCACAGGGTGTGCCAGGTGTGCCTGGGCACACGCTAATCATGTTGTAATGTACAGATTTCCCCTGCTGCTTGGATGAATAGAAAGAGGCAGGTGAATCTCTATCCTCAGTCCCTTTCTCTGTTTCAAAAGTGGGACATCAGAGGACTGATATTTCACCATGCCCCCAATAGGGCTCCTAAAAAATTGTAAACAATGAAATAAACTAATAATAATTTATTGTGTTTGTATTTAATCTTTGCCCTCCTGACACCATCCACTGCTCTGACATTGTCCATTTCCCTACTTCCCATACATACACACACGCATATTTGTTTGAACTTTGGGGTGCAGACCCTAATGGAGTGCAGTATTTTTTAGAAGCCAATAGTAATTTTATTTTCAATGGTTCTGAGTGTATTAAAGCGGGGGTTCACCCTAAAAACGAATTTCTAACATTAGAGCCAGCATACTAAGGACATTTACTTTCGGCAGGTCATTTTTCTTTTTTTTTCTCCGTACATACCTTGATATTCTGATTTTGTACAGGGCTTCTGCGTTCTGATGACTGCGGGCGTTCCTATCTCTGCCTCAGGGTTCTGATGACTGCGGGACTGGGCATTCCTATCCTTCGGTTAGATGATTGACGGCTTGTGAAACAGGTCCCCTGTCGCACAACGCGCGTCACCAGATTTCCGGAAATAGCCAAGCTGCGAGTCGGCACTATACGGCGCCTGCGCCGTGCAGAGCTGACTGCGCAGGCGCCGTATAGTGCCGACTCGCAGCTCGGCTATTTCCGGAAATCTGGTGACGTGCGTTGTGCGACAGGGGACCTGTTTCACAAGCCGTCAATCATCGAACCGAAGGATAGGAACGCCCAGTCCCGCAGTCATCAGAACGCGGAAGCCCTGGACAAAATCAGAATAATAAGGTATGTACGGAGAAAAAAAAAAAATGACCTGCCGAAAGTAAATGTCCTTAGTATGCTAGATGTAATGTTTTGGGGTGAACCCCCGCTTTAAGTTCATGAAAGCTAAAATCTTACAAACTGGTTTAGCAGCTAAAATGGGTAGTGAGAAATGTTATTTTCAACCACAAAGAAAAACAAAAAAGCTTTTACGTTTTTATGTGACAATGACTGCGAACTCAGGAATGTGATGCTTTGAAAGTAATGGTGCTCATTATGGTAACGCCATTTGGATGTCCTGTACAGTCCATAAACCGTATCCTTTAATCGTCTGTCGCACCAATGAGACTGTCCTGTTTTTATTCAATGACAAGAAGAGTGTTGTAGTTGGGGCATTTCAAACATGTGACTGTCAATGAGCTAATCCTCTGGAAATAATACATCTCTGTGCTGCTGCATGCTACATCCATTCAGTTCCGTTAAATCGCATCTGTCATCCTAAGTGTAACATAACAGTGCAATTATCAGACTGGCCATGTTCTTCTAGTCCAAGACTCACTGTCATTGTATCCCTGAATTTAACTCCCATCTTACCACTTGAATCCCATCGCTTTGTGTCATTAACCTCAGAAATGGCATATAAACAAGCATTTATTAACAACAGTGTACTGTGAGATGTCTCTTTTATTCCCTTTAGAACCTGGTGGGATTTTTGCCTAACTCTACCAATATATGTATAGAGCTGACAAAAGATTTTGTTTCATTTTCTTCATTGTATTGCAGAAAATGTATTGCGTGTGAATGGTTCACCTAGATTGTTGTTTGAAAATGTCAACACTGGCCCGGATTCACAAAGACTTACGCCGACGTATCTACTGATACGCCGCGTAAGTCCATGGATGCGCCATCGTATCTATGCGCCGTATTCTTGAAACCAGATACGCCTGAATTCTGGCTCCATCCGACCGACGTAAGTCGCCTACGCCGTCGTATCTTGGGCGCATATATTTACGCTGGCCGCAAGGGGCGCTTCCATTGATTTACGCGTCGAATATGCAAATGACCAAGATACGCCGATTCACGAACATGCTTGCGCCCGTCGCATGAGTATACGCCGTTTGCGTAAGGCGTACGTCCGGCGTAAAGTTAAACCACCAAATAGCTGGTCTAAGTCATGTTAGGGTATGGACGTCGGAACTGCCGTCAAATTTTACGTCGTTTACGTAAGTCGTATGTGAATGCGGCTGGGTGTAGGTTATGTTCACATCATTGCCATTGAGCCGTCGTATCTTAGGGCGTAAATTCAACGTGATTCTGAGCATGCGCGCACATGCGCCGTTCGTTCGGCGCTTCATTTACATGGGGTCACGATTCATTTTAATACAACACGCCCACTACCTGCCTACTTTGAATTAGGCGGGCTTACGCCGGCCCATTTACGCTACGCCGCCGTAACCTAGGGAGCAAGTGCTTTGTGAATACTGGCCTTGCCTCTCTATGTTACGTCGGCGTATCGCATATGAGCTGCGCTACGCCCGCTCAAACATACGCCGCTCTACCTGAATCCGGCCCACTGTCCTTACCATCAGTCTAAAACTTGCATATGAAATAAAAGATTATGCAATATCAATAAGTTTGATATCACCTTTCTGCTTGTTCCTAGGGTCTAAATAATGGAAACATTGGACTTCAAGAGACCTATGCCACTACTTCAAGCCATCAGGTGGGTTGCAATATTTGATTTGCTATTCACTTCTGATAATAAAACTCTTAGTTATTGTCCCATTAGATCCTTGACTCATTCCCTGCTTGGCTAACCTTAAAATGGCTGTAAACATCCAGACATGAAATATGAACGAAGCATACAGTATCTCTCTATAGCAAGAGTCTTCAAACTATGGCCCTCCAGTTGTTAAGGAACTACAATTCCCATCATGCCCTAGTAATGTCTGTGAAGGTCAGAGTTTTGCAATGCCTCATGGGATGTGTAGTTCCGCAACAGCTGGAGGACCGTAGTTTGAGGATCCCTGCTCTATAGTATGTACAGTCACTTCTGTATGCTGCTTCATTCCTCTGTTATCAGCATGAATAACTTCTGACCAAAAAGAGGTGACAGCTTCAGCTCTGATCCTGTGTGAAAGGGGGTTGCTTCCCTCCAATCAGCTCTCAGATCTCTCTCTTTACTGAGCTCTGCAGAGTGTAACTTCAGCTCTCCATCCTCCTTCTTTTTTTATTTTTTTCTGATGGCTCAGGCAAGCTTTATAAATTCTGGAATTGGACGGATGTAGAGAAGACTGCAGATAAACCGGTACAACTTACGGAGGAGGATGTGTTTCACCTCTGTGTATCACCTGAGGCCAATCACTTCACTAGATGGATATATGTAAGGGTATACAACCACGTTAAGCAAGCAACACACGTCCCTTTAAAGTTATAAAGGGAATTGATAAGTTCCAGATTCCTTATGTATGCAAAAAACAACGTTAATAAATGATATTTCACCGGTTTTTGTAAAAGATATATAGCTATACATGTGTAGACATACACACTTTTTATGGTGACCGCATTGATTGAACTGCCAGGTATATGCGGAATTACTGTAATTTTTAATTCCTGTGTTATAGTTGAGTAGGTCTAAAACAGGATGTAAACAGCATAGCTCCCAACATGCAATGGAAACATTATCTGCTCATCTCCAGTACAAGCAGTGCTGTCAATCAGCATATTAAACTGGAAAGAGAGAAACCATATCATATATCATATGTAAGTACATCAGCACTGCTACAAACCTACTAATAGCCGCAATGGAAAATGAAGTATTTTTAGTGATTTTTAGCAACCAATATTTATTTAAGTTAGACTCTCACACACAGCTACTTGCTAGATGTGTTTTTTTTAAAACTGATAAATATGCATTTATGTCGTAGTCATATATTAACATACATGTACCTATATTTATTACTACTAAAGACAACCAGAACATGCAGGGAGCTTCTAAAAATACAAGAAAAAATAAATAGCAGTTAAACACACGTGGATACATGGCCAAAGTGAGTTAAAGGAGAAGTACAGCCAAAGCTTGCTTGGCTGTATCACAAGGGACCCGTTTTTAGCAGACAGCAGGCTGAAACCCCGCTGTCGGCTGATTTCATAGAGCTGCTGAGAGCCAGTCCCCTCCACAGCCCAGCGCTCCAGTGAGAGCCCTGAGAACCGAGTGATCGGCGATGTTTTTTCGCTTGGTTCTCAGTGTTGGAGCCGGCGAGGGACAGATGAAGCATCAGACCGATACTGCATCCACCCAGGTGAGTATGATCAAAACAATAATTCCCATACATCACTTTTCATTCTACTATACTGCAATGTGCCTTCAAAAATTGTCCATATCCCTTAAAATTTTCCAAATTTTGTCATGTTACAACAAAAAACGTAAATGCATTTTATTGGGATTTTGCAACAAAAGGTGTTTCTACAAAGTATTGACTCAGGGGGGCTGAATACAAATGCACGCCACACTTTTCATATATTTTATTTTAGGGCTGTGGAAATGAAAGATGAATTCCTCGATTAATCGCAAAAAATTTTGATTGATCAAAATTCTTTTGATCGGTACTAGTGGTGCAACAGATCGTAAATGATCCGTGACCCGAACGGGTCACCATATACGGATCGGCACACCACGTGATCAGTGGAGCTCTGCTGCTTCCTCGGCCATAGGAAAGGCCGCGGCTTCGGCCTAGCTCCCAGAGCAGCGGCCATCTTGGTCCACCCGGCGGCGGCCTAGGTGAGCCTAGAGCGGCGTGCTCACATCATCACCCGGCCTCAACTGCTCGTGTTCAGCCGGCTTCTCTGGTAAGACTAAGCAAGCACTAATCTTCCTATACAGTGGGGGAGATGTGGATCATATTACAGTGGGGAGATGTCTGTGGATTACAGTGGGGAGATGTCTGGATTACAGTATGGAGATGTCTGTGGATTACAGTGGGGAGATGTCTGTGAATATTACAGTGGGGGAGATTGTGGGGGAGAGGTCTGTGGATATTACAGTGGGGAAGAGGTCTGTGGATATTACAGTGGGGAGATGTCTGTGGATTACAGTGGGGAGATGTCTGTGGATTACAGTGGGGAGATGTCTGTGGATTACAATGGGGAGATGTCTGTGGATTACAGTGGGGAGATGTCTGTGAATATTACAGTGGGGGAGATGTCTGTGGATATTACAGTGGGGGAGATGTCTGTGGATATTACAGTGGGGGAGATGTCTGTGGATATTACAGTGGGGGAGATGTCTGTGGATATTACAGTGGGGGAGATGTCTGTGGATATTACAGTGGGGAGATGTCTTTGGATATTACAGTGGTGAGATGTCTGTGGATATTACAGTGGGGAAGATGTCTGTGGATATTACAGTAGGGAGATGTCTGTGGATATTACAGTGGGGGGGATGTCTGTGGATTACAGTGCGGAGATGTCTGTGGATATTACAGTGGTAAGATGTCTGTGGTTATTACAGTTGGGGAGATGTCTGGATATTACAGTGGGGGAGATGTCTGTGGATATTACAGTTGGGGGAGATGTCTGTGGATATTACAGTGGTAAGATGTCTGTGGTTATTACAGTTGGGGAGATGTCTGGATATTACAGTGGGGGAGATGTCTGTGGATATTACAGTGGGGGGAGATGTCTGTGGATATTACAGTGGAGAGATGTCTGTGGATATTACAGTGGAGAGATGTCTGTGGATATTACAGTGGGGAAGATGTCTGTGGATATTACAGTAGGGAGATGTCTGTGGATATTACAGTAGGGAGATGTCTGTGGATATTACAGTGGGGGGGATGTCTGTGGATTACAGTGGGGAGATGTCTGTGGATATTACAGTGGTAAGATGTCTGTGGTTATTACAGTTGGGGAGATGTCTGGATATTACAGTGGGGGAGATGTCTGTGGATATTACAGTAGGGAGATGTCTGTGGATATTACAGTGGGGGGATGTCTGTGGATTACAGTGGGGAGATGTCTGTGGATATTACAGTGGTAAGATGTCTGTGGTTATTACAGTTGGGGAGATGTCTGTGGATATTACAGTTGGGGGAGATGTCTATGACTAATACAGTGGTGGAGATGTCTTTGGATATTACAGTAGTGAGATGTCTGTGGATATTACAGTTAGGGAGATGTCTATGACTATTACAGTGCAGAGATGTCTGTGGATATTACAGTGGGGGAGATGTCTGTGGATATTACAGTTGGAGAGATGTCTATGACTATTACAGTGGGGAGATGTCTGTGGATATTACAGTGGGAAGATGTCTGTGGATATTACAGTGGGGAGATGTCTGTGGATATTACAGTGGGGAGATGTCTGTGGATATTACAGTGGGGGAGATGTCTGTGGATATTACAGTGGGGGCTATATATGGTGGTGATCTGAAAAATGTATGTGCGTTATAATTAATCGAAATTAGTCGATTAAAAAAAATCGATTATTGGAACACGAAAATTTTAATCAGTAACAGCCCTAATTTATTTGTAAAAGATTTTGAAAACCATTCATAAGTTTCCTTTCACTTCACAATTATGTGCCACTTTGTGTTGGTCTATCACATAAAATCCCAATAAAATACATTTACGTTTTTTGGTTGTAACATGGCAAAATGTGGAAAATTTCAAGGGGTATGAATTGTTTCAGTCTAAAAGGTACATTGGATGCATTTGAAATGTTTGGGCCTATCTTAGAGGGTACCATACAACAACGAAATGCTGATACTGCTTTATAGAGCTAATGACATATTGAGGGTCACCACTGGATTTTATAACCTATACTCTTTACTTTTAGAAATAATATTTGTAAAGTCTGTAAAGCATACAGCAAAGTGTTTATCTTCTGTGTGCTATACAGAGCGTTACTGTTTCGTTTGTGACTCTACCATTAAATATCATTAGTTTTGCTCTGACAAAGGCCATCATTATTAGAGGGGTAATGGTATGAATATGGCAGCAGCCATACTAATGTCAACTCTCCCCCCCTGCCCGCCCTTTGCACATATTTCCTTTTTATCATTAGTGTCTGAAACGGAGACTTCCTGCCCATTTGCTCAGCAGTTCACATGCAGTGCTTTAGTCTAGGAAAGGAAGGATCTAATGTGCTAGCAGCTGACACTGTGTTTCCTGGGTTAATATAGACTGTTCTAACCCATTAAGGATGCCTATTAATTGTAGAGCATCACATGTCATCAGTAACTTAGACTGGGCATAGGGCCGCAGTCATCAGTGACAATGTGAGGGATTCCGATAATTACCATAAGACATGCTTTCATTACTGAATATTTATTAACATATATGATATCTTAACTCTTTATGTTTCGGTTTAGCTATCAGCTTTCTGATAGTAGTGTACCCGGCTGGTATAAAAATGCACTATGACCCTATCCAATATTTATGTAGAACAAACTTTGCCAGGCTTGGGGGACCTACATTATTTGCAGTAGCGTGAAAAAGTATTCATACCCCTTGAAATTTTCCACATTTTGTCATGTTCACTTACAACCAACAACCTAAATGTATTTTATTGGGATTTTATGTGAGAGACCAACACAAAGTGGCACATAATTGTGAAGTGGAAGAAAAATGATAAATGGTTTTCAATTTTTTTTTTTTTTACAAATATGCGAAGAGTCTGAAGTGCATTTGTATTCAGCCCCCCTGAGGTAATCCCTTTTAGGACCACCTTTCTCTGCAATTACAGCTGTAAGTGTATTTGGGGATGTCTCTACCAGCTTTGTACATCTAGAAAGTGACATTTTTGCCAATTCTTCTTAGCAAAAAAGCTCTAGCTCTGTCAGATTGGATGGAGAGCTTCTGTGAACAGCAATTTTCAAGTCTAGCCGCAGATTCTCAATTGGATTCAGGTCTGGACTTTGACTGGGTCATTCTACCACATGAATTTGCTTTGATCTAAACCATTCCATTGTAGCTCTGGTTTAGTGTCGTTGTCCTGCTGCAAGGTGATCCTCCACCCCAGTCTCAAGTCTTTTGCAGACTCTCTAACATGTTTCCTTCTAAGATTTTCCTAACACTATTGAGACCGGGATGGTCATATATCTACTGTAAGTTGGTTTATGGAATGTGAGAGACTACTTTTACTGTTTTCAAGTTTTTGTATTATTCCAATGTTTTATGGAATGATTGTTTGCTTTGATTGTATGCTTTTTGCATATGTATGTAACCCGTTTTCTACCATATGTGTCAATAAACATCCTTTTTGAGAAAAGAAAGAAAAAAAGATTTCCCTGTATTTGGCTCTATTCATCTTCCCATCAACTCTGACCAGCTGCCCTGTCCCTGCTGAAGAAAAGCATTCCCGAAACACGATGCTGCCACCACCATGCTTCACAGTGCAGATGGTGTGTTCAGGGTGATGTGCCGTGTTAGTTTTCCACCACAGCCTTTTACTTTTAGGCCAAATAGTTCAATTTTGGTCTCATCTGACCAGACCATCTTTTGTTACGTTTGCTGTGTCCCCTAGATGGCTTCTCGCTAACTGCAAACTGGACTTCTTATGGCTTTCTTTTAAAGATGGCTTTCTTCTTGCCACTCTTCAATAAAGGGCAGATTTGTTGAGTGCACGACTAATAGTTGTCCTGTGGACATATTCTTCCACCTGAGCTGTGGATCTCTGCAGCTCCTCCAGAGTTACTATGGGCCTCTTGGCTGCTTCTTTGATTAATGCTCTCCTTGCCCAGCCTGTTAGTTTAGGTCAGGTGTGTCTAACCAGTGGCCCGGGGACCACATGTGGCCCGCGGAGCCCTCTGATGTGGCCCACGACCAACTGCTCTGGGATGGAATTAAATAGAATAGAATACTGTTTATTAAAGGTATGTTTTAATTACTAAAATCACAGTGTATGTATGGGCATATCTGTTCTGTAGTGGTTACTGGGCTGCACTTAAACTGATCCACAGGTACAGAGAAGTGCACCTGTGGGTTACCTGCACTGAGCCATAGACTTCTATTACCTGCCAGTTTGGTGTGCTGAGAGTAGAGTGGGCTCTATAGAGGTGGTTGCCATCCACCCACTCCACTCATTGTGGCCCGCAACCGGTTACCAAGTCGCTTAAGTGGCCCTTGCTCTTCAAAAGGTTGGGCACCCCTGGTTTAGGTGGACGGCCATGTCTTGGTAGGTTTGCAGTTGTGTCATACTCTTTCCATTTTTGAATGATGGATTGAACAGCCCTCTGTGAGATGTTCAAAGATTGGGATATTTTTTTAGAACCTAACCCTGCTTTAAACTTCTCCACAGCTTTATCCCTGACCTGTCTTGTGTGTTCCTTGGCCTTCATGATGCTGTTTGTTCACTAGGGTTCTCTAACATACCTCTGAGGGATTCAGAGAATAGCTGCATTTATACTGAGATTAAATTGCACACATATGGACTCTACTAATTATGTGACTTCTGAAAGCAATTGGTTCCACTAGATTTTAATTAGGGGCATCAGAGTAAAGGGGGCTGAATACAAATGCACACAAAACTTTTCACATATTTATTTGTACAAGTTTTTGAAAACCATTTATCATTTTCCTTTTTATTTCACAATTATGTGCCACTTTGTGTTGGTCTATCACATAAAATCCCAATAAAATACATTTGTTTTTGGTTGTAACATGACAAAATGTGGACATTTTTAAGGGGTATGAATACTTTTTCAAGGCACTGTATATATTGGCATTATAGGATATACAAGCCCTACCATTATGAAGACATTTCTGGTACCTGCTGGAGTCCCTCCTTCCTGAAGTATAAAACAAAGTAAAATAAATACAAACTTGGAGTGGGCTATGCATGCCTATTTTCCTATAAGGCTCAGAACTCCAATAAATATTTTTTGCAATAACTTTTTTCGACAGATTTTATTTCTGGGCTTTTTTTCTATGATCCTTTTGAAATCAATAAATGCTCTTTTAAAGGACAAGTTCACCTTTGGAAACATGTTCCACACGTTTTTAGGGTAAAACATGTAACATGTTCCCAATGCTGCGGCCGCTGCCCGATCTCTCACTCCCTGTGACAGCAGTATGGGGAGAAGTTCCCCCTACTAACTGTCACTTTTTTAAATCTGCTCTGTGTGTGAATGAACTACATCTTTTAGGTTGTGCCCCAAATGCCTCTCATTAGTGTCCACTTGTGTTATAGGAGGACCCCTTTTAGTTCTCGCATATATAGAAAAGTATTTCTCCCATGGTTCAGAGAAGCAGAATCTTCCATTCTATGGATAGCATAGGACCCACTAATAATGGGGTACTTTGTCGCAGTAAGTGGGCTTAAGCACCATATAGCAATATGGTGTGACCAAATCCCCATATTTTTTTAACTGTTCAGGCGTTTTAAATGGCCCTATAGGAGGTAAATGTCATTAATATTTTGTTCTGAATGAACTACAAGCCCCGACATCCTGTCAGCTTGTAGTTCTCAATAAACTACCACGGTGCTGTGGAGCTCCGTGGTAGTTTGATGATTCTTCCTGTCAGTGTATCTGCTTGCCCATACGGGATGTACAGGCACACAGATACACTGACAGATCTGCAGGAGACCTGTATGGCACCAGTGATTTGCGTTGGAGCCTGCAATGCCTTACAGGTTCCAAAAAAGAAAAAAAAATATGATTTTTTTTTACCTGCAAAAAAAAAAATAGTTTTTTATTTTTCTTTCTAAAACGAGAACTTATCCTTTAACCACTTCAGAAGATTTTCTCCCCTTCATGACCAGGCCATTTTTTTGTCATACTACACTGCGTTACTTTAACTGACAGTTGTCAGTTACATTACTTTAACTGACAATTGACAATTGCACAGTCATGCAATGCTGTACCCCCCCCCCCCAAAAAAAATGTAGCGGTATATCCCTTTTTTTCCCACAAATAGAGCTTTCCATTGGTATTTGATCACCTCCTGTGTTTAGTTTTTTTTGCGCTATAAACAAAAAAAGACTGAATATTTATAATAAAAACCCAATATTTTTTACTTTATGCTAAAAGAAATATCCAATAAAAATAAAATAGAAAAAATATAATTTCTTCATCAGTTTAGGCCAATATATATTCATCTACATATTTTTTGGTTAAAAAAATTCTAACAGGCGTATATTGATTGGTTTGCGCAAACGTTATAGCATATACAAAAACTATGAGTAATTTTTTTTATCATTATTATTTTTTTATAGTAATGGTGGCAAACAGCAGCTTATAGCGGTACTGCGATATTGCGGCAGACAGTCTGACACTTTTGACACTTTTTGGGGACAAGTGACACTAATGGAATGATCAATGCTAAAAATATGCCCTGTCTCTGTAATGATGACGCTGGGAAGGGGTTAAACATAAGGGGTGATCAAAGGGATAACTGTGCCTAGCCATTGTTTATGTGAACTGCGGAATGTGCTTTTACTAGGGGAAGAGATGGAATTTATTCCCTATTCCTTGTCAGAACGGCGATCTACCTTGTTTACATAGGCAGATCGCAGTTCTGTGTCTTTTCCTCATGATCAGTGGGTGCCAGCGGACATTGCATACGCACCCCCTATCCAGATGTGTCAGATCACGTGTATATATACATGATATATATACATGATTTGGCACACAGGTGTCCCCTGTAGCAGTAAAAATGCTATAGGGCAGGCAAAAGCTAGTCTTTTTTTGAAGTTCCTGCTGTGCATAACTGGGGGAGGGGGGACTATCCTTCTGCAAATTCCCTTGAAGAGAGGGGTTTCATTGGGGATCTGGTCTGGAAGATTCACTGGGGAGTCTACCTGAGTCTGATAGGAGGCATTTCAAGTCCCAGGGACACTGTGAGTACAAACCTGAGAGAAGGATCCTATTGACTGTTTGTTGCTGCTGTTAAGCATTGTTGCACCATCATTAAGGCTTGCTTGGCCTGGAACTGATGGTGTCCCAGTGCTTTCCACTTTATGTAATACTGCTGAAGGGACAGTTCTAAGACATTAGCTGCAAAGGGAAGCGTGTCTCTTCACGTTCCTGTTCAATGTCCTGGAGTATTCCACAGCTTTCCCAAGCCCCATCCAAGTTATTTTGCAATTAACTTAAAAAAGGCAACCCCTAGACTGTTTACTGAGCCAGAGGAGTAAATGTTGCCGTTTGCCTGGCTGCCGCCGCACTTGTGGGAAAGGGGCCTTGGATACAAATTCGGGGGTGGTGCTACACATATCAAAACAGATTGCTAGTGGTTGTTCAGACACAGTCAGACAAATATTTAAAACCTAAAACATTGCTGACCAGAAAAAAGAATTTGAAACGCTACTACACCAGGGCTCAAGTCCTGCGGGAACGCATGGGAACGGAGTTCCTGCACTTTTTTCACAGCAGGAACTCCGTTCCCTTTGCAGGACTAGAGCAGCCGAGCCGCCCGAGCCAATCCTTCACTAAGCGGCGATGCCCAGCTCGAGTCGCTGTCAGGGGCAAGCGAACCTTAGTAATCCTTTATGTTACTGGCCGCTTCCTGTATATGGATTCATTGGGTAGTGTGTGGGTATTCCGATGCCGCAATGTCTCCTGGGAGCTTTTATCATTGTTCCCAGGAGACATTGCGGAGGTCTGCCACGAGTTATCGCGGGATTTAGAAAGAACATGCGGTTTAGTAATTATGCATATGAGTGTATCTTTTTATTTTTTTTGGTGGGGGAGTGGATCTTGGGTGGGAGTTCCCACACTTTTTTCCCCAGGACTTGACCCCTGTCATTGTGTACAGATCATGTCTTCATATTCCACTTAATATAGATATTATAGACCTGTGACCTATATTTATGACAAATCTTTCTTTTCTTTGGGATTTTTCCTATAGCAAAGTTGCCTGATCCATTTGTAAGCATGTGGGCAAGGCCAACTGGTTGGTACCCAATGTGGAGAGAAGGCACACCAAGACCAAGTAGAGTGGAACAGTAATTATTTGGTTAAGTGAAAGTAACAAATAGGTGGAGAACAGCAGCAAGGTATGAGACTAATGTTCTAAACCACCTCAATACCGCACGTCATCATATGACGTCCTGGTATTGAGGTGGGGATATCTGAATGAAGCCTGCAGCTACAGGCATCATTCAGATATCCTTCTTTTCAGCCAGCGATTTTGCGCACCATAAGACACCATAAGAATGATCATAAACCAATAGAGAAGAGAAGGGATCACCGCTCCAGGTGGGTCACTATGTAGAGATGGACTGACTCAGGATACCGTGGGTTCTGGCGATGCACTGACCATGCATAAGATACGAAGAAAGATTAGCATCGTTCTGTAAAGGTGATGGCCATGATTGAGCACTAGCTCAGTGCGAAACGCGTCGGCTATCTACCCGTTCCTTTGTTGCACCTTGTGAAGTGATGTACTTGCTGTGTTTTTTTTAATAAAAGACAACCGTTTGGTCATTGGAGTGCGGCTATCCATCCTCTTTCTTCGTATCTTATAAGAATGATCATAGCGGCAGTTCCACTGCTTGATCGTTCTTATAGGCGGCGGGATGGAACCTCCCCCTCCCGCCGCTATCCGGTGCTTCTCCAGGCTCTGCCGTGCCATGGGGGGCCCGGAGAACTAATCATCCGGTGCCGGCTCATGACGATAGATTGTCACTGGTCATCTCTATGACCGTTGGAGGCCCGGGCGCAACGTTATGACGTCACGCCCGGGTACCTGGAAGTAAACAAAGCCTCAATCGTGGCTGAAAACATGAGATCATGAATTTTTTTTTCTTTTCACAATTTCATGTTTTCAAGCCTGGAGGAGAGATGTGGGGTCAAAAAAAAACTGGTGTCTTGTGCCTCGTACACACAATCGGAATTTCCGATTGGAAAAAGTCCGACGGAATTTTTTAATCGATTTTCCGACCGTGTGTATGCCCCATCGGACTTTTTCTGTTGGAAATTCAGACGGAGTGAAAGAGAACATGTTCTCTTTTTTTCCTGACGGAAAAAAATTCTATCAGAAATTCCGTTCGTCTGTATGAAACTCTGACAGAGAAAAAAACATGCATGCTCGGAAACAATTCAACGCATGCTCGGAAGCATTGAACGTCGTTTTTCTAGGCTCGTCGTAGTGTTGTACGTCACCGCGTTTTTGATGGTCGGAATTCAGTGTGTCATGTGTATGCACGACAGTTTGAACAGAATTCTGTTGGAAAAACCCATCAGAGTTTATTCCGATGGAAACTCTGATTTGTGTGTACAGGACATTACTAACACAGGCATCACCTTTTACAGAACACTGCTAATCTTCCTTCAACCCCTACCTCCCAACTATTCCAGAATGGGCCGGGCTGTCCTGGTGTCCCAACAATCCAGGCTAAATCCCAGCACCCATTGCCCATTTCGGCACCTGGCTCCACTAATCCTCCTGCTCCGATTCTGGGGTCCGTTCCCCCTGCAGCACAACTGGCTGCAGGGGTTCCATATCTGCATTCAACACTACCGCTGCCTTTCTGATTACCCCACCCCCACTGTTCCTATCCCCCTGTATGCCCTCCCTCTTCCAATGTTTCCGGTTTCCGGATTGTGTCACCCCCCCTTTGCGTTCTGACCCACCCCCTGTGCAGGCTGCAGCTCAGATACCCCCTGTGTGCCCCCCCCCCCCACACACACACACAGTGCTGCCAGCTTCCCTCCTGTGACAGGCAGCAAGGAGATGTTATATCACCTCCTCACTGTCTGCTTTAACCCCTCCAATCCCCCTCTAGCATGCCACAACCGGGGGGGGGGGGGGGGGGGGGCGGGTGGTAACATGTTTGCTAGCAAGGTCCATGTATGAAAAATAACTGAGTAAAGGCTGGGCAAACTGTGTGGTGAGTGCACATCGGACAGCATTGGTAGGAAACCACACATGGTGATCAGTGTCTGGCATTGGAATGCATGGTGTCACTGAACATCTGGTGCTGGTGCAAATCAATCTATGGACTGCTGCTTGATGAGGTTGGATCACTGTATCAGTGCAGATGGAAGCTGCACAGCGGCTCTTGGCAGACCCCTCAGATGTCCCCGGGCCAAGAGAGTGATCCCGCCAGTTACAGCCAAATATACAAATATATAGAAAGAGCTGGGTGCACACCGCTCAAAGCTACCTGCTAGGATATGATAAGATGCTGGAACAATCCGGTGCCTGCCTGGTCCACAGCCAGAGAAATTCAATTGAAACAAAGAAAAATGGCGACACATCCGGAAATAAAATCAAAAAAGTTTATTAAAAGTCCATAAAATCAAGAGAACATGACATGCATCAATCCAATAAGGTGTTAGGTGGACGTGTGTCACACAAACATGCTTGCTCATCACTCAAGTATGTTCTGACTATCCCAGAATCCGCTGTTTCAGATTGCTGGGATTTGTAGTTTCAAAGAGGCTTCAAGATTCAGTAAATGTTAGCTGCGGGGACCACAAGTTCCAAAATCCTCTGGTTCAACACAAGAAGAGTGATCTCCCTCTAGAGGCAGGGGGTGATGCAATTAGCTTGTCCATGAGTTTAAGGGAGAAAATGAACAGTCTATGGTTTTCTTTGACAATGTCACCTCTCCTCCATTTCTTAGTAGCTGGCACCTGGCTACACATGCATTTACGCCCTGGGGAAATATGATGCTGGACATAAAGCTGTGAAGGATGGATGTACAGAACTGTTATTTTGTTGCTGTCACAGTAAAATACCATTAAAAGGCTGTGCATGTGGACATTCTTTTATTACCCGAGGTGGGCAACTAAGATGGTGGAGTTTCTCCCTATTGCAGGTGTGTACGTATCCCATCTCATCCCTACATAAGGAAGATAGGAGGTGCCCTTGGCCAGCTTGGCAGAAGCTGGAAGTGAATCAAGGCTGCCAACACATTCATATATGGATATCCTACATAGCATAAAGCAAGACCAATTTGATTCCACACGTTCATCTAGATGCTTTTGTAATTTCAGTATCTTCCTTTATCCAGATCAAGTGACAGGGCCTAATACACCTCTTAAAGGAATGATCCTTTGTGTTAAGTCAATACCAGCCATGTTCTTTTCCAAAGTTTGGATATAGTTCAGCTTTGAGTATTTCTTTGAATAATTATTGGTATTGAACCAGATTTGGGCATCTCTCCAGAATTAAAGGAGATGAAAAGGTTTGTTTTTTATTTTCCAAATAGGTTTCTTTAAGGTAGTGCATTGTTGGTTCACTAACCTTTTCCTTTGATTTGCCGTCTGAATTTTTTTTTTCTTTGTCTGAATTTCTCACTTCCTGTTTCTCTTCAATAAGCTTGTCCCCATCATCCAAGCCGTTCTGGCTGGGGGTTAGTCAGCCAGAACAGCTTACTGAGGAGGAACAGGAAGTGAGAAATTCAGACACAGAAAAAAAACATTTAGAAGGGAAATCGAAGGAAAAGGTAAGTGAACCAACAATGCACTAGCTTAAAGGAACCTATTTAGAAAATAAAAAACAAACCTTTACAACACCTTTAAATACTCAAAGCTCCTTGTACACACTGATGACAGGTTAAAGGCATGCCGTGCTATGGCAGTATTCTTGAAAATACTGTTAACAGGGAATCAAAAACCATATTAGTTCAATATTTTTTACAGATGCCTATAGTAAGTAGAGCATTCCAGTATGGTTTTGGCTTCGATAATTTACAAGAAAAATTTAAAAAGTAAATTGGTCATAACGACTGTTTTTTTTTTTTTATTTCTGCCATTGACCCCATTGGTAAGACTTTCCCTTACTCTGACCCTTTGACAGCCATTTGAAAATAGGGGTACAGAATTCTTCAGGACAAAATGCAGCAATAAAAACATTTTTAGAAGTTCTAACTCCACTAACCCCGGGTTCTCATTTCAATGCTATGGATGTACTGTAAATAAGGTTAATTATCCATGGCGCAAAGTTGTATGTTTTGGACGTATTAAATCATTACTTCGGTGACCTGAATATTAACTTGGCATGTAAAGGTTAACTACAGGGTGATGATGAGCACTTCTGAGCATCAGAATCTAACCAGAACGTGTTGAAAAACTGCTTTTCAACTAAACCTGTTTATTCCCTTTCCTGTGGAGAATTTTTATTTTTTTGTCTTATTCTGATTTGTTAAATTCTAACTTTTTTTTTTGGAAGGCAACTGACTAATGTATAAAGGTGTATAAACTGTCAGTTTTGTCCATAGCAGCCAAATGGTCACTCCTGTTCATTTTGTAAGAACAAAATGGATTTTAAATGGTTGCTGTGGCCAACTATTTACAGGTAAATCCAAGGGCCAAATTGTATGTTATGATTGTGTGACTCTTCTACTTGTATGTCGGTAAATTAAATACTGTGTTTTTATTACAGGAACGGGTCAGAAAATATGTGGTGCACAACTACTTGCTGTATTACATAAAAGGAGGGGTAGAGGAGCATGGGATTATCTCGGTGCCAACAAATAGAAACCAAAAAATGTAGATACAATAGATAAAAAAGTTTTAAGAACATGAGCAATACAATATGAACGTGGGGGCAAAACATCAAAGTACAGGCCAATGGTCAGGTCTTCCCGACTAATTTCGCCAAACCTTTGGCTTCATCAGGGGATTATGACGTGACCAGCTCAATGAGTAGCTCCACTGTTACTATGAGGACCAGACAGGAATCCCAAACCCACTGAGAGGTGAAATCGGATCCAGAAAAGCCAAGTTGTGGCTAAAGAGACTGAGGCTTAAAAGAAAAGGCAGGGACGCTGGAGTAATTTCAAGTACAGTTTATTATGTGACTGAGGTAAAAATGGTTAACTAAGGGGGGCCCAAAGATTGCACATTAGGGCTTGTCTGCAAGAGCAGACAAATAGTCCAAATCCAAAAATGAAACCGAATATAGCAGCAGCGTCCCTGTAAGACAGCGGTAAATCCAAGGGCCAAATTGTATGTTATGATTGTGTGACTCTTCTACTTATGTCGGTAAATTAAATACTGTGTTTTTATTATAGGAACAGGTCAGAAAATATGTGGTGCACAACTACTTGCTGTATTACATCTTTAAATTTGCTGCTGCTCTGGGACAAGAAATATTTTACATCACATTCCTGCCTTTCACCTTCTGGAACATCGACTCCTTCATTGCAAGAAGGCTGGTTGTTGTCTGGTGTGTAAGTATCAACCCAAATACGTAAACTTGTACTTTATAGGACCCACTTCCTAAGGTTTACTAATGCCATTATATGCAAGGGATAAAATTCCAGATTATACTGTTAGATAAATATATATAAACAACTTTACCAGCCTAAAGACCAACTTCAACCAATATTTTATTTCTTAAGATTTTTGTTAGAGTAGAAAAAGGATTGGAATTTGTATTGTTGTCTGAAAGAATATGAAAACCCTCACCTTGTAAAACAACCCATTCAGTTTAAAATAGAAATGAAAGGCAAAACGTGTGTGTAATATATAAAAAAAAAAAAAAAAAAAAATATATATATATATATATATATATATATATATATATATATATATATATATATATATATATATATATATATATATATATATATATATATATATATATATATATATATATATATAATATATATTAGTGCTGTCAGTTAAACGCGTTATTAACGGCGTTAACACAAACCCATGTTAACGCCGTCAATTTTTTTATCGCGCGATTAACGTTCGGGGGTTATACCGGGATGATGCCTGCAGCCGCAGGCATCATCCCGGTACTGTTGTTTAGAGCGGGCGATTGGCTATCCAAACATAACAACCGATGCGGCTAAAAGCCGCTCGGTTGTTATGCCGGAGAAGCGGGAGGGGACATCCCCCCCCTCCCGCCGCCTTTCGCCGCTCTGACCGGGCCTCCCGTCCCACCGGGAGACCCGATCCTCCATCCGCCGCGTTCTGTGTTCAGGCGGAGACTGACACTAAGCCGTAAACGGCTTTGATTCAGTCTCCGCATTGAAACCACGGAAGCGGCGTCATGACGTCACTTCCGGGTTTCTCGGCTGCCAATGGCGCCGGATTTAAAAAAGTACACACTATTCAGAATCGCCGTTTTCGGCGATCTGAATACTTTGAAGTGCAAAGGAGGGCTTGGAGGTCTTTTAGACCCCGATCCCTCCATAAAGAGTACCTGTCACCACCTATTGCTGTCACAAGGGATGTTTACATTCCTTGTGACAGCAAAAAAAGTGATCAAAATGTAAAAAAAAAAAAAAACACAATTTAATATTATAAAAAAAAATAAATAAATAAGAAAACAAAAAAAAAAATGTTTTAAAGGGTGAACCTCCTTAATCGCGCGATTAATCGTGAGTTAACTATGACATTAATGCGATTAATCACGATTAGAAATTTTAATCGCTTGACAGCACTAATATATATATATATATATATATATATATATATATATATATATATATATATATATATATATATATATATATATATATATATAATGAGAGAGAAATTACATTTTTTATATAGGTAAGGGGCAGCTAGTGACACCGCCTCGTAGAACCTGCAGTTTTTTTGTTTGTTATTGTGGCATGGGGTTCTCCTTAAAATCCATACCAGACCTAAAGGGCCTACTATGGACTGGGTGGGGGGACCCCACGCTGTGTGTCGTGTGTGTGTGTGTGTTTTTTTTTTTATTATTTTTTTGAATTTTTAATTGTCAGAATTTTTTCTTTTCTTTTGCATTCAGCTGTCAGCGGGGAAACCCGCTGACAGCTGATAAGTCATCCGTTGTTAAGGATGCGGAGGCTGGCTTTCTGACCCACTCCTTAGCAATCAGCTATTTGTCAAAAACAACGTGGGGGCACCCAGCTCAGTTTTCTATTGTTAGAAATGTAATAACTATATTGCTTTAATTGCTGTAGTTGATGAAAAAGATTTTAAGTGAAGATTTTAATATTCAACATCAAAAAAATAATAGAAGGTTGTTTTTATCAGCCCCTACAACAGTATTACAAGGAAAAACACTTACTGCATGACTAGTGTGTAACGAGTCACCTCTAAATCTTGTGACCTATATAAAATCTCTTCCTGGGGGTTATTGCATATATGAGTATAACTGGAAATACTATACTGTATGTGTACACTTTCTACTATTTCAGGACACAGTATATAGAATACTGAGAATAATTGATATTTTTAACAAGTAATTCACTCTGCTTTCCCACGTTGCTATACACAGTATCTACTTTATTACAAACTGTATTAAAGGGGTGGTTCCGCCGAAATTCATTTTTTTTTTTAAAAATCCTTTCTCCCGCTTTGTACATATTCAATAATGTACTCACCCGTCCCAGGAATCTAGGCGCCAGCATTCTGAATTCCACCAAAAGAATACTTTATATAACACAGAGATGGACGTTTCCATCTTAGCTCCGGGCAGTCTGAAGCCCAACGTGAGTGTCTTCCGGGATGCGGCGAATGCTGTAGTCCCAGCATTCACCGCTCTATCCCGCGCATGCGCAGTGTTGACGACGAGCCGCACCGTCAACACTGCACAGTTACTGTGACAACGGCGCAGCGTCCTGGAAAGGACTCGCCCGCCCCCTTCACAGTAAACACAAGAGCGATATTACAAGACCTGCTGTAGAGATTTCTCTCCCTGAAAACTTGACGCTGCATTCCCAAGAAGCATAGCGGCTATGCAAGAACAAATTGACACGCCCAGCCCCGCCGAGACAGACCAGGAAGTGCCTGCTTCACAGCGCCTAAAGAAAGGTACAGAAACGTTTTAAAATTTTTTGGATGACGAACGGTTTTTAGGCTGACTGTGCCCTTGTGTTTAACGTGAACTTGTTAGATAGGGTGAACTTCCACTTTAAGGCTAGGTTCACATTTGTGCGGGTCGGGAACTTTTGCAAAATCACGCAAATTCTCGACCCGCAGGCAAAATGCTCTGCTCTTCCTCAGTTGTGCAGGGTGCCGGTTAATTCTTAATGGCACCCATGTGCATTGGCAAAATACACACATTTTCACGCACGTAAAATCGCATGGTTCTGTAGCATGCGGTTTTACAAGTCGGAGACTTCTTAATTTGCGTTACTGCGGGCAGGGCAAACCATAAAAAAAATTAATGAGCTACTCTACCCACAGAATGTGGGTTGCACCGATGTGACTCTATACAGAGCAAATAATACAAGAAAAGAAGCTTGTTGCCCTGATTATACCAAGTACTTTAAGTGCTAGTTCCCACCAGACGCAGTTCCGTGCGCTTTTTTTCTGCACAAAATGCATGCACAGTATTTTTCCATGTATACCAATCGCTCTAGTTCACACAATGCAGTCAGTTCTGCACTGGAAACTGACCGGAAAACTGACTGCATGGTGTGAACTAGAGCCATTGGAATACATGGAAAACACTGTGCATGCATTTTTAGTGCAGAAAAAAAGCGCACGGAACTGCATCTGATGGGAACTGGCCCTGAAGCCCTGTACACACGATCGGTTTGTCTGATGAAAACGGACAGATGGACCGTTTTCATCGGACAAACCGATCGTGCGTGGGCCCCATCGGTTTGCTTTCCAACGGTGGAAAAAAAATAGAACATGTTTTAAAATTTTCCTATGGATAAAAAATCGATAGCAAAAAACAATAGTCTGTGTGGAAGTCCATCGGTCAAAAATCCACGCATGCTCAGAATCAAGTCGACGCATGCTCGGAAGCATTGAACTTAATTTTTGACCGATGGTGTGTAGGCAAGACTGATGAAAGTCAGCTTCATCGGATATCCGACAAAAAAATCCATCGGATTAGATTCCATCAGATATGCGATCGTGTGTACAGGGCTTAAAAATATAAGGAAAATCTCGCACCACAGTGCTCAGAACCTGGTGGCGAATCGCCAGGTGCGGGGCACTGTCATATGGATGGGAGGAATTTTATTTTTTCCTCCTTCATTTTTTTTAAACAAAAGAGTTTCACTTTAACTCGCACTGAGTAGAATGGCTATACTGTATGTACAATTACTGCCACTAATGACAGAGCTAATTTATTTTTATTTTTTTCAGTGAGCTGGTGTAAGGGCATTTAATATGTGACTATAGGAATGCTGTAAAACAGGATTGGTTTACTTGTAAAATCAGTTTCTTGGAGTTCACTAAGGAACACAGGATTTAGTTGTTCAGAGATGATTGAGTTGTAATGCTACCTACAGGAGGATTAGGAGGTAGACTTTCAAGCTATTAGCAGTGCAGGTATTTCTGATTCAGATAGGCCCCTGTCTCTAAAGACCTGGACTTCAAAAGCCATGTCGTTAAAGTCTGCGATAAAGAAGCTAGGTGGTAAACTGGTCCTTGGGAGAGAACATCTGGTTGATCTGCATGAGCCCATGGGATGTCTGCCAGAAGTTTGACAAAGTACCACATCTGCCTAGGCCAATTTATCCACAACTTCCACCATAGAATCTCTGGATCTGGAGACAAATCTGTCCAGTTTGTAGTTGAACCCAGAGGCCAGAAGGTCCACATCCAGCTATGTGTTTTTAGGACACAGGTGGGTGAGGGGACTATTTCCAGGGATCCAGACGCTGAGGTACTCTTTTTCCAACTGTGCATATAAATGGCGGATAAGGCTCGATCATGGAGTTCTGCCCAAGCTAGAATGCTTTCTATCCCCCCTGCAGCAGCAAGACCTTCCTGATAATTGATGTATGTCACAGTTGTGGTGTTGTCCGACTGGATCCTGATAACCCTCCAGTCAGGGTGTCTAGTGTTTCAGGGAAAACCAAAGCACGTGTAGCTTCCAGAATGTTGAGTGGGAGGTAAGAGTGTCTGTCAACCATACAAAAACATACTTGGGGGGCACACCCTAAAATGCTATACATCTAAGATGGTGCTGCTATAAGACCAAAGACAGTACAAAACAGATTATAGCGCACACATGCAAAAATGACATTTACCAGCAAGGCTAATTAAAAACACCTGAACATATTCAAAAATACGGGGTTTGGTCACACTATATGGTCATATAGTGCTAAGCCCACTTACTGCGACAAAGTACCCCAAATTAGTGTCTGTCAACCATGTCCCCTATATTGACAAAAACATTATAGGGAAGGAGGCCCTAGGCAATTTTAATGAGGTTCTTCCAAGACAGATGTAGGAAATATTTCCCCCAACTCCACAGCTGGACTCCTGAGCTGCCATAATATTGTCTTTAGTGTCAGTGGGTCAGTTTGTTTACAGCCAAAACCAATTTGTCCCAAGACAACAACATGTTGTGTTGTCTGGAGTGACACTGAACAAATGTAACTGCCTTGAAGGAGGATACCATCAAGCCCATAACTCTCATGCATAATCATTGGGTTGCACAGCTCCTTAAACAGTAGAATCTGACGGTGGAATGTTATGCCCCGTACACACGATCGGAAATTCCGACAGCAAAAGTCCCATGTGAGCTTTTGAATGGAAATTCTGACCGTGCGTATGCTCCATCGGACTTTTGCTGTCGGAATTTCCGCCACCAAAAGATTTAAAGCTGGTTCTCAAATTTTTAGACGGAAGAAATTCCGTCTGTAGCAAGCGATGCATGCTTGGAAGGGCCGAGTCCTGCATTCGGCGGCTATGGACATGGGAGCATGCCCGCAAGGTAACCCCCTCGGGAAATAGCTTCCCAGAGGGGGCTATCTGATGCAGGGAGGAGTTGAGAGAGCCGAAGAGGATGTTCGGGGCCACACTGTGCAAAACGAGCTGCAGAGTGGAGGTAAGTATGACATGTTTGTTATTTAATAAAAATAAAACCTTTTAGTGTCACGTTAAACCTTGCTGAGCCAGTAGACTCTTAAACAGAGCTGTGTACATTCTTGAGCCTGGCAATTGGCCTAACAGGCACCAAGTGTACATTTCTGATAGTAAAATATGCTCCTCCATACCTGGAAGTATTTAGTATTCCTCCAGGCTCTGGTGGCAAATCATGGTGGTAGCAAAGCAAAGGGAGACATACTTCCACCAGTAAAGTAAACATATTACCTTGCCCACTATGGGCAAATTGCAGGTTCATTTTACATGTGTCAAGAACCTGGTAGAAGCTGAGCCGACAAAAGGGCTCCCCTCCTGTCCAATAGCCCTGGAGTTGGTGACAGGGATGTAGTAGGATGGGGAGTGCAGTAGGTCCTTGCACAGTGGGCGGTCAGACAACAGTCTGGAAGCAGCTGTAGATGCTCAAACTGGACTATGTGGAGAATGGTAGCATACATATGGCGCACAAGAGCTTGTTGGTGCAAGCAGCAAAGCTATAGTCGAATCAAGTCAAAGTCTGCAACATTGGAGTAGCAGAGGTACCAACCCGGAAAACAGGAGCAGGATCAGAAGCCACGGTGGGGTCAATATCAGACAAGCAGCAGAAGTACCAAAACAGAAGGTAGGGGACAAAGTCAGGAAGCAAACCAAAGTCAGTAATAGATCAGGGTCAATGAGCAAACCAGGTCAAATACAAAAGCAGGATGCAGGTCTGGTTACAAGTTATAGTAGCAAGCTGACAACCTATCAACGACTCTCCTTAGTTGTGCTGAGCTTTGAAGACCTATGGGTGGCCAAAACGAGTTAAATCATGCTAATACACACATATTTGCAAATCCACTCACAGCTTTGACTAAATACTGATCCGTGAGCTGCACCATGCACACGCATGGATCTTTGGGCATGGCCATGCACTCGATCTTCCTGATAACATGTTAATTCCTTAATGGAATTAGTCATGTGAGATGAATAGGGCTTCCACTGTGGTTCTCTTGTTTTGAGAATGCTAGTTCCCTGGCGATCATTCTGATGCTTTGACTTCAGTACTGCCTCAGTCGCTGACCTGAACCCGGTATAGTGATCAGGAGGTCTGACGTTCATGTCATGGCATGCTTGTTCTGGGTTTGTAATTCAAACATGCAAATGTCAGATACAGGCATGTAATTAGCATTTTTTTGGAGACCTGCAATGGTAGCCCTCATATTTCTCTTATGACATAGTCACTTTAAATGTAACCAAGTGAAATTCACCCTACTGAATTCAGGCCAGCAGATGGTGGATTCGGATTGTTTGTTGTTGGTTACTGCACTTATGAATTAGCACTATATATTGAATAAGGCCATTTATGATCGGATATGAATTACTAATGTAGTCGTACAGATAATAATGTTCAGCTCACTGTATCAGTTTGATTTGCATGACAGGATTTTAATATATGGCAATACCTCGGCCTGACTCACTGAACATGGTTACTTCCTATGTTTCCCCTTCTGCAGCCAGACTTATTTTTAGTGGCTTCGTCAGCCCAGAGTCTTCTCTGGTTTTGTTGCCATAGGAACGGCTGTTAGAGGTACCAGAGTCACAGCCGAAGGCGTCCTCCTATATTTTCTGTGCTGGGAAGGAGTTCTGCTCCCTATAATAAAAAACACATACAAAAATGTACATCCATCAAGGGATACAACAATGTAATCAGACCAGCAACTTATATATTCAGATCAGCTTTCTAATGTCATTCTGTTAAAGTTAATCTTTGGCTAAGGGCTTTTTTGTTCTTCTTTGTATTAAACATTTTACAAGTGGTATTAAAGCACAGTTACAGAAAATCATAAAGGTAAAGTAAATAACTTAACAGCTTAGAATTGCTACCTTTATATCAAGGCCTGTGATATATGAGTAAAGTAAATGCGACTGGAAAAGCCAAATTAACAAAAAACGATAAAGGTGGCAGAGTCATGCTTCCACCTTACACAAATATATTTTACAAATTGTACAAATATGCTACGTTTCTGTAATCTGGGAATATATTTCTGAAGAATAGACCTTCACTAAAAAAAAAAATGAATGCCTAACCAGTCACTGAAGCAGACTTTTGGTCAATTGCTAACTAAGGCTCTTTAGGATTTTTCTTTTTATTATTTATCTGCCCAGAATTACACTATTCTCAGCATTTAATAAGCCCTGGTGAAGTGGGGTCCCTCAGAGCCCCCACAATGGCCTGAGTATTTACTATAGAATACCCTAAACACTGGACTGTACACACCTTTTAGGGCTTTCTTCCATACTGTATCAGTTTGATCTGCATGATAGGATTTTAATATATGGCAATATCTCTGTATCGACTGGCATTTGCTCACAGCAATTGGGATTTGCACCATCGTGGAAGTCTATGGAAATGCAAAAAACACTTGAAGCGGGTCAAATCCATGTCAGGGGGTAGTCAGCTGCAGGTCAAATACACCTGTCAAATGGTGAATGTGTTGTGGATAACTCTGCGCTGCTAATAATAAATGGTGAATGATCTGAGTCCTTAAGACCCCTTTCACACTGGAGGCGTTTTTCAGGTGCTTTAGCGCTAGAAATATTGCCTGTAAAGCGCCTGAAAAATGCCTCATCTGCAATCCCAGTGTGAAAGCTTGAGTGCTTTCACACTGGGGTGCTGTGCTGGCAGGACGTCAAAAAAAGTCCTGCAAGTAGATTCTTTGAGGCACTTTAGGAGCGGTGTAAGCACCTCTCCTAAAGTGCCCCTGCCCATTAAAATCAATGGGCAGCGCCGCCAAAGCGCCTGGGCAGTGCCTCTTTTAACTATTTATTCAGCCACTAGCAGGGGTTAAAAGCGCCTCTAAAACGACAGTAAAGCGCTGCTAATACTAGCGGCACTTTACCACCGACACCACCCGCACTTTCAGTGTGAAAGAGCTCTAAAGGAGAAGTACAGCCAAAGCTCGTGGGTGAAGAGGAGTGAAGATCATTCTGCACTCCTATGACCCGTTTTTAGCAGACAGCTGGCAATAGCCCGCTGTCGGCTGACGTCATAGAGCTGGTCACGATCATATGGTCGGGATCCACCCACACGCCTAGACCGGCACCTGGCTCAGCCTCTCAGCGAGCCACTGAGAGCCTGAGCCAACCCCTCCCACCCCCTCCACAGCCCAGTGCTCCAGCTCTCTGCTCACAGAGCTTTGAGACCCAAGCAATCAGTGGTGTTTGAACGCTTGGTTCTCTGCATTAGAGCCGGCGGGGGACAGATGCAGCATCGGACCGATGCTGCATCCACATGGGTAAGTATGATTAAAAAAAAAAATAAGAATTCCCATACTTCTCTTTTAAGTTGATGTGAGATACAAGTTATTGAAGGCCCCCTGTTTTCCGGAGAGCTGCCTAATGGGAAATGCACTATACGAAATGAAAGTAACCACAGGATCCTAATCGGCTAAAAAATAAAACCCAGGCAATGGCATATTAACATCTTAATTTTAATAAACATAATAACCAAGGAAAAATTTAAATAAGCACCAAAACATTAAAAACTACATTTATAAAGGTGAGCATTACAGGGAATAATTACACAAACCTGTATATAATGTTTATGAAATTAAAGGTTCTTGTCTGTCTTTATAATAAGGATGGAAGTTGTCAAAAGTGATCACAACTTCATGTAGATTTTACTTGGCAGAAAATAAAAAGTACACAGTGCATCACTGAATTTCCTCCATCTGTTCTAATAAGTTTAATACAATCTGCTGAGCCATCTGTTATTGGTTTAAAGCTTCTGTCTGTTATCATATGGCTTTTTTTTTAGCTGCTTCATACCTTTTATGTACACAGTGTGACTGTTCATGAAGTAGAGGTACCTATACCTGTATCCAGATGTGAACTGAACAACTTGTGTATTTCAGATTGTCATGTACATAGGTCAAGCTTCAAAAGATCTCCTAAAGTGGCCTCGTCCTTCCTCTCCTCCTGTGGTAAAGCTGGAAACCAGGGTGGAAGCAGAATATGGAATGCCATCAACTCATGCTATAGCTGCTACTGCAATTTCCTTCACTTTCCTACTGGCCTCAATAGGACGTTATCAGGTAAGCTGCTCTGCCATCTAATTTGAAATCAAGTTTTTTATTGCTACGTCTTATATACAGTACAGCTTCTGTATTTAAAAATCCAGCTATAGGTGTACATACAGTTATAGTGGTATACCTACCAACTGTGTGAGATGAGAAAACTAATACATTTTAGCAAAAAGTATATAGACAACGGAAACACCTTCCATACCTCCCAATTACAGGAACGATGAAGAAATAATATAGAACAAAGATTGGTTAAACTTACAAGTACCTTTTTTATTTTTATTTTTTTTTATTTATTTTTTACACCACTACTTTTCCTTCATATTGGCTTTTCAAAATTACAGATTAATAATTTAAAGGTTGGATAAAAGGCGTAACTAGTTCAGCTCCTTGGGCATAATATTTATGTCAAAAGAGTGAACCATTAATTAAAAGTTGTAGCAGTCATCAGCTGTTGCAGGTTTTTTTCAGCTGGCTTCCAGCTTCAAAGTGAAAGTGATGCTGAGGCTCCATAACCGCCTATTACTTTCGAAGAGCGGGTGGTGTGGTGCTTTCCCCCGCTGGCAAGTCTCTCTGTGATTCCCAGGCTCTTCGGCTCACACCAGGACCACAAAGGACATCTTCAGGGTGGGGAGCGGTGTGAGAGTGAGGCAAATCCATGCCTCAATTTCCCCTGCAAACAAATAAATCAGAATCAACAATGATTTTGTCACTTGCGATTTCAGATCCACCATTTCCTGGCCAGTACAGCCAGGCGACGCATCTAACCAAGCCGATCTGTGCTTGGTTAGATGGTGTGAAGGACAGGGGAGACATTGGGGTCTATTTAGACCCCTAATGTCTCCAAAAAAAGTACCCATAACTTTCCCAATGTGATCACTTGGGTGTTTGGTAATCCCCTGTAACAGGAATTAAGAAAAAATAAACAAATAAAAGAAAAAAAATAGGTAAAGATAAAATTATAATAAAATGCAATAAAGGAGAAACTCCTTTGGCTGGGCTTCTCGTATGGGTCACAGGAGTGCAATTTGTTTTGCACTCCTGTGACGTCACAGAAATCAGTCCAGAAACCGCGTTATCCCGACAACTGGAGTCTGGATCCTCCAGGTGACTGGACTGATGCACGTCTTAGCCTCTCAGTGATTTGCTAAGAACTTGAGACAGCCGCTTGCCACCCCTCCACAGCTCAGTGCTCCAGTGAGCGTGGAGAAGCAGACCGGAGAGCTGCTGATTGACAGTCAGCAGCTCTCTGCTCGGAGAGCTGTGAGAACCGAGCCATCAGTGATGTTCGATAGCTCGTTTCTCAGTGTAGAGGCGCCAGGGGACAAATGCATCCACCTAGGTAAGTATAATGCTTATCTTTTAAGAAAAAAAATGCCATAACCCCCATTGCCCCACACACATGCAGAGTGTGCATGCGTATGTAAATTGTGGTTGCACCACTCGTGTGACATATTGCTGTGAACATCAAAGTGAGCGCAACAGTTCTAGCACAAGAGTTTCAGGTTAATTCTAAACCTATGAACTGTAAAGGCTCTTAAAGTGCCACCTATGGAGATTTTTAGGTACTGTCGTTTTTTGCGATATCACGGACGCACACGAAAAATGCTGTATAATAAACAGTTGCGCAAATATCATGTAACATAAAAACTACCATCTTTTTATTCTACGGGGCCTCTGCTTTCAGAAAAAATATAATGTTATGGGGATTTAAGTATTTTATTGCCAAAATTAAGATTTTCACACATGTACAAAAATTAAAACATTTGCTCTAGAGCAGTGGTCTTCAAACTACGGCCCTCCAGTTGTTCAGGAACTACAATTCCCATCATGCCTAGTCATGTCCGTGAATGTCAAAGTTTTACAATGCCTCATGGGATGTGTAGTTCCGCAACAGCTGGAGGGCCGTAGTTTGAGGATCCCTGCTCTAGAGCAACTAGTTGACGTAGGGTAATATTTATGGTAGCTAAATAGTACATTTTTTATTTCTCTTTTTCAATTTTACTTGTGTAGCACCCTGCTCCTGATGATCAGGCGCTATGTTTAAATTTAGTGGGAGTCTGAGCTGGTAGTTAGCTCAGGCTTTGATGATTAAGGCTAAATCAGCCTCTGTTCTGGCTATAGCTGTGCTTGGAGGGTTTTCCAATTGTTTGCCTGTAGGTGGCGTTACCACCACAGGCCAATGTTGGAACACAGGCAGGCCAGAGTGTATTGGGTGTTTTTCCCCGGGAACAGCCCAGTGGGAGTGGTCTCCCCGCTGGGCATGCTGGAGAAGGATACTTAAGAGGCAGACGCCATTTTCTCGAGGTCTTTGCCTCGTAGCCCTCCTGGCTCGAGGTATGTGATGGTCCATTTTTCAGCCCTGGGACCACGTTGGCCCGAGGCTGCAATTCAGCCAGGTAGGCCCAGTCGTCTTGACTGGGGCCTGCACTTTGAAGGTGATCCTGTGCTGTCTGTCCTGCGGGAGGAAGCCACTCAAAGGAGGAAACCAGGGGAGGACCTGTCCTGGAGAGGACCAAGCGAAGGGCTGGTATCTCGGGAGAGGCCTGGTAACTTTGTTGGAGGATGCACCATATTCTGTGGTGCCGGGTCGGCTTAAAGGCTCTAAACTGTACGGCTGGAGATCCGGTTACTAAATCCTGTGGCAGAGGATTCTGGAACACATTATTTCTACTCTGAAAGAAAGGTCTGTGGCAGAGACTGTATTATTTTTGTCCGTGCGTCATCCCGGCTGCTAGGTCAGTGAGAGAGGCCTATCCGGGTGAGCAATACCCACTCTGAGAAAAGTGGTGAGTTGACTTTTGAAAACCATAGAAGTTCCCCAGTGATCTGCATCGTGTGCTTGAACCTTCCCCTGACCCTCCATCCCTCTACCTATACAAGTTTGTGTGAAATTAAAAACCTGACACTGAAGTTTCTTAGAATCTCATCTCATCCCCTAGACAACGAAGAAGGAGGAACGTGCAAGGCCCAAATTTAAACCAGCAGCTCCTACGGGGGCAGTGCTACACTTGTCAGTGCAGCACAGCCTGGAGCCCTCCCAATCTACCACGTCTTCTCATAGTGGAGACATCCCACAATGCAATGCCTCTTGCCTTGGCACTGCCACAAGTTGTGGGGGAGCATATCTATTGCTGCATTAACAGAGATTGCAAAAACCTTTTTTGCTTGCATGCTACAAGATAGAAGGGGTGAAGCTCCAGAAATGCTTAGGGGTGCTGAAAAGAGTACTAAAAAAATGTAATTGCCCCATACCGAAAAAATAAGTATCCGTAATTACTTTGGCATTACTGGATATACAGCACATAATCCTAGCTTATAGTTATACCATTTTTAAAATAAAAAGGTGCCAAAACACTTATATCTTGTAAACATTCAATGATATATATAGCTGTGTAGATGCTAAATCCTCCTACCTTAGTTTAATTGTTCCCTTTCTGTTTCTTATGTTGATGTTTATTGTAAACTTTGTTATCGTTTTTCATTTCTTACGGTGTATGTCTCTTCATTCTATATGCCTGGAGCAAAGACCTAATCCCTTATTGAACTGTCGATACCGTGGGGGTCATTTGGATCTCACTTCATGGGACACAATTTGAACCCAATTGGGGTGTCCGAGGGGGAGATTCACCCTCTTTCAGTGTCAGAGATAGTTGAGTAACTAATAGTAGTGATTGGAGGCTGGTCTCGCTATTAAACTCCTAAATGAGTGCCTATTTGTAACTTTGAATGAGAGTATTGACATTGTTGCGTACCAAGGCATTGGTTGATACCCTAATTTTGTGCTATATTCTACATGCGGTATACTTTGTATCTTCTGTTCTTTGAAAACTCAATAAAAATTATTGAAAGAAAAAAAGGTGCCAAAACTGCCACACTATAATGCATTAATTTATGACTGTGTACGGTAAGACCTAACAACGTGTTAATGACAGGAGGGAGATACAAATCCACATCTCTATGGGTCTCGGTGTAATATTATCAGAGTACAGACATAAAGAGAGAAGGCTCAGTTGAAAAAACAAAGATGCACATAAATGAAGATATGCCCAGAGGACCTGGGATTCATTTTTATGATCTGCAGTAAAATCCTAAAATGTACAGTAGCTATAATCTATAATTTCATTGTGCTATAACCTATGTTCTGCATTGTACATTTGAACCCTCAATGACATATACATAATGGGCCAGATTCAGAGAGTTCGGCGCATCTTTAGATAGGCGTATCGCATCTCGTAACATTAAGAGGCAAGTACAGTATTCACAAAGCACTTGCTCCCATATGTACGCCGGCATAACGTAAATGGGCCGGCGTAAGCCCGCCTAATTCAAAGTAGCAAGGCAGTGGGCGTGTTGTATTCAAATGAATCGTGACCCCATGTGAATGCATGGCCGAACGAACGGCGCATGCTCAGAATCACGTTGCAAATACTCCCTACGATACGACGGCTCAATGCGTATGACGTGAACCTAACTTACGCCCAGCCCCATTCACGTACGACTTGCGTAAACGACATAAAATCCGACGGCACTTCCGACGTCCATACCCTAAACGACTTAGACCAGCTTTTTGGTGGTTTAATTTTACGCCGGAAAAACGCCTTACGTAAACGACGTAGATTACAGCGACGGGCGCAAGTACGTTCGTGAATCGGCGTATCTAGCTTATTTACATATTTGACACGTAAATCAACAAAAGCGCCCTTTGCGGCCAGCGTAAATATGCACCCAAGATACAACAGCGTAGGAGACTTACGTCGGTCGTATCTTGGCAAAATCTCATTTTAAGAATGAGCGCATAGATACGACGGCGCACATTCGGACTTACAACGGCGTATCTACGGGCCAATATATTTAATGTACAGAACACGTAGGTAACTGCAATTTATTTATTTATTTTTTTAAGCCAAGAACTTTTTTTTTTGCAAAGCTCAGCAAAGTGAGAGTTGACCTGTTGTCTGTTCTCTTTGTAGTTCCCGCTTGTCCTGGGATTTATAGCTGCCCTCTGTCTTTCTACGCTAGTGTCCCTCAGCCGCTTGTATACAGGGATGCACACGGTTCTGGTAAGTGTCCTGAATTGTCTCTCCGATCTTAGTTTATTATTATTCTCGAAAATGTTACATAACATATAATTGGCTTCTTTTGCCAGTATTGTTCTTACCTCTAGGGTTTAGAAATTCTTCCTTGATAGCAGAGAGGTAAAGCATGTCACAGTATTCTTAGGAGCTGTGTCCCTAGTGGCCAAACTGAAAACATTTTTTCAAAAAGTAAATGCGTATTTCAGGAGCTCTATGGATCACACAGAATTGAAAATACTGAGAAAATGTTTGATGCATGCATCTATTTTCATCACATTTGCATTTTTTTACATTAAAAATATTAATTTGCAATTATTTTCATCTAATGATCCAATACATTGATTGACTGAATTCAAAATGATGATCAATTGAAGGTGTTTGTAAAAGCTAAAGTTTTTTTTTGTTTTTTTTTACCTTGGAGTGATACTAAAGGAAAAAATAAAATAACAAGCATGTCATACTTACCTGATTTGTACAATGGTTTTGCACAGAGCAGCCCTGATTCTCCTCTTCTTGGGTTCTCCCACAGGTGCGCTGGGCTTCTCCACTGTGCTGAGTGCCCCCACTGAGTGCAAACCGCTTGCTTTGGGGCAGGATAGCTCCTGAGCTGGCCCTGTGTGTCCAATGCCCCCAAAAACTCAGCCCCGCCCCCTCCTCACTAAGTGTGAATGACAGCAGTGGGAGCCATGAGGAAGGACAGAGCCGCGAGAACAGCTGCTCTTGTGCACTTTGCTGGATCGAGTTCGGGCTCAGGTAAGTGGTGGGGTGGGCGGGGAAGCTGCACACAGAAGTTTTTTTTACCTTCATGCATAGAATGTATGAAGATAAAAACCTGTCTTTAGAACCACTTTAATGCATTCTCTGCATTAAACTAAAACAACTTTTATAGATGCAGCTTCCCCTAAATACTTATCTGAGCCCGATCGCAGTCCAGTGCTAAGCTCAAGCGTAAACAACGTTGCTCTCTCTCTCTCCCTCCTCACTGGACTCTATGAGAGCAGCAGAATGCTGCTGTCAATCAAATTCGGTGACGAGTGACGAAACAGTGCAAGAGAGAAATCACCGCTCTAGGATACCAATCAAAAAGTCTCCTCACCTGATCCAAAGCCACGGGTGTTGGCAATGCATGGAATGATGCAAAATTAAGGAAAAACGTTCTGGACAGCCGCACTCCAAAAATTAATTGCTTTTATTGTAAAATAAAAAAAAACACACAAATCATGCCACAGCAGACGGGGTAAAAACTGACGCGTTTCACACCAAACTTTAGTGCTTATTCATAGCTTAAGCTATGAATAAGCACTAAAGTTTGGTGTGAAACGCGTCAGTTTTACCCTGTCTGCTGTGGCATGATTTGTGTTTTTTTTTTTATTTTACAATAAAAGCAATTAATTTTTAGAGTGTGGCTGTCCAGAACATTTTTCCTTCATGACGACACAGTGCAGCTTAGGATTGAGCCTGTATGAGTATCCGCCACCCCCAGCAAGTGGCTTGCTAGTGGGGTTACTCAAAGGCAGGAGTGCCAGCAGAGGACCCCAGAAGAGGAGGATCCAGGCTGCTCTGGACAAAACTATTACACAGAGCAAGAAAGTATATATATATTTTTTTTAAAGATTCTTTAGGCCGGTGCGTCCCTGTTCGCGGTTTCAGCCTGAATTTTTGGCTGAATTCGAAACCTAAAACGGACAAAAAGACACACAGGGCTCATGTGCAAATTCGCACCAGAGCCGCAGCGGAGATATGTGAACTGGCGCTATAGAGCAGGTGAAAATCTGCTGCTTTTGCGAATTGGATGCGGTCAAAACACCCATATTCAATTCGCAATAGTGTGAACCCAGCCTTACAATTACTTTTAATATGTTTTTTTTTTATACTCTATATAGGTTGCTTTAAAGTTTACCATATTTGTCACATCCACATTTCTTTTTGATTTGAGGCAAACAAGTGAATCCAAAGTGATCACAAAAATGGTCATACACACTTTAATAGATATGATTAAAATATTATCAAATGATGGGATTAAATCCTATATGGGCACTTTTAGACAAATATCCAGATATGTATCTATCTGTATAGTTGGAACTGTCAGATTGTTTGCTCTTGGACAACAGTTATGCTTGCCTGATTTTCCATCTTAAAGTGTAATTATGAGTAAAATTAAAAATGCCATGTTTGTTGCAATCTATTAGTAGCGTGAAGAGATACATTTTTGTTCCCCCCTGTAACATAGATTTATTACCTGCCAGTAGATCTGTAAATCTTCCACTTCCTATAACAGGCAACAATGCTGTTCTTTCTGTAGTGAAAGCACACCGCAGAGTTGTAGACAGGGTATTCTTGGGTGGATATGAAGTTTTAAATGGAAGATGCAAAGCAATTAAGGTCCAACTCCATCTTACAATTTTTAAAGTGGTTACAGCAACAGGTGTTTTTTTATTATTTAATTTTGAATTAATCCATATGATTAAAAGCTGTGCTTTTGTAAGCAACCCTGCCGTTGTTAAACACTTCGATCCAACCCCTGCAATGGAAACTTTTGTTGGACAACGTGGTCTGTCCATTTTGTAAAGCCCTGTGCAAACGGTTGGGGCTATATATATCCTGCATTATAAAAAGTGTAATAATGGAAGTGGGAAAATAACAGATCCACTGGCAGGAACAACAATTAATAAAACTGTTACAGGGAGGACATGGAAAAAACAAAAACAGTTATGTTACAGCTTCTGACAGGCTGCATCATACAGAATGTACCGTATTTATCAGCGTATACCGCACACTTTTTCCCCCTTAAAATCAGGGGAAAATCGTGGGTGCGCGATATACGCCGATCCCCGCTTCCCGCACTGTGTTTGAACGCCGCCTCCGACATATACCAAGCACAGTACACTCGGACAGGCTCGGCTCCCCTTGCGGTTTATGCCTTGTGCCGTCTCCTAGCCTTTATGCGAGCGGAACCGAGCGTGGCCGAGTGTACTGCGCTCGGTATATGTCGGCGACGTTCAAACACGGCGCCGGGAAGCGGGGATCGACTCAAAAACAGCACGGGAGAAGCGGGGAGGACACCACCAAGGCCGCCGACGGACGCCGGACCGGACAAGGCCGCCGATGGACGCCAGGCAAGACACCGACGAGGGGCATTCAAACTGTAATGCTGCATACACACGGTCGTGTTTCGTCATGAAAAAAATGACATTTTTAAAAACGTCATTTAAAATCATTGTGTGTGCGCTTCACATCGTTTTTCGGCTTCTGAAAAACGACAATTTTTTTTCGAACATGCTTTTTTTTTAATGTCATTTTTTAAAACGTCGTTTTTCGGGTTGTAAAAAATTATCGTGTGTGGGCTAAAATGATGTTTTAAACCCGCGCATGCCCAGAAGCGAGTTATGAGACGGGAGCGCTCTAACACGGAATCGGCTAAAGCAGCCCCCACACGATGGTGTGTGGGCAACATCGTTTTTAATGATGAAGTTTGAAAAACTTTCTTTTTTTAGACATGCTGAAAATGTCATTTTTTTATGCCGAAAAACGATCGTGTGTACGCGGCATTTTTTTTCCTGAAATTTCCCTTCCAGGTTGGGGGTGCGCGCTATACGCCGGGCTGCGCTATATGAAGATAAATACGATAATTCTTTATGTTTCCCAAACTACCACTTTAAGATTATTGGACATTTGTGTACATGCCCAATTCCTGTTCTTGAAAATATTGTATACATATGATCTGGCACCACTGTATGCGTATTTGTTTTTCCAACAAAAGAAATGTGGTACTGTTTATGATAGGGGTCTCCAAACTTTCAAAACAAAGGGCCAGTTTACTGCCCTTCAGACTTCAAAGGGGCCGGACTATGGCCTGTGGGAGTAGAAAATGCCCCATCATTGGTATTATTTGGATAACATTGTTGGTATCATGGTAAGAAATAGTGTCCCATCATTGGTGTCAGTGGGAGGAATAGTGCACCATCGTTGGTATTGGTGGGAGGAATAGTGTCCTATCATCGATATTGGTGGAATCAATAAAGCTCAATCATTGGTGTGAGTGGGAGGAATAGTGCACCACCATTATCAATAGTGGGAGGAATAGTGCACCATCCTTGGTGTCAGTAGGAGGAATAGTACCCCCATCATTAGTGTCAGTGGGAGGAAGAGTATCATTGATATTGGTGGAAGGAATCGTGTCCAAGCATTACAGTGAAAGGAATAGTGCCCTGATGTTGGTATCAGTGACAGGAATAATGAACCATCATTTGTATCAGTGGGAGGAATAGTGACCCAAGGGCCGGAAAAAAAGCAAGCAATGGGCCACATTTTGGAGACCGCAAGGTTTATGAAATAATCATTGGTATGAAAGAGAGTTCATTTGAGTGGTAACCACAAATCTGGGGAGGGTAGCCACTCTTGTCTTTGGCTAACCTACGAAATAATTATAACTAATAATCTATATATCCAACTATTTGTGCACTACAAATTTTTTGGTATATGTAAAAAAAATGTATTAAATACACCTAAATCTGTGTCGGTATGCCAAGTCATCAGTCTCTTATATGCTTGAAAACATCCATAGAAACTATGGGCCTGATCCACAAAAGGGATACGCCGGCGTATCTACTGATACGCCATTGTATCCCTGTTTCTCAAGTCGTCTTCCAGGACGGCACCTTGAGAGTAGACTGGCTCCACCTGACAGGAAACACAATCAGAAAGAGGTTTAAAAGCCCCGCCCCTCCCCGTGCACCTCAGTTATTGATTGTGTTTCCCACCAGCGAAACAGTTTATTATTTTTTGTTAGACCTAAGGCCTGGGGCTGGTGGTCCCCCTCCGGGTACTGAGCAGTGGGTCCTGGGAGGCCGTCCCTGCCTCAGCTAAAGGTATTATGCCTGTCCCGGGGGGTTTTCCCCGTGTGATAGGGGGGGGGAGGAAGATTGCAATACCCCCCTTCTTTCCTTTCTGTAGGAATCCCTGGGATAGTGGCTATCCCAGTACTCCTATTTTGGCCATGTTCCCTCTCCTCCAGGACCCCTTACCTGCTGGGCGGGTGTGAGGGCTTCCTCAGCGTGGCTCCGGTGTGCTGTCCTCCCGGGGACATTTTCGAATGGAGCCAGCAGTCGACGCCGCGTCACAGGCGGCGCGCGGTGATGACGCACTTCCGGTCTTCACCAAAATGGAGGCCGCCAGCGGCGTCGGCTCCTCGCTGTTCTCACTGCAGCAAGGAGGAGAGTGGCGCCTGCACGACTTCGCTATGGAGCGCGAGGATCGTTCGCTAACAGCCGCTGCCGAGGACACCACCAAGGGTGAGTCTGCCTCAGAATGTCAGGGGGGCATATTGGACTGGGTCCTCTCCCCCCCCCCCCTCCTCTCACACTTGATGTATGGACTGTAATATTTTTTCTCTCCCCTTACAGGGGAGGAGGTTTCTGCCCAGGGGGAAGCTGCTAATCTCTCCCTAAAACACACTTCCAAAACCAAGAGGTGTGGTAACTGTAGCATTAAGCTGGCTGCAGATTACTCCAAACTTCTTTGTGCCAAATGCATACAAAAACTGTCAGGAAAGGAAACTTCCCTGATTATGAAGGAATTCCTAACTGTCCAATCCCAAATGCTCTCCACGTTAAAAGAATTTAAGGACACCTTAAAAAATAGGGATCCTGAGCCCATAGCAGCCGGCCCCTCTTCCCAAGAGAGCTCATCCACCCCAGTGCCACGAGTTTCCAGGGCCAGGGAGTCTCTCCTATCTGACACCGAAGATTCAGAGGCTGCAGAAGATGGGGTAATTGATAGCCATTCTGAGGATGAGGATGAGGATGAGGATGCCAGATCAGGCAAATATATTTTTTCTGCAGATGACATGGGGGGTCTGCTGTCTGCTGTCTATGCCTCTGAGGGGATCCAACAGCCAGCAGAGCTGGTGTCGCCTCAGGACAGAATGTACCAGGGTCTAGCTAAACCTCAGCCAAAGGTTATCCCAGTCCATCAGTCACTTAAAGATATAGTTCTGAGGGAATGGGCTGAGCCTGAAAAGAAACTGCTAAGGTACAAGACCTGGAAGAGGCGCTGTCCCTTTAAGGAGGAGTTAGAAAATACCTTGTTTAAAACTCCTAAACTAGATGCATCTCTAGCACAACTCTCCAGGCAGTCTGACCTCTCGTTTGAGGATGCAGGGAACTTAAAGGATTCCTTAGACAGGCGGGCAGACACCTCCCTTCGCAGGGCCTGGGAGGCTAATGCGGCCGCCCTTGGACCCGCTTTGGCCTCTTCCTGCATCGCTAGGAATGCAGATACCTGGTTAACCAGACTTCTGGAGCATGTACCTCAGACCTCCAAGTTTAAAGAAATTAGAGATTCTCTTACAGTCATAGGCAGTGCGGTAGCCTATCTTGCAGATACAGTCCGATCCTCTGCTAAGACGGGTGCTCTCGTCAACGCCGCCAGAAGGGCGGTATGGCTCAAGACGTGGGAAGGTGATCTTGCCTCCAAGACCCGTCTATGTGCCCTGCCCTTTGAAGGCACTCTTCTCTTTGGGGCAGGACTTGATCAAGCTCTAACTAGGGCCTCAGAAAAGGGGAAACGGTTTCCCCCAAAACCCAGACCTAACAGGAGATGATTTTTTCGAGGCCCCCAGAATAAAAACCGACCTTCTGACCGAAGATCGGCCTTTAATAAGCGATGGATCGCGGGAAAGGATAAGCCAAAAGGGGGTATCCTTTTCCCCGATCCCAAACCCGCAGGTAAGGACTCCAAGTGACTTAAGAGTCGGGGTAAGACTCTCCCAATTTTTTCCAGCCTGGGAGAGTATAACGCGGAGTCCTCACATTTTGCAAATAGTGAGGGAAGGTTACAGATTGGAATTCCGCCAACTTCCCCCCCCAATATTCCTCCTCACCCATCTACCCCAAGATCCCCTCAAGGCAGCTGCCCTTCTGGGAAATGTGGCAGATCTAGCTCAGCAGGGAGTCATAATCCCAGTTCCGCCAGGACAACAGGGTCAGGGGGTGTATTCACATATTTTCATGGTGCCCAAGCCTTCGGGGAAATTCCGATTGATCATAAATTTAAGACCTTTAAATACCTTCCTCCTCTACAAGAAGTTCCGCATGGAAAACATTTACAGTCTCAAGGGACTGTTGTTAGAAGGAGTCTTCATGGTAACCATAGACTTGAGGGACGCCTACCTCCATGTCCCAATCTTCGGGGACCATCAAAGGTTCCTCCGATTTGCCATTGCCTCCCCTCAGGGGATTCAGCACTGGCAGTTCACCGCACTCCCCTTTGGTCTGGCCTCCAGCCCAAGGGTTTTCACGAAAGTCCTGGCAGAGGTGGTCGCCTTTCTACACCTGAAAGGGATCTCCCTTGTCCCCTACCTGGACGACCTACTGCTTTTCAACCCCAGCCGAGAACTTCTTCTCTCGGATCTGACCACCGTCCTGACTACTCTGGAATCTTTGGGATGGATTGTAAACAGAGAAAAATCTTCTCTCCTGCCAGAACAGAGAAAAATGTATCTGGGGTTCCTGATAGATTCCGTAGAGAAAAAGCTGGTTCTTCCAGAGGAGAAGATCCAGAGACTCGGGTCAGTGGTCAGGTCCGTCATGGGTTCAATAGAAATTTCCCTCAGACAGATCATGAGGTTACTGGGACTGATGACCTCATGCATCCCAGCGGTCCCATGGGCCCAGCTTCATTACAGAACCCTGCAGGCCTTCCTGCTCTCCTCCTGGGACGGGAAGGACTCATCCCTAGACTCCAGGGTCAGCATCCCGGAGTCTGTAAAATGCACACTGGGGTGGTGGCTCATTTCTCAGAATTTGGAGGAAGGCCTCCCATGGAACCAGACAAATCCTCTCAGGATAACCACGGATGCCAGCTCCTGGGGGTGGGGAGCCCACATGTCGGGTCTCCAGGCCCAGGGGTCCTGGGATCGACAACAGAGCAGGTCCTCTTCCAACTTCCGCGAATTATTAGCGGTCGGGAAGGCCTTGGAGGCGTTCGAGGAGAGAGTCATAAACCAAGAAATACAGATTCTCTCCGACAACGCAACCACAGTGGCGTTCATAAATCACCAGGGAGGCACCAGGTCCCGTTCCCTCCTAAGGCTGTCCTTAGAAATTCTGGGTTGGGCAGAACAGAGAGTCCTCTCCCTTTCAGCTATCCACATACGGGGAGTCCTAAACCTAGAAGCGGACTTTCTAAGCCGCCAACCCATCCTCCAGGGGGAGTGGGAATTAAATCGAGAAGTCTTCGACTGGGTTCGACATCGTTTCGGCAACCCAGAGATAGACCTCTTCGCGAACAGGAAGAACAGGAAGGTAGAAAGGTTCTTCTCCCTCTCCCGGGATCAGGGATCGGAGGGTGTGGACGCGTTGGCACAGGCCTGGACATTTCAGCTGGCCTATGCCTTCCCTCCCCTGAGTCTGATCCCAAGGGTCCTACAGAAACTGAGCCGCTCACGAGGGAAGCTGATCCTGATCGCTCCCCAGTGGCCCAAAAGAGCTTGGTTCCCAATGTTAGAACGTTGGTCTGTTCTTCCCCCCCTTCCTCTCCCGGTCCGAGTGGACCTTCTGCGGCAGGGACCGATCTTTCACCCAGAGCCCGACTTTTTCAGTCTGACGGCCTGGTACTTGAGAGGTGGAACCTGCAGCGGAGAGGATGTTCGGAGAAGGTAATAAATACCCTTTTGGCTAGTCATAAGGAGGTCACTAGAAAGATTTATGCTAAGACCTGGGGGATCTTTTCACGCTGGTGTGCAGCCAGGCAAGCCCCACTACCTGAAATATCTGTCATCCTGGAATTTCTCCAGGAAGGAGTTGATCTAGGACTAGCCACAAGAACCTTAAGAGTACAAATAGCCGCCTTGTCCTACTTTTTAGACAAGAGGCTGGCCCTGGATCCGCTGATCAAGAGGTTCCTGTCGGCTAGGGATAGGTTATCCCCTATTCAAATCTCCAGGGTTCCCCCCTGGGACCTCACCTTGGTACTAGACCATTTATCCAAACCTCCGTTTGAACCGATAGACAGCATTCCGGTTAGGCTGTTGACATTTAAATTCTCCTTTCTTCTGGCTATTACTACGGCCAAAAGAATAGGAGACATGCAGGCGCTCTCAATAAAAGAGCCTTATTTTCGTCTTTTTGAAGACAGGGTAGTCCTAAGTCAGGATCCCCTGTACCTACCTAAGGTGGCAACGAAATTTCATAGGTCACAAGAAATTATTCTTCCTTCATTTTGCGCAAATCCACAGAACGAAAGGGAAAAGACCTTCCACTGTTTGGATGTAAGACGCTGTTTGTTAAGTTATTTGGAAAGGGTGAGCGAGTTCAGACGCTCATCACACTTGCTAATTAATTTTTCAGGACAGAAAAAGGGTTGCCAAGCATCTAGAGCCTCTATATCTAGGTGGATAAGACAGGCAATTTCATTAGCATACATTAAGGCTGGCAAAACAGTACCTAAAGTCAAGGCACATTCCACGAGATCTATAGCAACCTCCTGGGCAGAGAGAGCAGGAGTTTCAGTGGAACAAATCTGTAGATCAGCAACGTGGTCAAGCCAGAACACTTTTCTCAAACACTACCGAGTGGAACTTCTGTCACCCCAAGACTTGACGTTTGGCAGAAGAATCCTGCAGGCAGTGGTCCCGCCCTAAGGTAGGCCTGAGGGTTACTTGCTTATCTCTCAAGGTGCCGTCCTGGAAGACGACTTGAGAAAATACCAGTTACACTTACGGTAGCTGTTTTTCTGTAAGTCTTACAGGACGGCAGGCCTATTTCCCACCCTGAGGAATTTATATGGTTTGTATTTTTATATACTGGTTCCCGTGCTCTAATGGTGGTTACTTTATCACTAACTGAGGTGCACGGGGAGGGGCGGGGCTTTTAAACCTCTTTCTGATTGTGTTTCCTGTCAGGTGGAGCCAGTCTACTCTCAAGGTGCCGTCCTGTAAGACTTACAGAAAAACAGCTACCGTAAGTGTAACTGGTATTTTCTATCTATGGAACTGATCCACAGAATCAGTTTAACATAGATAGGCAGAAGATCCGACATGTGTAAGGGACTTACACTGTCGGATCTTAGGATGCAGTACCGCAGCCGCCGCTGGGGGCTTTTCTCGTCGAAATCCAGCGTCGGGTATGCAAATTAGCACTTACGGAGATCCACAAAGCTTTTACGCTTCGTTTTTTCTCCGTAAGTATTAGTTTGCCGTCGCAAAATTAGGGCTGCTTTTACAAAGTGTAAAGTTAGTACGCCATGTAAAAGTAGACCCTTCTTTCCCGCGACGCTGTCAAATTTTTTTTTTTATTTTTTTTTTTCCCGCCGCATCTTTTTTTTTTCCCGACGCAACTTTTTTTACCCGGCGCGATTCACAAAACTCGGCGTAACGTAATTTCGCACAATGCACGTCGGGAAAATCGCGTCGGGAGCATGCGCAGTACTTCCGGCACGGGAGCGCGCCTAATTTAAATGGGACTCACCCCATTAGATTGGGCACGCCTTGCGCCGGCCGGATTTAAGTTACACCGCAGAAAATTTCTAGGTAAGTGCTTTGTGGATCGGGCACTTAGGTAGAAATTTTCCGGCAGTGTAACTTAAATGGGAATATTTAAGTTACGGCGGCTGGCTGTGGATCTGGCCCTGTCTGCTTAGCTACTATTGCTGCCAAGCTGTCAGTGCTTATGTTAAATATACACCTAACTACAAAAAGGTAAGGAGGAAATATTTTCATCGCTATACTACTGAAATTTTAAATAGAGGGTACCAAAACCACAGGCTTCGGACTGCTGACACTCAGCAGAGTGAATTTAAAAGCAAAACTAAATTCTGCATTGCTTCATTCCTCTCTAGAAATTGTTGATAGATATTCTTTAAATGTTATCCTAGTAATGGGAGATTTGCTGATTTCATATTTCTAAGTTTTGCACATTAGCAAGTGTAGGTTAGTTTGTAAAGAGAGATTTATTCTTGTATAAAACAAAATAGCATTATACAAATGGGTATTTTGCTTTCCCTCCTTGGCCACTTATGATCAATGTTTCTTCAATGAATAAGATCCTCATAATGTGGGGAGAACAATAGTGTATGTTTGCTGCTAACTGACCTGTTGAAGTCAGCCAGGCCCAAGACGCCTTTCTTGAGATGGATGGCAGCTGTCGATTACATTCCTGACCTTATTGCTTCCCTTGCATGGGCTCGTGGGATGACTCACTAAAGCATATATTCCTCCTCTGTATCTCAATGCCCCTTTCAGTTTAACTTGTGGCTGCAGCCCTGGGCAAGAGAAGCATGCAATTAGTGCACCATAGATATTTCAATGAAAATGATTACACAGAGAGGAACAATAGCATCCTCTGGTCCCTTCACAGCGGGAGTTCAGGGTAGTACAGTGCAAGTCAGTGATTTGCTGCCTTTTCCAGCAGGGAATGGATTAGACTTCAGAGACACATTACCATGGCTTATGTGGCTACTAGGCATTTGGAAACTGCCAATAAGTCTTGAAAGTATTTTGAAGGAATCAAAGAAGTTTTTAAACACTGAATCACGTGAAGGTTTCATGGGATAATGGCCATCCAATAATACAACCTTTGAAGATGAAATGGGGATGTCTTGTAGTATTAAGATCGTTTTATTAGTCTGGTTTTTGAATGACTGTCAAAGGGGGTCTTTGAGTTCCATCAGGAGATCACAATTTGCAATCTAGACATTAAAGCGCTAGTGGTTAATATGCAGTCTCCTCAACATCCATAATTTACTCTTTGACCTCATTCATACCTCTTTTGTCAATTGAGCCAAATGGCTGAAGAAAGCCAGTACAGAGAATGTGTAGCAAATAGGCAGTTATGGGGTCTGTGCATCTTGGCAAGGTATAGCTCTAAAAGCCCCCCTCCTTGGTCAGAAGAATTACAATTTGTTTATGACTGGTAAAGTACACAAGCTGCTAGCTTAATGATTTACTTAAAGTGTTACTATAAAAAGTTATTTTTTCCCCCATTCTACAAGCCCTATAGATTTTGCAGCAAGGCTCTCGCCATTGATTACATTGCTTGTTTGGCTTCTTCACCCAATGTCCACATTGGGGCCAAAAGTGTGCATGCACGGACATCGGGCTAAGAACATGAGATGAAGCAATGCAAACAAGGCCTCTGGAACGTGTGTATAAAGATATATGAGGGGGCAACATCTGCTTAGGAGAGGCAAAAGTGTAGGGAGAATTTGAGTTTTTCATTACATTTTTATATTTTGTGTGTTCACTTCAGATTCCCAAACCGGTGCAGTAGGGCTGAAAAAAAAACATACTTTACATATTGATTTTTTTTTTCTTCTTCTTCACAGGATGTTATTTGTGGAGTTTCCATTGCCCTGTTTTTTTTGGCAGCAACTTTTCCTGTGTGGCATTTCATTGATCATCAACTTTTGACAAACTCAATTTGTCCAGTGATAGCTGTAACTGCGGGTTTCCTTCTGAGCTACAATTACCCAAAGCTGGATCACTACAGTACCACCAGGGCAGACACAACTGTCATACTGGGTGTTGGAGCAGGGACCTGTGTAGGTGTCTGGTTAACCAATCAGTTGGGCCTTACTTACACTCCAGCTGGTGATTTCCCACTGACTATCCCACCAATAACATTTAACCTGTTGCTCAAGGTCATACTGAGATTTATTCTTGGTGTTTTCCTTCTGGTTGTCACAAGGTATGTTGCTAAAACACTATCTCTTAAAGCACTTGGCTCATGGTACAAAGTTTCAATGCATGACCAGCTGGTGAAGCAAAGGCTTGAAATTGAAGTTCCTTATAAATATGTGACATATACATCTATAGGAATTGTAGCAACAGCTATTGTTCCTTGGTTATATCACATGCTGGACCTGTAACTATGATTTGTCAGAGAATTGACCAGATCTACATTCTAAAAGATGTTCTTCAATGAATATATGATGATATTCAGGAACCGTCGCAGAAAGAAAACCAACAATGTTTTCCTGTAACATCAAAATGTGGAATGAAACCATGTCGACAACCAAGATTTGTTTATTTTTTTCCTGAATTCGGATATATCAACATTGAACTTGATTTCACATTGAGCACCAATGTCTCATTTGATAAGCAACTTTGTGCCAATCTTTGTGAACTATATATTGTATCTGTATATAGCGAAAGTTTACAGAATTTGTATTGCACTGATGTTTTTTTTTTTTCCATTTTTATTACTATGTTGTATGTACAGTTTTTACAGATAAAAATTACGACAATGGGTGTTCTTAATAAGCAATAGGAGCTTCACCCACAGGTTTGACTGAATTTGCACAAAACAGTATGTGCGCGCGTGTGTGTATATGTATATGTATATGTATATGTATATGTATATGTATATATATATATATATATATATATATGTGTGTATATATATATGTGTATATATATATATATATATATATATATATATATAAAAACAGTGAGATAATATTATTGGATTTGATGCATATATATGATTCACATTGTGACATGTATATCTGATCCAAAATCATAAGCTGGAGACATTCAACAAGACTAGAGATGGGTTTTATTAAGTGTTTTTGAAAAATATGGTCAATATTATAACACATATTGTGAGGAAAGGGACAGTGATTCCAATAAACATGTTACTTTAGGGACAAACAATTATTGAAGAAGCATACATTTGCTGAGCTCTGTTTCTGAAATTGCTTGTTCCCCATCATACTGATCCATTGGAACATAGAAAGTAATAGTTCTATTTCATTGACCTAAAATGAGTTTGCTAATTAGGAGTACTGACTTTTTAGATCTTGTTCAATAATTGTATTATATTACAGTGCAAAAAAACACTAGTAGTCCCAGGGATGGCAGCAACCAGACTGTAAGAAGAATATTTTCATAGCAGGTATTTTGCAATCTGTAACTGGCCACACAAGCAACTACTCAATTCATTAAATGGGTATCTGTAATATAAACTAAACAACAGAAGGCGCAACCATTTAAGAATATCAATTTATTAAAAACAAAAAGTGTAAAATGCACTCACAAGAGTAGAAGAAAGCCAGGGCTTGCGGTCCAGCGTGGTTATGGCTCTTGCTGGTAGACACAGTTAAAGCCCTGTATCCCTCTTCAGCTGGATGTCATCTGAACAACACAGTCACTTCGTGGTGCCCATTTGCCAGCCTCTCTGCTGCTTGTCTTTCTTCTACCTTTGTGAGTGCATTTTAAGCTTTTTGTTTTAATGTTTTTTTTAAAAAAATGTATACACTTAGATGGTGTCACCTTCTGTCTTTTTGTTTGTTGTAGTGCACAGAGACCAGCCAATACTCTGCTGGAAGAGCTGCAGCCATCGCACAAGAGGTTCTCCCTAATTTTGACACTCTTACCTTGGGACTTAAGTATTCTCTTTTTTTTTTTTTTTTTGTGCTATTGAGTTTGCTTTTCTTTCTTTGTATTTGCAAGATAGCAAAGAAACACAAGAGGGCATCTCTATGTGCAGCACTTTTATTTTGTTTATTAAAAAATAAATAAATATCCACTCACATGTTGTTGAGTAAATAAGTGCATATCAAACAGAAACAAAGCCATTATCTGTGGTCCCAGGTAGTATAGAAGTGAATACGAGCAGTTGACACTGGGGATGGAAACAAAGGCAGCACGGGCACTAGAGGTGAACGGTCAGCGTGGGAACTTCCATGATGACATCAGATGCTGGGGGCGTGGCAATGCATTTTGGGGCAGTAACACCTCTTTCTTAAAGGGTCACTTTAAAAAAAAAAAAAAAAACATGTTATACTTACCTCCACTGTGCAGTTCGTTTTGCACAGAGTGCCCCCGATCCATGTCTTCTGGGGTCCCTCGGCGGCCGTCTCTGGTCCTCCCCGCAATTAGTCACCACAGTCATGCGAGAGCTCGCATGGTGGTCACTAATTGCGGGCGCGCTCCCGTGATACAGCGAGCTGCCATAGCCGCTCACTGTATCACTCGGCCCTGCGTCACTGGATGTGATTGACAGCAGCGCTGCTCTCAATCCATTCGCTCTAGCCAATCAGCGGCCAGGCTGAGCACCGAAGAGGATATCGGGACCACACGGAACTTTTGAGGGGTCAGGGAAATATAACGGGGACTCGGGGGCGGGCAACAGCATCAGATGTTTTTTCACCTTAACCACTTGCCGTCGCCGCACCGTCATAATACGTCCACAAGGTGGCTCTCCTAGGCGAGAGCACGTAATATGACGTCCTGCCTATTAGCCGCCACTAGGGGCGCACGCGCGCGCCCCCCTCGCTCGCCCCCGACTCCCGTGCGTGTGCCCGGCGGGAGCGATCGCCGCCGGGCACACGCGATCGCTCGGTACAGAGCGGGGAACGGGAGCTGTGTGTGTAAACACACAGCTCTCGTTCCTGTCAGCAGGGGAAATGCTGATTTTCTGTTCATACAATGTATGAACAGAAGATCAGTGTTTCCTCTAGTGAGGCCACCCCCCCCCCCACAGTAAGAACACACCCAGGCATACTTAACCCCTTCCCCGCCCCCTAGTGTTAACCCCTTCACTGCCAGTGGCATTTTTATAGTAATCTAATGCATTTTTATAGCACTGATCGCTATAAAAATGCCAATGGTCCCAAAAATGTGTCAAAAATGTCCGAAGTGTCCGCCATAATGTCGCAATACCGAAAAAAAATCGCTGATCGCCGCCATTACTAGTAAAAAAAAATATTAATAAAAATGCCATAAAAATACCCCCTATTTTGTAAACGCTATAACTTTTGCGCAAACCAATCAATAAACGCTTATTGCGATTTTTTTTTACGAAAAATATGTAGAAGAATACGTATCGGCCTAAACTGAGGAAAAAAAATGTTTTTTTATATATTTTTGGGGGATATTTATTACAGCAAAAAGTAAAAAATATTAATTTTTTTCAAAATTGTCGTTCTATTTTTGTTTATAGCGCAAAAAATAAAAAACGCAGAGGTGATCAAATACCACCAAAAGAAAGCTCTATTTGTGGGAAAAAAAGGACGCCAATTTTGTTTGGGAGCCACGTCGCACGACCGCGCAATTGTCTGTTAAAGCGACGCAGTCCCGAATCGCAAAAAGTACTCTGGTCTTTGGGCAGCAATATGGTCCGGGGGGTAAGTGGTTAATGCATAGATTGCATTAAGGTGAAAAAACATTTTCCTTTACAACTCCTTTAAGCATGCCTACCCGCACATCCTCCTCCACTTTATGTAAATATCCGCTGGTGAGGGAATCCACCCTTTCAGCACAATAGAGCATAGTGAAACTGTAGACCAGGACAGATGAGACCAAGAACCTGTGAGCAGCCGTAAGCGTTGGGGGACATATAATTTGTTGTACGCTATGTGCACACATAGCGTACAACAAATTATATGTTACATAGTAGGTGAGGTTAAAAAAAAAGACACAAGTCCAACCTATGTGTGTGATTATATGTCAGTATTACATTGTATATCCCTGTATGTTGTGGTCGTTCAGGTGCTTATCTAATAGTTTTTTGAAACTATAGATGCTCCCTGCTGAAACCACCGCCTGTGGAAGTGAATTCCACATCCTCGCCCCTCTTACAGTATAGAACCCTCTACGCATTTTAAGGTTAAACCTCTTTTCTTCTAATCTTAATGAGTGGCCACGTGTCTCCCTTCCTCAGAAAAGTTTTATCCCTTTTGTGGGGTCACCAGTATGGTATTTGTAAATTAAAATCGTATCCCCTCCCAACCGTCTCTTCTCCAGAGGGAATAGGTTCAGTGCTCCCAACCTTTCTTCATAACTAATATCCTCCAGTCCCTTTATTAGCTTTATTGCCCTTCTCTGTACTCGCTCCATTTCCAGTAAATCCTTGCTGAGGACTGGTGCCCAGAACTGGACAGCATGCTCTAGGGGAGGCCAGACCAGAGTCTTGTAGAGTGGGAGAATTATGTATTTATCTCTGGAGTTAATCCCCTTTTTATTGCATGCCAATATTCTGCTTGCTTTGTTAACAGCAGCTTGGCATTGCATGCCATTGCTGAGCCTATCATCTACTAGGACCCCCAGGTCCTTTTCCATCCTAGGTTCCCCAGAGGTTCTCCCCCCAGTGAGTAGATTGCATTCATATTTTTGCCACCCAAATGCATTATTTTACATTTTTCCACATTAAACTTCATTTGCCATGTAGTTGCCCACCCCATTAATTTGTTTAGATCTTCTTGCAAGGTTTCCACATCTAGAAGTCATTGCCCTGCTTAGCTTAGTATCATCCGCAAATAGAGTTTCAACTGCTTATCCCATCCTCCAGATCGTTAATGAACAAATTAAGTAGGATAGGTCCCAGCACAGAACCCTGGGGGACCCCACTACCCACCCCTGACCATTCCGAGTACTCCCCATTTATCATCACCCTCTGAACTCGCCCTTGTAGACAGTTTTCAATCCATGTACTCACCCTATGGTCCATGCCAACGGACCTTAATTTGTACAGTAAACATTTATGAGGAACTGTCAATTGCTTGTGCAAAATCTAGATACACAATGTGTACGGGCCTTCCTTTATCTAGATGGCAGCTCATCTCCTCGTAGAATGTTAATAGATTGGTTTGGCAAGAACAATTCTTCATGAATCCACACCGATTACTGCTAATGATACTGTTTTCATAACTAAAATCTTGTATATAGTCCTTTATCAGCCCCTCCAAGAGCTTACATACTATTGATGTTAGGCTAACTGGTCTGTAATTCTCAGGGATGTATTAGGGCCCTATTTTAAATATTAGTAACAATGGTCTGGCAATTACTTGACTGAGTTCCCTAAGGACCCTTGGGTGCAAGCCATCTGGTCCCACTGACTTATTCATGTTAAGTTTTCCATGTCTAGTTCTAATTCTGTTCTCTGCTAGCCATGAGGGTGCTTTCTGTGATATGTCACGAGGATAAACAGTGCAGTTTTGGTTACTGAAGCCACCCGATTTCCTTGTGAAGACTGAGGAGAAGAATAAATTCAAAACCTTTGCCATCTCCCCATTCTTTGTAACCAGGTTTACTTCCTCATTCTTTATGGGGCCAATATGGTCTGTCATTTCTTTTTACTGTTAATATACTTAAAGAATTTTTTTTTTTTTTTTTTGCTCTTCTTGTGTTCGATCTTAGCCACCCTAATTGCACCTTTTCACATTTCTTGGTGCATTCTTTGTAAAAGTCTGAATGATGATGATGATCCCTCAGCCTTGTATTTTTTGAAAGCCTTCTCCTTTGCTTTTATAGGCATTTTTACATTGGAGTTAAAGTGGTTTTAAACCCACGAACAAAACAAAACAAAAAATCTGCAAGACAAAAGCATAATGAGCTAGTATGCATCGCATACTAGCTCATTATATATTACTTACCTTAGATTGAAGCCCCCGCAGCAGTCCTCGTACACCGCTCCCGGCATAATTTCCAGGTATCACAGGCTCCATCGCTGTGATTGGCACATGCAGATATGGGGGATATCTCCTAAACCGTGCAGGTTTAGGAGATATCCAGGGTAGCTATGGGTAAGCCTTATTATAGGCTTAATATGCAAGAAAAGAGAGGATATGTGGCGCATGATCCAATAGGGCAAACACAATGGGCTGAGGTATATAAGAGTCTAATAAAAAAGTCCAGAGATAATGTCCATGAAAGTCCTGGATTGAAATAATATAACACAGAACCGGAATGGAGAGATGCAGATGATCGGTGATCAGATGCGTGCCTGGAGTCATTCGGTGATCATCAGCCTGCTGCTGCCCGCGATTTGGACACCCGCTAGTTGAGATCACCGAATGACTCCAGGCACGCATCTGATCACCGATCATCTGCATCTCTCCATTCCGGTTCTGTGCCTACTATCTACCCCTGTTTGTGAGTAGGCATTGCACATGTATACTTATTTTATTTGTATCCTTTATTAAATTTGGGCTTATTGCACTTAGATTGGCGCATCTTGTCCCTTCGTCTTTGAATCTTTCAGAGCATCGCTTCTGCTTTAGGTGCTGCCGCCAAGTGTCCCTTACAGCCAGTTATATTATTTCAATCCAGGACTTTCATGGACATTATCTCTGGACTTTTTTATTAGACTCTTATATACCTCAGCCCATTGTGTTTGCCCTATTGGATCATGCGCCACATATCCTCTCTTTTCTTGCATATTAAGCCTATAATAAGGCTTACCCATAGCTACCCTGGATATCTCCTAAACCTGCACGGTTTAGGAGATATCCCCCATATCTGCATGTGCCAATCACAGCGATGGAGCCTGCGATACCTGGAAATTATGCCGGGAGCGGTGTACGAGGACTGCTGCGGGGGCTTCAATCTAAGGTAAGTAATATATAATGAGCTAGTATGCGAGTATACATCGAGTTTTTGTATTCTTAATCATTCTGATCTATTATGCAATTTGTACTGTATATATTACCTCTTCTAAGGTATTTACCAGATCATTTTTTGTATGCTGTGCACTAACATACCCCCCGATGCTTACAGCTGCTCGCGGGCTCTTGGTTTCATGCGTCCCAGTCTACTATTTCACTATGAGATCTCGGCTTGGTTGTGCTGAAAGGGTGGATGCACTTGCCAGACTCTGTTTGCATAAACAAGAGGAGATTGTGCAGGTAGGCTTGAGAAAGAGGAGTTATCGCCTCAAAACGCATAGCCACGCCCCCCGGGGACATCATCATAGAGGTTCCCATGCTGTCAGAACTGTAACAGTTTGACTTCAGTGCCTGTGCTGCCCATGCTTAAATCCCATATTAGCGGCTTTGTGGCTACTGCTTTAGATACACCTCCGTACTACCTGGGAGCACAGATAATGGGGGTCATTTACGAAAGGCAAATCCACTTTCAAGTGCAATCACTGTAGATCTGAGGGACACATGCAAGGAAAAAAAAATTGCATTTTAGCTTGCACATGATTGGATGATAAAATCAGCAGAGCTTGCTCTCATTTCAGATCTTCCCCTCAGATCTACAGCGACTGCACTTGTAGTGCAAAGTGGATTTGCCTTTCGTAAATAACCCGTAATGGCTTTGTTTCTATGATATGCACTTCATTTTGCAACAACATTTAAGTGGGTATTCCTTTTATTAATAAACTTATTAAACTGTTTCACGTTAGAGGTGCCCTTTTGTGTTCCTTGACTTTACAGATCTGCATACTTACTCCAGATCAATGAGTCAAACGTATGGGAGCCAGAGAACTAGTCGACTATCATTTATGGGAGGTGGTCAGCAATAGCAGCCTCCATCTTTATCCCAATACAGATTTCCTTTAAATAAAATTGTTTCTACTCGTTCTAACATGTTACTGCACATAAAAAATGTCTGTATAGTAAATATAGTTTGTCTGTGAATGTAAAGTTTAGTAACCCCTAGCAACCAGCCCAATTTCAGTTTTCTGTCAGAATTTCAGTAAAAAATGTTTTTTTTTAAACATACCATATGTTATACATAAATAGAAATTGGCATGGTCTGTTATAGGTTTAATTATTACTTATTTTGTGTTTAGAGGCCCATATAAAATGTATTTATTTTTGGAAAAATCAAATGCAGTTGAATATCCATGTTTTCCCATCACTGTACATCAGGTTAAAAATGCCTAAAAATACTGGAGGAGAGCCACTAGAGTCTAATCTGCACATACTTGCCAGTCACAAGTGGCGGTACAGTTATTCTGACATAATCTACTATCTGATTATTTTATCTGTACTCAAGGAACAAGTGATGTTACTGAGCACGAAATACCATAATTGAAGATAATGAAAAGTACAACGTTCTGGGACATTATACGTTTTCATGCAGCCTTACATCGAAATATGGTGACCGATGCTCCATATGGACTACTGACTGTTAAACATTAACACAGATAAATCCACCTACCTCTGAGAAATACAACATTCATGCAAACACATGTTGCATACATTTATAATTATGGAGATGTGTCCCATTTACAGTTAGTAAAAAAAAAAAAAACATTTTTTCTACATTTTGGTTAAAATAAAAACCAGTTATACACACACTTGTTGTGTCCATTTATTTTATTTCCAACTATGACCTACAAGCCACATCTGGCTCACTCCAACATTTTATCCAGCCCTCAACTAGGGTCACAGGCTTATCTTCAAAGTGTGCTATGGGTTGGGACTCACCGTGCTCTCATACACTGGACCATTTCAGCATTCAGGTTAGCAGGGGCTGCCTATATTCTCTGTACACTTGACAGTTTTCAGCACCTGTAGCCCCCCACCAATTGTGTTATTGTCCATGTTGTTGTTTGACCCAGCATTCACATGAAGAGGGAACTTCATCCATTCAAACCTGCTGTGCCACCTAACTTCTTGCCTGCTGATACAGCCATGCTGTAAGAAAAGGGTGGACTCTGATGGGGACCTGGCTGTAAGGTGGACACTCATGTCAGGGCAGAGTCTGATGGGGACTCCTGATGTAAGGGTGGATTCTGATGTGAACAGGGTCCTCAGATATACAGGTCGCCAAGTTGTCACTGCTTGCAGCCTGGTTTCTAAGTTTTCATTAACTATTTTATGAATTTCTTCATATACAGTAGGGTTCCTCGAGCAATTTCTGCCTCTCAGATAAGTTCCCAATGACATCACTGATATTTTTAGCTATCTATAAGGGGATAATTCTTCCCAATCACCACAAGTGTAGGGAACATTCTTCCCACTAACCATCACACTAATAGATCATGAGTTGTAGATATCATTTTTAGCAGGGGCTCACCGAGACCAGAAAGTTATTTCAAGAACTTCTGTGTTGAAAACGTTGAGAAAGGATAACTGAAAAGTTTTGAAAACCTGTTTAAACCAACAGTACCGCAAAGTTGCTTTAGTGTGCAAGGTCCATTTATGCTGCAATTCACTCCCTTCCTCCCAAATCAAAAAAACATAAAAAGGCATTAAAAATTTACAGAAATTGTAAAAAGTACTCACCTTACAGCCAAGCTTTAAGTTTTGTGAAGGTCACTAGACCTTCTCATGAGATTCTGGGAAAGCAGAGGATCCCATATCCCATCAGAATGTGTTTCTGCTCAAAAGATTTGGGATGCTGAACTTTTCTGGCAAAGGAAGCAGGCTGTAGTATATTGTTTAACATTTTCAACAAATGCTTTACTTAATTGCTGTTAAGTAGCTTTTTTTTGGGAGAGGGGAGAGTTCCAACATAAGCAGATCTTGGATTTTCATGCAAGGTTCACTTTAAAGAGTATCTCCTTCAAAAGTAACATGGTGGAACAAGGTAGGAATCTAATTCCCCAATGACCCTCCAATTAAAAGTCCTATACATCAACACTTTCTTTTTCCAATGATATGGAGCTGGAAAATTTTTGATCCCCAGGCAAAGAGTGGTAAATGTAAAAAAGGACAAAGATGGGATTACCACACCCTGCCAAACCTCTTTGGTGATGTTCTTCAAATGGGAGGCCAATAATGATATTGTAGCCAGAGTTAATTCCAGGATAACAATATTCAAGTCAAAAGGATATTCTTCATGGCTAACACTGTAGCATACAGTACGAAGGCTTTCATGCTGGTGGCTTTGAACAGAAACCCAAATAGAATGGATAATAGCATGGTAGTTGCAGATTAGAAACAGAATCAAAAAGCCACTCAGGTTATAAAAAAAAAAGTGGGGTGGGGTAAAAAAAAAAAAAAAAAACTTTCTAAACCTAACTGGTTTATTATTTATTATTAGTCTTAGTTTTGGGTCATGCAGGCCATATATCATAAATGTATATATTCTGTAGACCAGCCTTTCTCAACCAGTGTGCCGTCAGAGGTTCTCAGGTGTGCCGCAGGGTCAGTGGAGAGAAGGCTGTCAGATGAGCCTGCTCTCCTGCCAAACTGTGAGAAGCTCTGTCGGCTTCAAAAGTGAAAGTAAAGTGCAGAGGAGTGTGCTGTGCTCTCTGCTTCCCCCTAGAATGCAGTACCCAGCTGAATGAGAAATCTGGAAAGGAACGGAGCTAGAATCTAGATTAATTTTAAAATGGCATTATACGTGTGTGTGTGTGCACATGTGAGTGTGTGTGTGTATGCGTGTAAGTATGTATGTGTGAATGTTACTTTTAATTCTGCCCCCCCCCCCAATTCCTGTACCATGAGAGTGAATTTTGTAGGGTTTGTTTGATAGCAGCAAGGACTGCTGCTCCTCTGAAAAGCAATCCATGCACAGATTGTTTTTCAGAGGCATTTGACAGGCAGTAAAGAGGCATTATGTTGCCTCTTTACCACCTGTTTTAGGCCCGTAAATGCAGCATCACTACACCGCAGCCGTGCAATGCACACAGTTGCCGGGTAGTTGCAGTGCAGCCCCATTCACCCTCGGTATACCTCCAGTTGCAGCCACAGCATGTGAACACCCTCAGCTGCTGCCTCTGCAGCTAAAGGTGGAGAAATTGGGGGTGGTAAAAAACAGCTCAACCATGTGGTTTTACCGCCCCTATGACATGTGCACAAGCCCTTGGTTTAAATCTGTGTAGCTGCATGTAGAGCAGTCCATTCATTTCCGTACCCACAAAATGCAGGGAAACAAGTCCCCAAACTTTTTTTTTTTTTTACTTGCACTGCAGCAAAAGCACCCCATGTTTTCCAATGTGAGGGGGCACCATAAAGAATTAATGGTACCCCTAAGGAGCAGAGCATTTGTCTGTGTGTCAGGAATGAGCGCGATTTTGCGTGTGTTCTGCGACACACCGTAATGTGAACCAAGCCTTCGACTGGGGTGCCTCAAGACTGAAAATACTTTTTAAGGGTGCCCTGACTGGAAAAAGGTTGAGAAACACTGCTGTAGACCACAAACCTGAAAGTCATTTACAGTAAAGTAGAATGTAACAAACTTTTAGAGCAATAAGCAAATCTTCAAATACTGGTGTTAGAAATCTTCCAGCATGATAGAAAGTCTTCTTTATTCAAGCACAGAATTGTTTTTACAAGTAGCAATTGGCCTTGAGAGAAAATTCACACATTTTCTGCACAACTGCCCAAAAAACTTCATAACAAAAGATTGTATTATCTATAGCTGATAAAAAAAAGAACCTGGTAACAATTTAGAGAATGGACAGATTTCAAATACTTCAAAGTCTCAAAAGCTTGCAGCCTGGTTTCTAAGTTTTCATTAACTATTTTATGAATTTCTTCATATACAGTAGGGTTCCTCAAGCAATTTCTGCCTCTCAGATAAGTTCCCAATGACATCACTGATATTTTTAGCTATCTATAAGGGGATAATTCTTCCCAATCACCACAAGTGTAGGGAACATTCTTCCTACTAACCATCACGCTAATAGATCATGAGTTGTAGATATCATTTTTAGCAGGGGCTCACCGAGACCAGAAAGTTATTTCAACAACTTCTGTGTTGAAAACGTTGAGAAAGGATAACTGAAAAGTTTTGAAAACCTGTTTTAAACCAACAGTACCGCAAAGTTGCTTTAGTGTGCAAGGTCCATTTATGCTGCAATTCACTCCCTTCCTCCCAAATCAAAAAAACATAAAAGGGCATTAAAAATTTACAGAAATTGTAAAAAGTACTCACCTTACAGCCAAGCTTTAAGTTTTGTGAATGTCACTAGAACCTTCTCATGAGATTCTGGGAAAGCAGAGGATCCCATATCCCATCAGAATGTGTTTCTGCACAAAAGATTTGGGATGCTGAGCTTTTCTGGCAAAGCAAGCAGGCTGTAGTATATTTATTTAAAATTTTCAACAAATGCTTAACTTAATTGCTGTTAAGTAGCTTTTTTTTGTGAGAGGGGAGAGTTCCAACATAAGCAGATCTTGGATTTTCTTGCAAGGTTCACTTTAAAGAGTATCTCCTTCAAAAGTAACATGGTGGAATGAGGTAGGAATCTAATTCCCCAATGACCCTCCAATTAAAAGTCCTATACATCAACACTTTCTTTTTCCAATGATATGGAGCTGGAAAATTTTTGATCCCCAGACAAAGAGTGGTAAATGTAAAAAAGGACAAAGATGGGATTACCACACCCTGCCAAACCTCTTTGGTGATGATCTTCAAATGGGAGGCCAATAATGATATTGTAGCCAGAGTTAATTCCAGAATAACAATATTCAAGTCAAAAGGATATGCTTCATGGATAACACTGCAGCATACAGTACGAAGGCTTTCATGCTGATGGCTTTGAACAGAAACCCAAATAGAATGGATAATAGCATGGTAGTTGCAGATTAGAAATAGAGTCAAAAAGCCACTCAGGTTATAAAAAAAAAAAAAAGTGGGGTGGGGTGAAAAAAAAAAACTTTCTAAACCTAACTGGTTTATTATTTATCATTAGTCGTAGTTTTGGGTCATGCTGGCCATATACCATAACTGTATATATTCTGTAGACCACAAACCTGAAAGTCATTTACAGTAAAGTAGAATGTAACAAACTTTTAGAGCAATAAGCAAATCTTCAAACACTGGTGTTAGAAATCTTCCAGCATGATAGAAAGTCTTCTTTATTCAAGCACAGAATTGTTTTTACAAGTAGCAATTGGCCTTGAGAGAAAATTCACAATTTTTCTGCACAACTGCCCAAAAAACTTCATAACAAAAGATTGTATTATCTATAGCTGATAAAAAAAGAACCTGGTAACAATTTAGAGAATAGGCAGATTTCAAATACTTCAAAGTCTCAAAAAAGTATTAGTACGGCTAGAATAATCTGCAAGGTTGGATGCCAGAGTGGCCACATACATACAGTACAAAAGTTGTAACACATTCCAGCTTGTGACCATTGGGCCATATGGGTCACAGGCACTTCTAGTTCTTACACACAGATGTTGTTGACTGTAACTAGTAGCATATTTTTGCCATAGAAAAGGGGACAAGACCCTCACCTGCTTGTGTCACTGAAATCCTAAAAGTACAGTTGTGTATGGTGATCTCCCTCCTTCACTTGTATTTAGTGATATATCTGCATATGGAAACATTATACAATCAGCCCAAAGTAATCTCCTCAGTCTACAGTGCATGACGACAACATTTAATGCCATGTCTAGTATTATGTAGGCTTTTTCTCTTTTCCAAATAGTTACTAATGCACACCATAACTCAACCACAGTAGCAAATCATTTTATTCAGCTGAATGAATGAGTTAAATAAAATAATTTCTATAGTGTGAGATAGTCAATATTTGGTAGTGTGATGGACTGGGCCCTTCCAAAGCCACTGCTGAATGCCAATAGATACACTATAGAGGACTGGGGATGAGTCTCTAAATAAAGGACCTTCTGCTGTTGAAATGAGATCACAGGAAAGGCTCCACATTTATTTCTAGAGCCGAGCAGGGTAGCGTTAGATCGAACTTCGTGATGACATCAGGGTGTAAGACGCCCAGTTTTCCAATGCTCTTGCCATCAGCCACTATTTCTGCACAGCGTCCAGGAAAAAAAGCTGGATCTGTAAAATACATAAAAACACCATAATGATACAACAGGAGCTATAAAGGCAAATCGGGCTACTACATTAAGAGAACACCAGTACAATTGATTCCCTAACTAAACCATTTGAACTTAATAAAATATTATTTTAAAACATAATATACTGTATGTTTTATATTATAATATAAAAATGCATTCAAAACAACATTGACATGTTCAAAAGCACAATATTTTGAATACCTTTGCACAAAGGCACTTGTTATTTAATAACGTTAAGGGATAACTGTAGTTTCCAAAACCCTCTCTCATATGACCTGCCTCCTTGCTCAAATACAATTTATAAATGCACACATATTGCTTCTTGGGCTGTTGTAGGCTACCAAAAGTTGAGTAGCATTTCAAGCTGTCAGAGCTGGATACCTGCTTTCTATGAAGCATCCATCTGCCATAGACAAGAATAAAAAGACAGATACTGTGACTGGTCATGAGGGGAAACACTCTTACATCTCAGAGACAGAATGTCACTAATCCTTATGCACATATTTACTTATATTATTACGATATTAAAGTTGTTTTTTTCACACGATATACTTACCTGCTCTGTGTAATGGTTTTGCAAAGAGCAGTTCAGGTTCTACTCTTCTTGGGTCCCTCACCAGTGTTTCTGGCCCCTCCCTCCTGCCCCCAAAGCAAACAGATTGCTATGGGGGCACCTGACCTGAGCCGTTGCTCTGTATGTCCACTCAAACACGGAGCTGCTGTTCAACCCCGCCCCCTCTCTGTTCTCATTGCCTGTTGCTGTGTCTCAGATACATAGGATAATGAAAGAAAGAGATTTCATGGTGTAGTACTTCAACGTATATTTATTATAAAATGTGTAGCACTTTTAAGAAAACAATGAAAATCAGTGCGTTTCCCCATAAGACCCCATTCACACCTGAGCGTTTTGTAGCTTGAAGCCTGAAGCTACAAAATGCTGGAGGGGAAAAAAATCTATTATTCTCTATGGAGATGGTTCACATCTCCACTCCAAAACGCCTGAAGCCAGAAGCACCAAAACGTTTTTCTGCTTTTTACATTGGTGACCTTTTGACATGTCCAAAACGTGGCAAAAAAAAAAAACGCTGCAAACATCGCTGTAAAATTGCACGACTTTCTGCCTGAAAACGCTATGCTCAGGTGTGAATGGGGGCTAAGGAGGCATCAGCTGGGACCGGCTGAGGCCTTTTATGGAAAAACACGTCAGGTGGAGCAGTATTCCTTGATGTCACTACATATCAGCCTCTTACACGGCTGTGTTACTGTGATTTTCTCAGTTTTCTTGAATGTAGGTGCTACAAATTTTATAATAAACATACGTTGAAGTACTACACCACAAGGCCTCTTCCTTCTATTATCCTATGTATCTGAGACAACCCGCAGACAGATGATCCACTCCTACGAGAGATCCTTCAGCTAACAGCCCGGTCCCATTGGAGAGGAGTCTGGGGAGAGGTTTATCCCTGTTGGCTGACATTTGAACAAGCCCATTTAAACGCTATACACCTTTTTCACCATTTTACATCCTTTGGAGCATATGTGGGACTTTAATGGTTATTTTTAGTTTTTATATGGACACTCACTGTTTTTGAATCCTTTGGATTCACAATATTTGTACCTTATTGGATTGCACGCTTATATTTTGCTTCTAACAAACGTAATTGTCATCCAGCTGTTGTCATCCAGTGTTCATTCCATACTTAAAACAGTAGTAAACCTGTAGCTAAAATAAAAATAGCCAAGCCCCCTGTGGGTTAATGCCATATTGTGCTAGCATGCACTACATACTAGCACATTATGACAGACTTGCCTTTCAAATACTTCAGCAGCGTCTCCTTCCTGGGCTTGCACACCTGGGCTATGACGTAGTCACTCCCACGTCGGTGATGCCACCGGCTGCAGCCGCAGTGAATATCCTCTAAACAGCACACGTTTTGAAGATATTTACTAATCAGTAAGCCTTTTTATGAGCTTATCTGTATGTATTATTATTATTATTATTATTATTATACAGGATTTATATAGCGCCAACAGTTTACGCAGCGCTTTGCATAAGGTAATGAGTTTGCTATCACTTTATTAAAAATCAGACTTTGCTTTTGATTTCAAATACTAAAAATGTCTGTAAATGCTAAAGGTTTTTTATTCTCATGCATTCTATGCATGAAGGTAAAACAAAAACCTATGCGCAGCAGCAGCCCCCCCCCCAAATACTTACCTGAGCCCCATCGCGATCCAGCAATGTGCAAGAGAGAGCCTCGGCTCTCTCTCCCCATTGTCTGAGACAACAGTGGGAGCCATCAGCTTCCGCTGCTGTCAAACACAGCCAGTAAGGAGTGAAAGAGAGGGGGTAGGGCAGAGTTTCAGCTTTGGGTGTGAATGGACCCACGGCTCTGGAGCAAGCCTACTTGGGTGTTCCCATTGCAAAAAGGGCTGATGGGGGACCTGAGAAGGAGGATAGGCGCTGCTCTGTGCAAAACCACTGCACAGAGCAGGTAAGTACAACATGTTTTTTTTTTTTTGTTATTGGACTTTAATATCACTTAAAAAAAATTAAATCAAATTAAAAAAGCATGTACAAAAAACTGATAAGACCCTTAACCCTAAATTATGTTGCACAACCAGTAAGCACAGCAAACAACCAACTTATGTCGCTCTCAGTGAGGTAGTTTGGCCCATACTTCTTGAGCAAACTGCTATAGATTTCTCAGATTTAAAAGGGTGCCATCTTTAGACTGCACAATTTAGCTCTCCCCACATATGCTTGGTAGAACTCAGATCAGGGCCTATAGAGGGCCACTTAAGAATAGTCCAATGTTTTGTTTCTAGTAATTTTTGGGTGCTCTTAGGGTCATTATCCTGTTGGAAAGCCAATGACATTTTTACTGAGGAGCTTTCTGACACAGAGCAGTGCATTTTTCCACAGAATCCCTTGATAATCTTGACACAGATTCAAGGCAACCAAGTACCAGATGCAGCAAAGCAGTCAAAACATAAACAAGCCTCTTCTATGTTTTACAGTGGGTACGATGTTCTTTTCATTGAAAGCACCATTTCTTTTCATCTGTGCACACAGTTGATTTGACCTGCCATAAAGCTCCAATTCCATCTCATCTGTCCAAAGGGCATCCTCTCAGAAACACTGTGGCTTGTCAATATGCATTTTAGACGTTCCAGTCTAGTGCTTTTCCCTTAGTGGTAGAGCCCTCCTGGGTCTTGTTCCTTTGAGCTTAATTTCACTCAAATAGCGACACATGATGCATTGATTTAACTTAACCTTGGGGTTCAGCTTGCATCTCTTTGGAAGTTTTCATTGGCTCTTTGTCTAGCATTCACACTATACTTATGTGCCGATTTTCCTTTTGCAGCCACATCCAGAGAGGTTGATTACTTTTCACCATTACAGAAAACAGTCAGTTTGAAGTATGATTATGATCAAATAATTTATACTCTTTTTCCAGGGCCAACAATAAATCTGTCCAGGTTATTTTAGAATATCTTTGTAGAATATTTTTCTCAAAAATAATGTTTTACTCTTTTCACACTCTTTGCTTTACTGTATTACACACCAAAGGCTTGTCACTATAAGGAACGAGTGGCGTGCTGACGTCATCACCCTCATCTGCTCGATCTCCACCTGGACAGGTTTGCCTGTTTGCGGCTGGTCTTTGATTGCTCAAATGTGAGTTTTTTACTGTTTTTAATTGTTACAATAAATCACCTTTGGTTTTACGCTATATGAGGCATTTTCTTCCTTGCATGATTGAATTGCCAATGTGAGACTTGTTTGGAGGCCCATCTGATGTTACACCATACCACGGATACAGCTGATACTAATGACCTGCTGGGTTCCATTATATGCTGGATTTGGTCCATTGGTCCATCTGGTAAGCAGACTACTTGACAATTGGTGGTGGATTCACATTGGGCTGTATACGGCATCACGATAGTGTATTCATTTGGATCGTGCACGGGTGTTACTTATATTACACTACTTCTATGGACTCTTTCAATTACTCCTTGGACTTGATCATTAATGGTCACTGCGTCACTGATTTTTATTTTTTGATTCACATGTTTTTATGGTTTAATTAGTCCATTCATTATTGGACATATTTGCCTAAATTGCTTCATAGCTCTTAAACTTGTTTATAGCATATGCACATGATATACTTTTTCAATGGTTTTGTCACATGTGGTATTTGATTTAGCGCAACTATAAATGTTTTATATTTTTCACACTGTTAGTTCACAGATTAGTTGCAGCTTATTATAGCTTCAGGCCACAATTTAATGTATTTCATCTAACCAGCATAGCGCAGTTGTTTCCTGATTTTTACATTTGTCACTATACAGTATATGAGACAATTGCTTTTAATGCAGCATTGTTTCAATGAACTTGTAAAAGTACCAACAAGTTTGTCTGCATTTCTTTATGGAAACAAAATTACTGATTATTTTACCAAAGTCAATATCATACAGTCAGGCTTATTCAATAAGCAGCTATTTGGCTGACTTCACCATAAGGAGGACTAGACTGGGGTAGATGCTTTCCAAGCAGCAATTTGTTTGATTCTCATGGTACTAAACTGCCCAGTATGAAGCCCCGAAATGTTCCTACATCTACAAGGTTCGCTCATTAGGGAACAAGAAAAAATAATTGGAAGAATAAAGCGGAGACATGGCATAACAGTAGCATGCAGAACAATACATGGAAGACACTGGATCCATGAAATGCTTTCAAAGTTTTTCTACTGCATTTAGAAAGAGGTGTGAAATCAGAGACTGGAGCATACAGCCGCCAATAGCTGTGAAATGGGCTTAGGACCCTTCTGCAATAAAAGGTTTAGGATAACACTCATTCAGCCCGTGGCACCCTTGCCTTAAGAATCCATACTGATAATTAAGTCATTATGATAATTACTCCAGAAGTGATACAGAGTCCAACTTGGGGCTGCTCACTTTCTGCATTACACCTTTTTTTGGGATACATGTCTAATGAATATAAAAACAAAAGAAATCTTTTAAAACAATCAATCCATGTAGTAAAAAGCATCTTAGGAAATATTAATCGTAACAAAAAAAAAACCTAATCAAACCTTAACCACTTAAGGACCGCCTCCTGCACATATACGTTGGCAGAATGGCACGGCTGGGCACATGCACGTACAGGTACGTCCTGTGCTAGTATCCAGCCGTGGGGCGCGGGCGCGCGACCCGGTCCGAAGCTCCGGGACTCGCGGACCCGATCGCCGCTGGGTTCCCGGGATCGGTCCCCGCAGCTGAAGAACGGGGAGAGCTGTGTGTAAACACAGCTTCCCCGTTCTTCACTGTGGCGGCGTCATCGATCGTGTGATCCCTTTTAAGGGGGACACAATCGTTGACGTCACACCTACAGCCACACCCACCTACAGTTGTAAACACACTTCAGGGAACACATAACCCCATCAGCGCCCCCTGTGGTTAACTCCCAAACTGCAATTGTCATTTTCACAGAAATCAATGCATTTTAAATGCATTTTTTGCTGTGAAAATAACAATGGTCCCAAAAATGTGTCAAAATTGTCCGAAGATTCCGCCATAATGTCGCAGTCACGAAAAAAAAAACGCTGATCGCCGCCATTAGTAGTAAATAAAAAAAAAATTAATAGAAATGCAATAAAACCATCCCCTATTTTGTAAACGCTATAAATTTTGCGCAAACCAACCGATAAATGCTTCATGCAATTTTTTTTACCAAACATAGGTAGAAGAATACGTATCGGCCTAAACTGAGGGGAAAAAATGGCAAAAGGTAAAAAATATTGATTTTCTTTTCAAAATTGTCGCTCTATTTTCGTTTATAGCGCAAAAAAAACCAAAAAAACCACAGAGGTGATCAAATACCACCAAAAGAAAGCTCTATTTGTGGGGAAAAAAGGACGCCAATTTTGTTTGGGAGCCACGTCGCAGGACCGCGCAATTGTCTTTTAAAGCGACGCAGTGCCGAATCGCAAAACCTGGCAGGGTCCTTTAGCTGCTTTTTGCTCCGGGTCTTAAGTGGTTAAAGTGACACTTCGATTTTGCATGAATGCAGGTTGACTGTATGAAACTCAACTACTTCCCCCTGAAGTCTGCTACAACTACCATAAAGGATATTACCCTTGCTATTGGGTTCTCCGTTTAGATACGATTAAAAGAAACCTATACTGAGAATAATATGGAGGCTGTCTTTGCTGACCTCTACTTCAGAGAATGCTAGCTGTCTCGTGGTCATGTTGATCCAGTAGCTTCAGAACTTTCTGTGGCATTGACCTGGATCAAACATACAGATCCCTTTTAGTGTGCATGCCTGTTCCTGGTCATTGATTCAGAGAGCACTGGCACCAGAGAACTATCATACTTAGGCCCCTTTTACACTAGGGCGGGAGGTGCGGTTGCGGTATAGCGCTGTTATTTTTAGCGTCACTATACCGTCGGAATTGCAGCGGAAAAAGGGCTTATACCGCCCGCAATGCACCTCTGCAGAGGCACATTGCCGGAGGTATAGCCGCGGTTTCCCATTGCTTTCAATGGGAAGGAGCGGTAAACACACCGCTCCCCTCACCGCTCCAAAGATGCTGCTAGCAGGACTTTTGGAGCGGTCCTGCCAGCGCACACTGGGGAAACAGCAGCCGATGCTTAGGGTCGGTTTTGCAGGTGCTATTTTTACCGCAATGGCGCCTGCAAACCGCCCCAGTGTGATAGGGGCTTTAGGCAGTTATCAAAGACGCTCCTTATTTCTCTCAGTACAGGTTTCTTAAATGAAGGAGAAAATGGCACAGACTGCACCAGACCTTTGTTTCATGATAAATACAAAGTAGATAGGAATAGGTGGGTACAAACTTAAGCTCTTATTATGGGTGTCCCTGAGATTTAAATGGAAACTATTTTTGTATATAGTTTTACAGCTGCTATCTAGGTTTTTCTAAAAAGAATAGATATTACTAAAAAGAAGAAAAGTAATGGGTCACAAAGGACTCCAACTAACTGGAATCAGTCACACAAAACAAGGCAGGCGATAAACAGAGCAAATGTCTTTCCTGCAACCCGATTTCCTCTGCCAACACAGACAGCGGTGGAAAGTCAGTGATTACTGCTAACGGCTATGCCATCCGCTAGTGATAATCACATGTAAAATCCGGCGTGCTGGTTGTACCCAAGTTGATTGATCATCAACTTGGTACATTTAGCCTTCCCATACATGGTTCAGAAGAACCTGGCCGAGATTAGAACTGTATATAGTAGGCCAACTATAATAAACCACTTTACAGTTTTTATAATGGACAGTGCTTGTTCAATACCATTGCTTGGTTTATTATTACTTGTTTGTTCATTGCTGTTGTGTTTTAATTAATTCCAGGTAGTAGGTGGTCTTGAATATGAGGGATTGTTCTTGTTGAGCTCAGAAGCCTTTCACTATTCCCATAAAGTTACCTCAAGACATCAATAATGCAGATTATCAGTGCTAACTGCTACTTCATCATTCTCTCCTGGGTATACAATAAATATTATATAACATACGTACAGTGGGGAAAATTATTATTTGATCCCCTGTAGATTTTGTAGGTTTGCCCACTTAGGAAATGAAGAGTCTATAATTTTTATTATAGGTATATTTTAAATGATAGAAACAGAATATCAACCAAAACCCAGAAAAAACACAGGATAAAAATGTTATAAATTGAGGAGTTGCAGTTCAGTGAGTAAAATAAGTATTTGATCCCCTACCTACCAACAATAATTCTGGCTCCCACAGACTGGCTACAGTATGTGCTCATGTGGTACACATATTAGTCTTGTCAACTTAAGAAGGTGCTTCTAACGACAACTCGTTATGTGTATAAAAGACATCTGTCCACAGAATCTTTCTTCCATTAAAACCTCACCATCATGGGCAAGACCAAAGGGCTGTCAAAGGACGTCAAGGACAAAATTGTAGACCTGCACAAGGCTGCAATAGGCTACAAGACCATCAGCAAGAAGCTTGGTGAGAAGGAGACAACTGTGGGAGCGATTATTCGCAAATAGAGAAACAAAATAACCATCATGGAGCTCAATGCAAGATTTCGCCTCATAGGGCAAGAACGATCATGAGAACAGTGAGGGGTCAGCCCAGAACTACACAGAAGAAGCTTGGGAATGGTCTCAAGGCAGTAGGGACCACAATCACCAAACAAACCATTGGTAACACAATAAGCCGCCATGGATTGAAATCCTGCAGTGCCCGCAAGGTCCTCCTCCTCAAGTACACACATGTACAGGCCCATCTGAATATTGCTATTGAACATCTAAATGATTCAAATAAGGATTGGGAGAAAGTGCTTTGGTCAGATGAGACCACAATTGAGCTTTTTGGCATTAACTCAACTTGCCGTGTTTGGAGGAAGAAAAATGCTGAGGATAACCCTAAGAACACAATCCCTACAGTCAAGCAGGGAGGTGGAAACATTTTGCTTTAGGGCAGTTTTTCTGCTAAACATACAGACCGACTTTGCTGCATTGAGGGGCCAATGAACAAGGCCATGTATTGTAAAATCTTGGATGAGAACCTTCTTCCCTCAGCCAGAACACTGAAGATGGGTCGTGGATGGGTCTTCTAGCATGACAATGACCCAAAACATACCGCCAAAGCAACAAATGAGTGCCTCAAGGAAAAGCACAGGTGGAGTGGCCTAGCCAGTCTCCAGATCTTAATGCTATAGAAAATGTATGGAGGGAGCTGAAACTTCGAGTTGACAAGCAACGGCCAAGAAACCAGGACGTAGCGAAGAGCTGTAACGAAGAATGGACCAAAATTCCTCCTGAGATGTGTGCAAACCTTTTAACTACAAGAAACGTCTTGCCTCTGTGCTTACCAACATGGGTTTCTCTAGCAAGTACTAATTCATGTTTTGCTTGGGGATCAAATACTTATTTTACTCACTGAACTGCAACTCAATTTAAAATATTTGTATCACGTGTTTCTGGATTTTTGGTTGACATTCTGTCTCTACCATTTAAAATACACCTGATAAAAAATGATAGACCCTTAATTTCTTTGTAAGTGGGCAAACTTACAAAATCTGCAAGGGATCAGATAATTATTTCTCCCACTGTATTAGACAGATATATGTACAAAAATATGAAGGCTAAACTTGTCCTTAATCTTATGGATTCAGCTTTGGACAGCAACTTCCAAAATTAACATATTGGTCATTAATATATGTTTAGAGAACCTGAACCTCAGAGCTTTGATATCCACTCCCCTGTATAATTAATACCTCACAACAGCTGACAGATGTGCCTGTGAACTGAGCATGAACAGATGTGAACTTCAGCCACCATGACACTACAGGAGGATAGATGCTCATTCCCCTAAAGCCATAGATGTCACTTTATTTTCTAGAGTCCACTGGCTTGTGAATAATCACATAATTACAGCTTCTACAGACGGGCCTATGACTTCTGTACTTGGATAGACAGGCCCATCTATACATGCAATTCTTCCTGGAACATTCTGCAGCCTTTACCGCCATGTCATGAACCACAGAAAGGGTTAAGAGCTTAGGGCCCAAGTGTCATTTGTATCGACTAATCTTTATCACATTTTATGGACAATTAAATATCAAAGAGAGGGTTCTTCTTATCCACTAGAATAATGCATTTCAGCTTCTTTCTTGTGTGTGCTTCAAAATGAAAACTGGGAATAAAAAAAATCTTTAGGGTAATATTATAGGCTTAAACATACCTGCCCAGGCCTATAATTTGATAGGATGTGCGGAAACTAAGGCTTACAGGCAGCAATTGAGAAGCAGCTTTAAAGGCTAGAATCTGAGAAACACTTAAATGTTTCTTTCATCTACAGCTGAGCTCTGCTGGTAACATTTGTAAGCTCCAGTTGATGTTTGATGCACGTTCACCCAACAGACCTGAACATAAGGAGCTTCAGCCAGTAAGAACCATTGTGCTAGATACTTTCTCATCTTTCGATTTGGAGGGTACACAATTAACACCTTACAAAGTGGTAGAAATGTGGTTAAAATAAACAACTCAAAGTTATTAATGTAGACCTTTCATATCGTCTTTAGAAAAAATGTCTACCACTGCACCTGCACCAAAATTAAGGAACTCAAAAGTTATTAACCACTTGCCCACCAGGTAAATTCTGGCACTTCTCTCCTTCATGTGAAAATCACAATTTTTTTGCTAGAAAATTTATCAGAACCCCCAAACATTATATATTTTTTTTTAGCAGACATCCTAGGGAATAAAATGGCAGTCATTGCAATACTTTTTGTCACACCGTATTTGCGCAGCGGTCTTACAAGCGCACTTTTTTTGGATAAAAATCACTTTTTTGAATTAAAAAATAAGACAACAATACATTTTGCCCAATTTTTTTATATATTGTGAAAGATAATGTTACGCCGAGTAAAATGATACCCAACATGTCACGCTTAAAAATTGCGCCCGCTCGTGGCATGGCGTCAAACTTTTACCCTTAAAAATCTCGATAGGCGACGTTTAAAAAATTCTACAGGTTGCATTTTTTGAGTTGCAGAGTAGGTCTAGGGCTAGAATTATTGCTCTCGCTCTAACGATCGCGGCGATACCTCACTTGTGTGGTTTGAATACCGTTTTCATATGCGGGCGCTACTCGCGTATGCGTTTACTTCTGCGCGCGAGCTCGTCGGGACGGGGCGCTTTAAAAAATTTTTTTTTGGTTTTCTTATTTATTTTTATTTAGTTTTATAATTTTTTACACTGAAAAAAATAAAATAAAAAAAATTGATCACTTTTATTCCTATTACAAGGAATGTAAACATCCCTTGTAATAGAAAAAAGCATGACAGGTCCTCTTAAATATGAGATCTGGGGTCAAAAAGACCTCAGATCTCATAATTAGACTTAAATGCAAAAAAAAAAATAAAAAATAAAAAAGTCATTTTTTCAAATGACAAAAAAAAAAAATGTTTCTTTAAGAGGCTGGGCGGGACTGACGTTTTGACGTCACTTCCGCCCAGCAGAGCTATGAGGACGGGTGAAGGAGATTTCTCCTTCAGTCCCGTCCCCGCTCAGCTGCCGGACACATCGGATCCCCTCCGCCGCTACCGACGGCTCCGGTAAGCGGCGGAGAGCGCGGGAGAGCGGCGGGAGGGGGGGGGCCCCTCTCCCGCCACCGATAACGGCGATCTCGCGGCGAATCCGCCGCGGAGACCGCTGTTATCGTGTACACCACCGCCCCCTGCAAAGATGAATATCTCGGTTGTGGCAGCAGCTGCTGCCGTTATCGAGATATTCAACTTTAAAAAGGAGGACGTCTTTTTGACATGGGGCGGTGGTCAAGAGGTTAAAAGTAGACCTTTTATATCTTCTGTAGAAAGACTACTTATACTGCATCTTTACCAAAAGTAAATTAAAAGACCCAACTCAAAGTTATCAAAGTAAGCCTTTTATGACTTCTGTAGAAAGAAGTTTACCACTGCATCTATACCAAAAATGATTTAAAATGTTACTGTATATGTCTTTGATGCTTCCAAAGTCAGACTGAAGGATGTAGTAAACCATACATTGCTAAATGTCTTACTGTCCGTTGTTAGTGTTTTAGTCTCCAATAGCAGCATTAAAGGAGTTGTAAAGGCAGAAGTTTTTTTTTAGCTTAATGCATCAAGATAAAAAAAACTTCTGTACGTAGCAGCCTCCCCGGAACCACCAAATTACTTAACCAAGCCCAATCTTACTCCAGCGATGTCCACGAGTGTCTTAGCCATCCAGGACATTCCTCTTGATTGGCTGAAACAAAGCAGCGGCGCCATTGGCTCCCGCGGCTATCAAAGTCAGTTAGCCAATCAGGGGAGAGAGGGGGCTGGGCGGGGCCAGGTTGGGGCTTCGTGTCTGAATGCACTTGTTTAAGAGTGGTGTAAACTAATCACACAAACGTGAGTGCTTAAAATCTTGTGCGATGCCCCTCTGAATGGCCTTTAAATAGGATTTGGAAACATAAAAGGGTAGAGCTCTAAAAAAAAGTAAATTATTTTGTGCGAGATCGCCACAAATTTATCTGGCATTCTAAAAAAAAAAAAAACACAACAACAAGATTCCACAAGTCCATGTTTTATAGACCGCAACCACTGGGAAGACTAGGCCTACCTGATGTATGGGGTTATTACTTAGCAGCCAGATTTACCCAGACCACCCAATGGCATATCCTGGGGTCAGATATTGCTTGGCTAGCGTTTGAATCACACTCAGTGTTTCTGTACTACCTCCCAGGCTTACTAAGGTCTAGATCCATTAGACCCAGTCATTTAGCTCCTCTTAATAGCATAGTCTGCCAGGCCCTCTATCTCTGGTCTTTGTATAACATCAACATTTCAATTAGAATCTCTGCTTGCAGCCCTATACTCCTTTATGTGTGACCCTGACTTCCCACCAGTCTTCCAGAGGAGAGAAGATGTCCACATTTGAAGCTCATGTGGCCTATATTTACATCCTTTATCTGGCCCACATTTTAAGACCTTTTATTCCAAATTCAAGAAGAAAACAATCTACCCTCCTCAAAACATTTTAGATACCTTCAGATCTGACACTTATAGTAGAGGCACACTAATGTCCCGTTTACACTACACCCAATTTGAACATATATGCAAGAGCATGACCGGGGATAAAGGTGTCAACTCCTATACAGTGGGGGAAAAAAGTATTTAGTCAGCCACCAATTGTGCAAGTTCTCCCACTTAAAAAGATGAGAGGCGCCTGTAATTGTCATCATAGGTATACCTCAACTATGAGACACAAAATGTGGAAACAAATCCAGACAATCATATTGTCTGATTTGGAAAGAATTTATTTGTAAATTATGGTGGAAAATAAGTATTTGGTCAATACCAAAAGTTCATCTCAATACTTTGTTATATATCCTTTGTTGGCAATGACAGAGGTCAAACGTTTTCTGTAAGTCGTCACACACTGTTGCTGGTATGTTGGCCCATTCCTCCATGCAGATCTCCTCTAGAGCAGTGATGTTTTGGGGCTGTCGCTGGGCAACACGGACTTTCAACTCCCTCCAATGGTTTTCTATGGGGTTGAGATCTGGAGACTGGCTAGGCCACTCCAGGACCTTAAAATGCTTCTTACGAAGCCACTCCTTCATTGCCTGGGCAGTGTGTTTGGGATCATTGTCATGCTGAAAGGCTCAGCCACGTTTCATCTTCAATACCCTTGCTGATGGGAGGAGGTTTGCACTCAAAATCTCACGATACATGGCCCCATTTATTCTTTCATGTACACGGATCAGTCGTCCTGTTCCCTTTGCAGAGAAACAGCCCCAAAGCATGATGTTGCCACCTCCATGCTTCACAGTAGGTATGGTGTTCTTTGGTTAAAACTCAACATTCTCTCTCCTCCAAACACGACGAGTTGTGTTTCTACAAAACAGTTCTTCTTTGGTTTCATCTGACCATATGGCATTCTCCTAATCCTCTTCTGGATCATCCAAATGCTCTCTAGCAAACCTCAGACGGGCCCGGACATGTACTGGCTTAAGCAGGGGGACACGTCTGGCACTGCATTATCTGAGTCCCTGGCGGCGTAGTGTGTTACTGATGGTAGCCTTTGTTACGTTGGTGCCAGCTCTCTGCAGGTCATTCACTAGGTCCCCCCCGTGTGGTTCTGGGATTTTTGCTCACCGTTCTTGTGATCATTTTGACCCCACGGGGTGAGATCTTGCGTGGAGCCCTAGATCGAGGGAGATTATCAGTGGTCTTGTATGTCTTCCATTTTCTAATTATTGCTCCCACAGTTGATTTCTTTATACCAAGCTGCTTGCCTATTGCAGATTCAGTCTTCCCAGCCTGGTGCAGGTCTACAATTTTGTTTCTGGTGTCCTTCGACAGCTCTTTGGTCTTCACCATAGTGGAGTTTGGAGGGTGACTGTTTGAGGTTGTGGACAGGTCTCTTTTATACTGATAACAAGTTTAAACAGGTGCCATTAATACAGGTAATGAGTGGAGGACAGAGGAGCCTCTTAAAGAAGATACAGGTCTGTGAGAGTCAGAAATCTTGCTTGTTTGCAGGTGACCAAATACTTATTTTCCACCATAATTTGCAAATACATTATTTCCAAATCAGACAATGTGATTGTTTGGATTTGTTTCCACATTTTGGCTCTCATAGTTGAGGTATACCTATGATGACAATTACAGGCCTCTCATCTTTTTAAGTAAATACTTTTTTGCCCCACTGTATCTATAAATACCTAAACAAAACGTTTATTGCTCAGAAAACCAAACCAAACCAAACCAATGGTCAAATGGGAAATTGAAGCTGATCTAAATATCTCTCCCTTTGAGTGGGAAGAATTGTTAGAAAATATGTTTAAACACATGAAAGCACTATCTATACGGGAAACAGCAAAAAAAAAAATTGAGTGGTTGCTGCTGTTTCAGCCAAAGTGAAATTAAAAAAAGTGGAGAGTCACAGGATCTGGATGCTTTTTATTGGTAAATAACAGCAGCGTAGAGAAGATAAAAATCAGCTTTGTTTGCCAAAGTTTAATGAAATTAAAAACCTGGTCTTCCAGCTCCTCAGCAACCATAACAGCATTACAAGCATAAGTTAATCTTTTGTAACGTTACACCCATATTCAGGCAAATGTACTGGCCCCCGCACCCCCCATCCAGCAGTAAGTGGGGAATCTTCTCCGGCCGTGTCATCCATTCACAGCGACTTGTGAATGGGAAAACAACAAGTACCTACAGCCTTTGCGGCTGTCTGCTTGTAGTTCTCAATGCACTACTACATCGCTGTTGAGCGCTGTGGTAGTTCACCGATTCTTCCTGTCAGTGTAAAACTGCCTGCCTGTTCGATGTACAGGCAAACAGCTTACACTGACAGTCTGCAGGAGACCTGAATGGCATCAGCCATCGGCTGATCGCAGGTGCAATGCGTTCCAGGCTCCTAAAACAAAAAATGGTAAAATGCACATTTTTTTGCCTGTAAAAAATAAAAAAATAAAATGTGCATTATTTTTTGTTAATAGGTGAATTTATCTTTTAAACACATGACATTGTGGTTAATTGTTTACATTCTTCCTAACTAAAGGGCTCCATTAACTGTGCAAACTCAGAAAATGCATTTTCAGATAGGCAGCTTGCAAAGAAGCGCCATCAGATTCCAAGAGACCGCTCACCTCTAATGTTGCCACACACATGGAAAGTTTAACGCAATGTCAACCAGTTTTTCATTGCAAAAAAAGGAGTGCAACCTACAAACTGTTTTTACTAACTCTATGAAATAATTTAAGCCTATGTATTTGGTTCCCTTGACCCATGAAGTGTCCATCATATTTCTCAGGGGCAAGAGTACGGTAAGTTAAAAAGACATAAATATAAAACTTTCATCGAAAAGTCTGCACTTACATGATAACTTAAGAGTGTATACGTAAATTCTTGGATAAGCTAAACTGCGACTTTCTCTTCAAAAACTGAACAATACCCAGACCAGGCATGGTCATGCAGGTAAGGGCAGTGCATGTTCTGTACACAACAGGTACAGATAGGTGTGGTATAAGAATAAGACTATTAGTAATGCAATATACAATGCAGATTAAAGGCACTGGTTACACAAGGGACCCCCACAGGGAGCTGATAATGACCCAACAAACTCAGGCTAAATCTCCAGCTGTGATGACATACTTGAATGCCTTAGACAACAATTAATCTCCTATTTTGAGTTTTACAAGCTTTTCTTAATTATAAATTAAAACACTCCCTGCATTTCATGCCCGCTTAGTGGACTTTGGATTTTCCAGGAAAAAGTAGGAGTTACAGGTGTAGTCAACATTCGGATGACTGCTGACTCCAGTAAATTGTGACACGCTTAATGCACCAGGGGGTCCCACCCTGCCTGCTAAAGTACAGCACGTATTAAAGCGTGTAAAGGTGGAGGGCTTGAAACAATTATCTACACATGCGTGTCAGCAGGTGCAAACACCTTGTATACACCTCTGCAATTGTTTCAATAGGTCGCTTGGAAAAATGTTAGAATGATAGAGCTCAGGGTTCAAAGAAAGTCATCTGCCAGTCAACAATAATTAGTCCATCCAAAAGTGATATTTTGGCTAGAAGTTGAGCCTATTAGGCTGCATCAGCCCCTGGCTTTAACTGCCATGGTTCTCAAATTGGTTTCTGTCCACGTGTACGTTTTGGGTGTACTTACCTATCTTAAAAAATGTCAGTCCTCTCGGTTATATGTATTATGGTTGAGATACTTATAAAGCTGTACACTTTGCCATTATCTAGGCCCTGAGCCCTTGACCGCTTACCTCCTCGCTGTGCTAGGCCGGTGTATCTACAGCTGTTCTCTCTCTGCTGTAGTCATTTTCCTTTTTTGACCATATGCATTCATGCGATTTGTTCTTTGCAATGTATACCTGCTATATGTGGTGATTGTCAACTGTATTTTGTTTGATAATAAAAGCTTGAATTACAAAAAAAAATGTCAGTCCCTTCCGTCGCATTCTTCATAAAAAAATATATAAAAAGGCCAACTGGGGGACTGAAAACCCACATAATGGCCACAACAGGTGTGCAGACCCAGGAACCTGAGCTTAGACATCAATAATATCAGACAATAAGCCCAATGGCACGCCTACGATCTGTCACTGGCAACATTTTACAAGTGGCACGATCGCTCAATAGCATAGATTGCCTCTGCTTGCATTGTGTCGCTCCCTCTGCTGCAGGATGTCATTTGCCAGCAACTGATCAATGTCTTGCTTATCTGGCCATTAGGCCAGGAAGCAGGTGAGGCTTTCTTTGCCGTCATAAAAAGGGATACTGTCACTGGTGAGTCGACTGGAGCAAGATCGCAAGTGTGACATGAATCTAAGGCTTCATTTCCATGGACGTTTTTACAGCCACTTTTCTGAGCTTTTTTTGCAGCTTAAAAACGGCTCTCCATGTTAGTCTATGGCCTCATGCCCACCATGACGTTTTTGAGCTGTAGATGGCTGAGCCGTTTTTAAGCTGCAAAAAAAAAAAAACAGGACCAGTGCGTTCTGAAGCTCCAGCCTTAGAGCTGTAAAAACGCCAGACGTTTCTATCTATATTGGTGTTGGAGGTTTTTCCTTCACTTCCTGTTTGGAGAAACTGGTGCCATTGGGACAGAAAGGGAAGAAAATCCTTCTAATGGAGGCCTGGATAGCAGTAAAACCTGTCAAGAACACAAATCCTCCCCCGCTCTAAAACTAAAATGAATAAAAAGGTTGTCTGGACATACATTTTAAACTTTGGGGGTCATTATGTTTGTCTCTGAACCCCATTTTTCACACAATTGGACTTTTGATGCCTTTTTTAATCTATAAGAAGTTTTTTAAAGCAAATCAGGTCATGCTTTAAAAAGGCTGGCCTTAGACTGAACAAATTGCTTTCCTGCAACCACACAGACAGTGTTGATGGGCGAATTCCTCCCAATGAGCCATTGTGTACACAGTGATTATTGCTAATGGCTATAACAGCTGCTAGCGAAAATTGCATATAAAATCTGCCAGGCTGGATGTACCCAAGTTGAACGATCAATCAACTTTGGTACACTCAGCCTGCCCATACATGTTTTGTATCTCGGCCGGTTCAGCAGGAATTCAGTCAGTCTATTATTATTATACAGGATTTATATATCGCCAAGAGTCTGTGCAGCGCTTTACAACATGAGGGTTGACAGTACAGTTACAATACAATTCAAGGAATCGGGGAGCTCTGCTCATTAGAGCTTACAATCTATGGCCGGCTTACGGGTTTCTTTTTCTTTTTGCATCATTCTGGACCAAATGCAGCTCTCTTATCACGCATTGCACACGGTGTGTGAAAAAAAACTTGGGCCCGGCTTCTCAGAGGACTTACGACGGCGTAGCGCCATGTACGCCGTCGTAAGTTCGAATCCGAGCCGTCGTATCTATGCGCCCGATTCTTAGAATCAGTTACGCATAGATTTCTATTACATCCGACTGGCGTAAGTCTTACGCCGTCGGAGCCTAACTGAATTTTTACGCTGGCCGCTAGGGGCGTGCAAGCTGATTTATGCATCGAATTATGTAAATTAGCTAGATACGCGAATTCCCGAACGTACGCGCGGCCGACGCAGATACGCCGTTTACGTTAGGCTTTTCATGGCGTAATGTTGCCCCTGCATAACTGCATTGCCCCTGCATAACTGCGGCGTACCAATGTTAAGTATGGCCGTCGTTCCCGCGTCGAAATTTTAAAAAGTTACGTCGTTTGCGTAAGTCGTCCGTGAATGGGGCTGGACGTCATTTACGTTCACGTAGAAAACAATGACTTCCTTGCGGCGTACTTTGGAGCAATGCACACTGGGAAATTCCACGGACGGATAAAACACGCCCCCCTGATCAAAATTTGAATTAGGCGGGCTTACGCCGGCCGATTTACGCTACGCCACCGCAACTTACGGAGCAAGTGCTTTGAGAATACAGCACTTGCCCGTCTAAGTTGCGGAGGCCTAGCGTAAAGCGTATACGTTATGCCCGCACAAAATTACGCCGCTGGACGAGAATCTGGCCCTTGAAGTGTATCCGTAGCCCAAACGTTATTTTTAGTTTTAGACAGAGCATGGAATGATTAGAACTCCATTGGAGAGATTCTTTTACTTCCTGTCTGGTAAAAAGGTTGTTTCCCAGGTGAGGGGAAAGCCGGATGGGGTCCTAACCGTTTCCCATTCTATCCAAAGCAAAAAAAAAAAAGTGAGTTACACGTAAACTTTAAAAAAACAATTGCCTATTTTTGCTTGGCCTCCTCAAAGCTCTACTACTTGCTTCTGCAATAATACAGACACATTTTCAGATACAATGCTGTATTTAGCCTGTCACAATCCCTAATTAGTAGTAATGAAACTCTGTTTAAAAAAACTGATGTGCCATGAGACCCATTCTATCAATGTACACTGATTTGAAAAAATAAATAAAAATTTGAATCGTAGAAGTATCAGAGTGTTTAACATCCACTTCGCTTCCATGTCTGTTTATCACAAATGATTTCTGGGGCTCTTTAGGGCAGAAGAGCTAATGTAATTCTTAACAAGCAATTCCTGGAGATCTCAGCCGTGCTGATAATAATCCAATTCCCTATAAGAATAAGACAACAGCTAAAACACAGCTTGGGTTACAGTGATTGCTCCTGCAAATCCCAAGCCAAAACATCACAATTTCACTGTGCTAATTTTTCACGGCTCCTGCCCATAGAGAGGAGCAGAGGTTGTGACCTGGGTCAGGTGTACACTCCCTGAGTGTTTGAAAGGGACAGAAGGTGCGTGGAAATCTGAATATTATACATATGCTTATAGATACAGCAGCTGGAAACATATGGGGATCAGTGGGGCTAATCTAGAGTGCAACACAACCAAAGACATTAAGAGTGGGCAATGTGGACAATTCCAGCACACATCCTTCTGTTACAATGTCCAGAGCTTGGTCAGGCTGAGGCCAGAAATATATCTATTTACCGCTACAATTATGTTTATGCTTCAAAATGTTTCCATTGTTGTTCTCAAACATGATATGATGAGATTACAGACAACTCCACAAAACATTCATTTATATTTGAATTTTGGGTTGACACTGGTGGACAGTATTCATTTTGGAAACTCTTGTCAAAGGCTGAAACAAAGCAGCCATTCTATACCAGTTAGAATCCCTGATTATCTTTATTACCTTCCTACCCTACTGGCAGGATCATACATATACGTTTATAAACTTTTTCAGAACTATGTCATGATGGAGAAAGTTTTGGCTAGCAGTACCTCCAGCAATAAAAGGCATGCTTTGTTGGAGTCGACATTGGTCTTTACATGTCAACATATTAACCACTTCAGCCCCGGACCATTTTGCTGGTCAATGACCAGGCCAAATGCGACGTGCGACGTGGCTCCCAAACAAAATTGGCGTCCTTTTTTCCCCACAAATAGAGCTTTCTTTTGGTGGTATTTGATCACCTCTGTGGTTTTTGTTTTTTGCGCTATAAACAAAAATAGAGCGACAATTTTTTTTAAAAAAATGAATATTTTTAACTTTTTGCTGTAATAAAATATCCCCCCAAAAATATTTAACAAAACGATTTTATTCCTCAGTTTAGGCCGATACGTATTCTTCTACATATTTTTCATAAAAAGAAATTGCAAAAAGCTTTTATTGATTGGTTTGCGCAAAAGTTATAGCGTCTACAAAATAGGGGATAGATTTATGGCATTTTTATTAATATTTTTTTTTTACTAGTAATGGCGGCGATCTGCGATTTTTAATCGGTACTGCGACCTTATGGCGGACACTTCGGAGACTTTAGATTTTTTGGGACCATTGGCATTTTTATAGCGATCAGTGCTAAAAAATGCATTGATTATTGTAAAAATGTTACTCGCAGGGAAGGGGTTAACACTAGGGGGCGAGGAAGGAGTAAATTATGTTCTCTCATTGTGTTCTAACTGAAGGGGGGAGGTGGGACTGGCTAGGGGAAATGACAGATCGCTGTTCATACATTGTCTGAACATGCGATCAGTCATTTCTCCCCCTGAAAGGATCGGGAGCTGTGTGTTTATATTACGTGATTTTTCGCAGTCGAGCCGACTTGCCGCCGTAAAACTACGGTGGGTGGTCGGCAAGAGGTTAAAGAAACACGACTAACCATTTATAGCAAGTTTAAGAATGTAGATCCATTAAAGCGGATCTTCACCTGATCTAAGCACCCCAAACCAAAAAGACTATATATTTAATTTTTAAATATTTAAAGCAAACTCCCCCATCCATCCATGTCTCCATTCTGTATTTTGTTGAGAAATCACTTTAACCAATTTGAGCCCGGCCATAGGCAAAAGACGGCCACAAGGTGGCTCTCAAATGCCGGGAAAACGTCTATTGATGTGCTCGGCTCCTCCGGCCACTGGGCGGCACGCGCCCCTAGTGGCTGAAATGCAAAATCACGTTATATTACGTGGTTTTGCACAGCCGAACCGACCTGCCGCCGTAAAACTACGGTGGGCGGTCGGCAAAAGGTTAAAGAAACACTACTAAACATTTATAGCAAGTTTAAGAATGTAGATTCATTAATAGCACATATTTATAGCACTGATCGCTGTATAAATGTGAATGGTCCCAAAAATGTGTCAAAAGTGTCCGACATAATGTCACAGTCACAATAAAAATCGCAGATCGCCGCCATTACTAGTAAAAAATAAATAAAACAAAATTCATAATTCTGTCCCCTATTTTGTAGGCGCTATAACTCTTGCGCAAACCAATCAATATACGCTTATTGCGATTTTTTTTTACCAAAAATATGTAGAAGAATACGTATCGGCCTAAACTGAAACTAATTTTTTTTTTTTTTAAATGGGATATTTATTATAGCAACAAGTAAAAAATTTTGTTTTTTTTTCAAAATTGTTGCTCTTTTTTGTTTATAGCGCAAAAAATAAAAGCCGCAGAGGTAATCAAATACCACCAAAAGAAAGCTTTAATTGTGGGGAAAAAAGGACATCAATTTTGTTTGGGAGCCAGGTCGCACGACCGCGCAATTGTCAGTTAAAGTGACGCAATGTGGGAAGCTGAAATTTCGCCTGGGCAGGAAGGGGGTATATGTGCCCAGTAAGCAAGTGGTTAAAAAACAACCCGCCGGGCATTTCTGGCTGTGGCCATCTTGAGTAAGGGCAGACGATTCATGTAGCATTTACTTCCTGAAATCCATCTGCACTGAGTTTAAGCATGCATGCAGGAGAGTCTGCTTAGCTGAAAAAATGCCTCCTCCTCTACTGAAGACTCCTGGGATGTATGATATAATTTGCCTAGGCAAGAAACCAGGAAGTAACTGAAGAAATTTAGAGAAAAGGGTTTAATACAAGTAAATATAATATGCAGTGCATTCACAGCGCTTTACTTTTTCAAATTTATGTTACAGCCTTATTCCAAAATGGATTAAATTCATTATATTCCTCAAAATTCTACAAACAATACCCCATGATAATGTGAAGTTTGTTTAAAATATTTGCGATTTTATTTAAAATAAAAAGATAAAAAAAAAATCACATGTACAGTGGATACAAAAAGTCTACACACCCCAGTTAAAAAATGTCAGGTTTCTGTGATGTAAAAAATGAGACAAAGAAAAATAATTTCAGAACATTTCCACCTTTAAACTGTACAACTCAATTGAACAACAAACTGAAATCTTTTAGGTGGAGGGAAGGAAAAATCAAAAACAAAAATAATCTGGTTGCGTAAGTGTGCACACCCTTACACTAATACTTTGTTGAAGCACCTTATGATTTTATTACAGCACTCAGTCTGTTTGGGTATCAGCGTGGCACATCTTGACTTGACAATATTTGCCCACTCTTCTTTGCAAAAATACTCCAAATCTGTCAGATTGTGAGGGCATATTCTGTGCACAGCCCACTTCAGATCACCCCACAGATTTTCAATGGGATTCAGGTCTGGGCTCTGGATGGGCCATTCCAATACCTAAATCTTCTTCTGGTGAAGCCGTTTCTTTTGTTAATTTGGATGTATACTTTGGGTCATTGTCATGCTGAAAGATAAAGTTCCTCTTCATGTTCAGCTTTCTAGCAGAAGTCTGAAGGGTTTGTGCCAACATTGACTGGTATTTGGAACTGTTCATAATTCCATGTACCTTGACTAATGCCCTTGTTTCAGCTGAAGAAAAACAGCCCCAAAGCAGGATTCTGCCACCACCATGCATCACTGTGGGTATGATGTTCTTTTGGCGATGTGCAGTGTTGTTTTTATGCCAAATATATATTTTGGAATTAGGGCCAAAAAATGTTGAACCTTGGTATCATCAGACCACATGCTTTTGGGAGACTTCAGATGTGTTTTTTCAGAATTTAGCTTTGGATGTTTTTCTTCGTAGGAAATGGCTTCCGTTTTGCCACTCTACCCCATAGTCCAGACATAGAAGACTACGGGAGATTGTTGTCACATGTACCACACAGCCAGTCCTTTAATGTTGTAGGCCTCTTGGCAGCCTCCCTGACCAGTTTTCTTCTCGTCTTTTCATCAATTTTGGAGGGACATCCCGTTCTTGGTAATGTCATTCTTGTGCCATATTTTCTCCACTAGATGACTATCTTCACTGTGTTCCATGGTATATCAAATGCCTTGGAAATCCTTTTGTACCCTTCTCCAGACTGATACCTTTTAACAATGAGATCCCTCAGATGCTTTGGAAGCTCTCTGCAAACCATGGCCTTTGCTGTAGGAAAATGTCAGGAAAGACCTACTTGAACAGCTGAAACGTTATTTGGGGTAAAACAGATGCACTTTAAATGATGGCAGGTGTATACTGACTCCTATTTATGAGTTTGAATGTGATTGCTTAATTCTGAACACAGCTACATTCCCAGTTATGCAAACACATTATTATTTTTATTTATTTTTTACTCCCCCCCCCCCCCCAAAATTAATTCAGTTTGTTTTTCAATTGAGTTGTACAGTTTATAGGTAAAATTAAAAGGTGGAAAAAGTTCTGAAATTATTTATTTAAATTACAGAAACCTGACATTTTAATAGGGGTGTGTAGACTTTTTATATCCACTGTACATACTGTAAATATTCACAGCTTTTGCCATGATACTCCAAATTGAGCTCAGGTGCATCCTGTTTCTACTGATCATCCTTGAGATGTTTCTACAACTTGATTGGAGTCCACCTGGGGTAAATCCAGTTGATTGGACATGATTTCGATAGGCACACACCTGTCTATAAAAAAATCCCACAGTTACGAGGCATGTCAGAGCACAAAGCAAGCCATGAAGTCCAAGGAATGGTATGCAGGCCTCTGAGACAGGGTTGTTTCAAGGCACAGATCTGGGGAAGGGTACAGAAAAATGTCTGCAGCATTGAAGGTTCAAATGAGCACAGTGGCCTCCATCATCTGTAAATGGAAGAAGTTTGGAACCACCAGGATTCTTCCAGCCAAACTGAGTCATCGGGGGGGAGAAGGGTCTTTTTCAGAGAGGTGACCAAGAACTCAAGGGTCAATCTGACAGAGCTCCAGCATTTCTCTGTGGAGAAAGGAGAACCTTCCAGAAGAACATTCGTCTCTGCAGCACTCCACCAATCAGACCTGTATGGTAGAGTGACCAGACAAAAGCAACTCCTCAGTAAAAGGCACATGACAGCCCACCTGGAGTTTGCCAAAAGGCACCTAAAGGACTCTTATATCACGAGAAACCAAATTATTTGTTCTGATGAAACAAAGATTAATTTGTTTTGGCCTGAATGGCAAGTGTCATGTCTGGAGGAAACCAGGCACCACTAATCACCTGGCCAATACCATCCCTACAGTGAAGCGTGGTGGTAGCCAAGATAACAAAAAAGTGGCTAGAGGACAACTTTGAATGTCCTTGAGTGGCTTAGCCAGAACACAGACTTAAAACCCGAATGAACATCTCTGGAGAGATCTGAAAATGGCTGTGCCCCCGACGCTCCTATTCAACCTAATGGAGCTTTAGAGGTTCTGCAAAGAAGAATGAGAGAAACTGCCCAAAAGTAGGTGTGCCAAGCTTGTGGCATCATACTCAAAAAGACTTGAGGCTGTAATTGGTGCCAAAGTGCTACAACAAAGTACTGAGCAAAGGCTGTGAATACTTATGTACATGTGGTTATTGTTCATAAATATGCAAAGAGTTCCAACAAACTTCATTCATGTAGTCATTATGGGGTATTGTTTGTAGAATTTTAGGAAGAATAATGAATTTAATACATTTTAGAAAAAGGCTGTAACATAAAATTTGGAAAAGGTGAAGCGCTGTGAATACTTTCCGGATACACTGTACTAGCAGCATGAGGATTAAAAATAATCAATGTTGATTGGGAGAATGAAGTTCCACTTTAAGGAAGCCAGGAGTTGCTGTAATGATGCTAAACTGTATGAAACACATAATTCATAGAACAAGTCTGTTCTGATCTGAGCCTAGTGTATGAAGGCACAGATCAGGAGATCCAACACATTAATACATGTTATGCTAAGAAGTACCCATATAGCACTGTCAATTTACGCAGTGCTTTACATATTTTATACATTTACATCAGTCGCTGCCCTCAAGGAGCTTACAATCTAAGGTCCCTAATTCACATTCACACACACATAATAAGGCTAATTTAAACAGGAGCCAATTAACCTACCAGCATGTCTTTGAAGTGTGGGTGGGAGGAAACTCACGCAAGCACAGGGAGGACATGCAAACTCCAGGCAGGCAGTGCTGTGGTTGGGATTTAAACTGACAACCCTAGTGCTGCTAGGCGGAAGTGCTACCCACTTAGCCACAGTAGGATACCTGCATTTTTTGTGTGTTTAACATCTATTTCCGAGGGTAAACGTATAGAGAAATTGAAATCTAAAGGCTGTGCCTAAAATAAGGCAGTAGAAGACAAAGGGCTCATCACCAGTATTGCCTGTGGTCCCGCTTTACAAAAACTTTTTCCACTGCAGACTGTTGTTCTGTACTGTGTTGCTGTGTGAAGGAGACCATCTTGGTAAAGGCAGGAGTTTGCTTCTTCATGTCAGAGCCTCCAGTAAGGGGAACAGCGAGACGCACCAGTGGCATAGCTAGCACATATGGCACCCGGGGCTGGACATTTTTTTGCACCTAGCCACCAAGAAAAATGGTATGGGGCAATATAGCGGCACCATGCCAACACTGTGGTGTGGTCAGTTTGCATTGGGAGAAGCTTAAAGGGCCATATTCTTTAATGTGTCAAAAGCGAGTATGTACAAACCTTAGTACACTCATTTTAATAAAATACAATTATTCTATTGCATATCCTTTACTACACACAACTAACCTTAAAGTAATATTTAAGTCTTGTGGATTATTTTTCTTTTCTTCTAAATAATAAACATGTTATACTTACCTGCTCTGTGTGGTGGTTTTGCACAGAGCAGCTTGGATCCTCCTCTTCTTGGGTCACTTGCCGACACTCCTGACCCCTCCCTCTTTCTGTGTGTCCTCACAGCAAGCAGCTTGCTATGGGGACACCCAAGCAGGCACGCACCTGAGTCTGTGTCCATTCACACGCATAGACATCGCTCGACTCCACTACCTTCCTCTTGCAAATGGCTCACTGGCTGTGACTGACAGCAGTGTGAGCCAATGGCTCCTGGTGCTGCCAAAAGCCAATCAGAAGTGCGAGTCCCCAGACAGCCAAGGTTTTGTGGACATTGCTGGATCGAAAGGGGGCTAAGGTAAGAATTAGGTGGGGCTGCTGCACACAGGTTTTTTACCTTCATGCATAGAATGCATGAAGATTAAAAAGCTTGTGCCTTTACAACTCCTTTAACAAAGAATGTGCTATACTTAGAATGCAGTAGTCAGACGTAAAAAATGTAAAACACAGTGAGGGGAATTTATCAAAACTGGTGCAGTCAGAATCTGAAACAGCTTCTTTCTGATTGGTTGCCATATACAGGCAGTCTCCGAGTTACAAACGGGTTAGGGACTGTAGGTTTGTTTTTAAGTCAAATATTTTCGTAAGTTGGAACAGCATGCACAGAACGTCAGATACGTTGTTTTCCCATATTCCGCCGAAAAGTGGGCGTGCATGCGCAGAATGGCAGATACGTTGTTTTCTGATGTTCCGTCGAATGTGCCCGCCGTCGAAAAGTGGCCAGGCAGCCTCCTGTTCATAAGCAAGTCGGATGTTCTTAACTCGGGGACTCCCTGTACAGCTGTTCCAAATTCTGTCTGCTCTAGTTTAGATAAATTCCCCATAGGGCTCATTCAGACAGGCGCCGAGACAGGTCCTGTATGCTGAGCCACTTTTTGCTGCATCTGCACCCACCAGAGAGCTTCACCTATAGAAGCGGGTGCACAGATCCGAATGTCGACACTGCGTTTGGATACATGCATCCCTTCCTGTCTGCATCCCCACGTGGTACACAACCATCACACTGGTCATGGATGTATATGCTCCAAATGAATGAGGCCCAATTGTTGTCATGTGGACTGAATAGCACGAAAGAGGAGAAGTCAGGTAATTAAAAAAAGAAGTATGGGAATTTTATTTATGAATCATACTTACCTAGTCCTGTATCTCCCTTGTACCCCCCTAACCACAATTTCCTAGGTAATTGCCTATTCTGCACTAACCCCCCTAGTCCAGGGTCACCTTTGCACTCCCCTCCTAGTCCAAGGCCTCCTTTAAAGCCCACCCGAAGTTAAGAGCCTCCTCTGCACCCTGCTCTCCGAATCCAGGTCCTTTATCAACCCCACTTTTCAAGTCCAGGGCCTCCTCTACACCCCCCAGTCCAGGGCCTCCTGTGCACCCCCCAGTCCAGGGCCTCCTGTGCATCCCCAAAGTCCAGGATCTCTTCTGCACGCCCCCCCCCCAGGTCAGGGCCTCCTCTGCACCGCCCCCCTCTCAGCCCAGCGCCTTCACTGCAGCCCACGGCCCCCACTAAACCCCCCCCTCAGCCCAGGGTCTTCACTGCACCCCCCAGGTCATGGCCTCCTCTGCACCCCCCCTCAGCCCAGGGCCTTCAGTGCACCCCCCCCAGCCTGGGGCCTCCACTGAACCCTCCCTCAGCCCAGGGCCTTCACTGCACCCCCAGTCCAGGGCCTCCTCTGCACTGGGATGCCTTACGCAGAAAAGACATATGCTGTTTGGGCATGACTAGGAGGGAGACCAGCCTGTCCATTACACTTGATCGGGCAGCAGTGACACCCTGAGAGCAGCGGTTCCCAGTGCAGGTGGGGGTGGAACCCCCTGGCGGCACCCCCTAGATGCGTCACCAGGGAAAGCGCCCCCCCGTTTTGACCCTGAGAGGTGCGATAGTGACCTGCTCAAGTCTCTGGAGATTACCAGTCAGGGGCAGCAATGACTAAAGCTGGCTGTCTTTTTGACCCCAGATCTAAATATTTAAGAGATCCTGTCATGATTTTTGTCTATTACAAGGGATGTTAACATTCCTTGTAATAGGATTGTTTTTAATAAAGAACAGTGTCAAAAATAAACAGTAAAATAGGATTTATTTTTTCTTTATAAAAACGCACCCCGTCCCGCTGAGCTCACGTGCAGAAGCGAAAACATACATTAGCAGCACCCGCATATAAAAACGATGTTCAAACCACACATGTGAAGTATCGCCATGATAGAGCCAGAGCAATTAATTCTAGCCCCAGACCTCCTCTAACTCAAAACATGCCTGTAGGATTTTTTTTAAGCGTCGCCTATGGAGATTTTTAAGGGTAAAAGTTTGTCGCCATTCCACGAGCGAGCGCAATTTTGAAGCGTGACATGTTGGGTATCAATTTACTTGGCGTAACATCAAAAAATGGCGTAACGTTACTTTTTTATTTTTTTCATTCAAAAAAATAATATTTTTTTCCTAAAAAAGTGTGATTGCAAGACCACTGCGCAAATACAGTGTGACAGAAAGTATTGCAACGACCGCCGTTTTTTTCTCTATGGTGTTAGAAAAATTATATACAATGTTTGGGGGTTCCAAGTAATTTTCTAGCAAACAAATATGTTTTTAACTTGTAAACACCAAATCTCAGAAAGAGGCTCAGTCCTTAGGTGGTGATTATACAATGTCAGGAATACAGGCATGCATTAAGTAAATTAGCCAAAGACACACGGCTGCTCCTGAATTCAACTATATTTTACCATTTAATGCATTTAAAATAGCTGTGTAGTATCAGAATGAGGTCTTACCTTCTGCAGCCTTGATATGGTATCCTTTCTCCGTGCTGGGACACACAGCCAATAATTGCATTATCCGATCCAGAAGGCCATGTATCACCTCAAAGCCAGGGTTCTTATTGTAGTACACAGCACATAGGTGTCGGTGATTACGGGCTCCAACATCTAGGAGGAACAAATTCCATAATGAGTGCTTATTTGTTTTTTTAACAGAAACAGATTGGTACTGACATGTACTGGAAGCATAGGTTTCTTTTACATTGTGGTTCTAAGACACGTACTAAGTGTTATACAATTTTTTAATGCATGCATTAACAGAAATTGTTCCTTAAAGTGGATATTTACTGCATGTGAGCACCACAAAACCAAAAACACCATTTAATTTATTTTAGTATTCAAAGCAATTTTATGATAGATTACAGGGCCACTATGTAAATGATGTGTATGGATTATTTTTGTAGAACAAGAAGATCATTTAGTGTCAGTTTAAGTACTGGCATCAAGTTTTTAGATGAATTCACCACATGTCCACTGAGATTTAGCCAACTATTGTCTACACGATAATGCTGATTTTACATGGATCTCAAAGCTAGCTTTCACTAGACATGCATATACACAGTTAAGTAAATGAGAGCTAATTTTCCAATGAGCTGTATCCCATGACAAGGACTTAGCTAAGGAGCCGTTTCAACCTGCCCAATGTCAGACATTTAGAAGACATCTGTGGTACAATATTAAATCAATGCAGGAAAATATACGGCTTTGAATCCTTTCTGTACATTAGGTGGATAAAAACAAAAAACACGATGTCAGAGAACACACTATGGTGTGAACAGCAGCAACCAACCAGTTTAGAATTTTCTATCTCAAAGATTCAAAAATGTTGCCAATTGTCTACATTCTGATTTGAAACACATTCCAACGTGAAAACACAAGCATTGATGTAAGGCTCCGTTCACACCGCTGCGATGGGAGAACCCTGCAAACCCAGTGTGGGTTCCCGCATCGCATACAACTCACAGGCAGTTCACACTGCCCTATGGGAACTGCTGGGAGTGTCAATACAAAGTTAAAGCGGTGGTTCACCCTCCATAGCAACATTTTAGCATAAAATTAGGCATAGTAGCGCGAGCTACAGTATGCCTGTCCTGATTTTTTTCGCCCGGTACTCACAGTGCAATCCTGTATAGAAGATTCCGACTCCCCGCGGGGAATGGGCGTTCCTATCCAGACGGAGGATGATTGACGGCCGGCTCTGGCACGTCACGCTCCCCGAAGACAGCCGGAGTAGGTCTTGGCTCTTCACGGCGCTATACGGCACCTGCGCACAGACTATGTGCAGGCGCCGTGAAGAGCCAAGCCTATTTTGGCTATTTCCGGAGAAGCGTGACGTGCCAGAGTCGGCCGTCAATCACCTTCCATCTGGATAGGAACGCCCATTCCCCGCGGGGAGTCGGAATCTTCTATAGAGGATTGCACTGTGAGTACCGGGCGAAAAAAAATCAAGACAGGCATACTGTAGCTCACGCTACTATGCCTAATTTTATGCTAGAAGAAAAAAAAAAAATGTTTTTGTTTATAGGGTGAACCCCTGCTTTAATGACACCTCCAGATTGGTTTGCATATCGCAGTGTGAACTGTCAATTCGGACAGAAATCGGATCGCATGTGAACACCCATGCAATCCGATCCTGGTGTGGACCAAAAAAGGGTCCCGACAGAGTTTGCTCCAAGTATGATGCCAATTCAGCCATACAAGCTGTATGGCTGAATTCACATGGCACAGATATCGCATGTGATTTGCACCGCAGTGCGGTGCAAATCACATGCACTGTGACATCACTGCAGTGGAAACTGGCCCTTAATCTTGTAAAAGATTCGCCCTAGATGTGAAGTTTCTATGCCTATTCATGTAATATGTGCATCTTTGTACGAGAAGGAAATACAGGTTAATGTGTACTGAGTCTCTGACATTTAAATATCAAGCATAAAGCAGATTGGCCAACAGTACAGATGATTATTATTACTCTAAAAAGCTTGAAGCAGCCATAGAAGAAAGACAGTTGTTCCTTTATCTGATGATGACCCCCTCATCAGTTACCTATTAGGTGATGGATCTTGGGAAAAAATTGATTAGCCAATGTTCCATATTTCCAGCCAATTGCCGTTTACTAGAAATAACCTGGCAACAGATAAGTTTGCCCAAATATTCCCCATCCATCTATGAATCATTACCACCATATATCTGACCAGCCTTTAACATCTATAGTTACCTTTACACCCAGTACAATGTATAAGTGGATTATAAAGCATAACTGTGCATGTAAAGGATATATAGAAAGGCTTGACAAGTGGCAAGCAGTGAGATGAAGACAAAGAGAAGAGGATTATATGAGAATGGCATACAACGGTAGACAAACAAGATAAGGAAAATCACAAATGAGCTGCAGACTTGGTCTTTGTAGAAGTAAGGAAAGAAATTGGTAACAGACCCCAGAAAGCCGCAACCCAGCTGTACATTGTCAAGCTTCAAAAGGTCTGTATCTCAAGCGTACCCAACATGTCCGGAGTATGGGGGCCCAAAGCGCTTCTTATGTTCATGCAGCAAGCCGTGCACTTCAGTGAACTATTCATACACTCTGCATGTTTGTATACAAAGGGGCTGATTTACAAAGACTGGTGCAGAGAATACTGGAGCCAAACTATAGCAGTTACCCAAGGGAATTCGTGGCTTCCCTTTTAATCAAAGTGCTCTGATTAAGTTCTGAATAAGAACTTATACGCATTGAGGGAATTCATTTTTTTTAATGATTTATGTAAAAGAACAATTGCTTTGGAGAGAATCGATCCAGTCTAGTTTTCAAGTATATGACTTTAGTTTAATAAAATTGTGACTGGTTGCTGTGGGCTGCTTCATCTTGGATATAATTACTGCTCTCTGCAAGCTTACAAGCACAGTCCATGCCCCTGTGTGAATAGGATTCATCTTATGTTACGTTGCCCCCTGGTGGTGAACAGTAAAAAGCTCAGGAACTTTTACCATGACCAAATGGGGTCACCCCATTCATTCCATTGTGTTTAGGCTCACTATACCACGCTTAAAAACTGCACCAAAAGCAAGGTAATGGTGCATGAAGGAACTTACAAAAGGCGTGTAGGCTGCTCGATCATATGCAGCTGCACAAATGTGCACAACCACATCCCTTTTCTCTTTCCCCTTGGAAAATAACACAGAAAATGTTTGTAAATACGCACTTCAACTCATCTAAAACACATGGATTTAAGTGCACAACATTGAATTTTAAGGGAGAGCGTCTTTTTCAGTATTTTTTGGACTATACAACACTTAAAATCCAAAAAATGAAATTTAAATTCTAAGTTGTGACAGAAAACCAGACATATAAGATAATTAGAGTCTTTAAGTACCCATAGATTAACAAAAAGCCAAGTAAGACAGCAATGTCATGGAGGGTGCTGCCCTCTCCCTGTCATTACAGGAATAGCAGAGAAATAAAATTCGCAAACAAAACAAAATGATTTAATCTGGAGACTTTATAAGCAATTTAGTTGTTTCCCTTTCACAAATATCAGCCTACAGGCAACTGTCCCAGCTGTAGAAATTATTTTATTTTTAGAAAACAAAAGTAGAGAGTTTTTTTGTGGAAAGAGAGAGAAAAGAAAAATAAAGACTAAAACACACAAAGTCCTGATTTTAGTTCAGTTTTTTTTTTTTTTTTATGTCACATTCACTTTCCTAACTATATAGAAATGTGGAAGGAAATTGTGCATTGGCATGTACTGCTGTATATTGTCCAATCAGCTTTATAGAAAGGGACATTTTAGAAAATGTCAACTGAGGACAGAGATTATAGTTATTTCTTATGCAAAAAATTAAAAATGCAACTATCACAGAAAGAAAGGTGGGAGCTAAAGACAGCAGATGGGGAGATGCAGAACTAGATTGACCACATGGTACAGGCAGTGAGTATCGTGGACAGCCCAGCTTTAAGGAGGAAGTAAACCATCTAGAAATGTTCTTAAGAAAAAAACCTGCAAGAGAAAGGCATAATGAGCTAGTATGCATAGCATGCATACTAGCTCATTATGAATGACTTACCTGAGATCAAAGGCGCTCCTCGTTCCCCTCCTCGGCCGCTGCCATTTCTCCTCCGAGTGCCTTCTGTGCATCGCCGCTCCGGCGCTGTGACTGGCCGAAATGGCGATTACGTCACTCCCGCGCATGACCGGCAGATTCCATTCAAGACCCGGCACACTCAGTGCGCCTGCACCGATGTCTATGGCGCGCATGTGCCGTAGACAGCGGTGCATTTTTTTGGGCAAATATCTCTTAAACGGTGTAGGTTTAGGAGATATTGCAAACACCTACAGGTAAGCCTTAATCTAGGCTTACCTGAAGGTAAAACATGTCAGAGAGGGTTTACAACCACTTTAAAGTGTCACTAAACTGCTTCATAAAACACTATCAATAAATAGTATATTACATGCTGTTCATACTCCGTCACTATGAGATAAATTTTCTGTATTCTGAAACAAAAACAAAAAAAAACTGGTTGTGCCTGCTGTTTTCTATCTCCCCCTTCTGTCCATGTCTCCAATTCAGCTAGTGATTTTGCAGAGCAGTGTTGGCAGCTTTGCACATGCTCCGTTTTCATTGAGTTTCTATGCTGAACATTTCCTCCCCATCACATCTCAGCAGCCCATGTAACCATAGAGTCACACATGTGGGCATATACAAAATGGTAAATGACAGTCCACACCCCCCCCCCCCCCTCCTCCATGTCCACTAACCAGCTAAACACAATGGGGTGGGATATTACATGTAGATTAACAGAGGCTTCACCTCCCTCTTATTCTAAGACACAGGCTGGAGGGACATAAAACAGCCTGTGACTGGCAGAAATCCCCCCACACCAAGTTATTTCCACAAAATAATAAAGATTTCAATGCAAAGATATATTTGTATGACAATTTAAAAATATTTATGAATATTTTTTTTTCTGTACTCCAAAATTCCTTTTTTTTTTTTTTTTTGATTATGTGACCAGCAAAAAAAATCGACTAGAAGCTCCTCCTGCTTATGTTTCCCTGCAGACAGGCTGGGAAAGAGCTTGGTCATCTGACAGCTGTATATCGATTAGGAAAAAGGGTACTTGAGGTTTTCCATTATTAATTAATTACAGTGCCATCATTCATATACAGAAAAAAGAAGGGACAAGGTCAATTAAACAGTGCGTGTTTGGCATCAGTTTAACCATCTGCCCTTACTCATTTTGTCCATTCATTTCGAGGAAAAAATTCAGCACTGGAGGCCTCCTTCGAGGATACAGGGTTGCTAACAAGCTATCTGTAGCTCAGGTAACATGTAGGCAACTCCACTTTCTCTGAAGGGCTTGTTTACAATTTGGATTAGCAGCAAGGATGGGAAGTGTTATCATAATTTTAATTATCTGGACATAGACTGGGCGGAGGGAACCACGCATTCATCTAAGGCTCGCCAGTTCCTAAATGTCTTGCAGGACAAATTTATGGGTCAGATGGTAGAAGCACCTACTAGAAACAAGGCATTAATAGATCTACTGATTACCAACAATACAGACCTGATCACGGATGTGGAAATACAGGGCAAACAGCGATCACAGGTCAACTGGCTTCAGTATAAAAATAACACAAATAGTAAACACAAGGGGAACACCAAGACACTGAATTTCAAAAGAGCCAACGTCCCTAAACTACAAATTTTGCTAGAAGATATAAATTGGGATAAAATCTTCGAGGCAAAGAACATGGAGGAGAGATGTGTTTGCTTTAAGAACATATTTAATAAGGGCATTAGCCAGTGCATCCCATTGGGAAATAAATTTAAAAGGAGCGAACAAAAGTCCTGGATGGCTTGACTCCAATGTAAAAATGCATATAAAAGCAAAGAAGACAGCCTTCAAAAATACAAGGCTTAGGGATCATCATCAGCATTCAGACTTTATAAAGAATGGAAGATATGTTAGTGTGCAATTAGGGTGGCTTAGATGGAAAACGAAAGACACATAGCTGAGGAGAGCACAAGAAGCTCTGTATATAAACAGTAAAATAAAGGAAGACAGACCATATTGGCCCCATAAAGAATGAGTAAGGACATCTGGTTACAAAGGATTGGGAGATGCTGAAGGTATTGAATTTATTCTTCTCCTCAGTCTTCACCAAGGAATTGGGGGACTTCAGTAACCAAAACTGCACTGTTTGTCCTCATGACACATCACAGGAAACACACTCGTGGCTAAAAGAGGACAGAATTAGAAATAGACTTGGGAAACTTCACATTAATAAATCACCGGGACCAGATGGCTTGAACCCGAGGGTACCTAGGAAAATCAGTCAAATAATTGCCAGAACATTGTTCCTAATTATTACTGACAGTCTACTGACTGGAATGGTACCAGCTGATTGGAGAAAAGCCAATGTAGCTCCAATATTTAAAAAAGGGCCAAAATACATCCCTGGGAATTACAGACCAGTTAGCCTAACATCACTAGTATGTAAGCTCTTGAAAGGGATGATAATAGACTATATATATGATTTTAGTAATGAAAACAGTATCATTAGCAGTAATCAGCATGGATTCATGAAGAATCGTTTTTGCCAAACCAATCTATTAGCCTTCTATGAGGTGAGCTGCCACCTAGATAAAGGAAGGCATGTAGACGTGGTGTATCTAGACTTTGCAAAAGCATTTGACACAGTTCCCCATAAACGTTTACTGTACACAGTAAGGTCCGTTGACATGGACCATATTGTGAGTACATGGATTGAAAACTGGCTACAAGGGGCAAGTTCAGAGGGTAGTGATAAATGGGAAATACTCTGAATGGTCAGGGGTGGAAAGTGGGGTGCCCCAGGGTTCTTTGCTGAGACCAATCCTGTTTAATTTGTTCATAAACGACCTGGAGGATGGGGTAAACAGCTCAATCTCTGTATTTGCAGACAATGCTAAGCAGGGCAATAACTTCTCCGCAGGATGTGGAAACCTTGCAAGAAAGATCTGAACAAATTAATGGGGTGGGCAATTACATGGCAAATGAGATTTAATGTAGACAAATTAAAAAATTATGCATTTGGGTGGAAAAAATATGAATGAAATCTACTCACTAGATTACTACCTCTGGGGTAATCTAGAATGGAAAATGACCTGGAGGACCTAGTAGATAATAGACTCAGCAATAGCATGCAATGCCAGGCTGCTTCTAACAAAACAAACAGACTATTGGCATGCATTAAAAAGGGGATTAACTCCAGAGATTAATTTATAATTCTCCCACTACAAGACTCTGGTCCGGCCTCACCTGGAGTATGTCCTCACCTGGAGTATGTCATCCAGTTCAGGGCACCAGTCCTGAGGAAGGATGTACTGAAAATGGAGTGAGTACAAAGAAGGGCAACAAAGCTAATAAAGGGTCTGGAGAATATTAGTTATGAGGAAAGGTTGCGAGCACTGAACGTATTCTCCCTGGAGAAGAGACGCTTCAGAGGGGATATGATTTAAATTTACAAATACCGTACTGGTGCCTCCACAATAGGGATAAAACTTTTTTTGCGGAAGGGAGTGTAACAAAACACGTGGCCACTCACTAAAATTAGAAGAAAAGAGGTTAAACCCTAAACTGCATAGAGGGTTCTTTACTGTAAGAGGAGAAAGGATGTAGAATTCCCTTCCACAGGCGGTGGTTTCAGCGGGTGGCATTGATAGTTTAAAAAAACTATTAGCTAAGCACCTGAACGACCGCAATATACAGGGATATACAATGTAATATTGACCTATAAGGATGGACTTGTCTTTTTTTCAACCTCACCTACTATGTAACATGTACGCATTACTACAACACACCATACACACCTCCACAACACATCCATGTTGCGGAATTTTTTTTTTTTCATCTATTAAAACTCATTCTGAATTAGCTGCATAACAGCATGCCACAATGTGCCTCAATGTATGAAAAAACATGTGTTACAATGCAGTGTGTGAATGGGCACCTAGGTTCAAAATGTAAAATATTTTAGTTTTTACATGGTATTTCAGTTATTTCTAAACTATGTCTATTAATCTGTACGATCTTATAGTTTGCTAGTTCACTTTGTGAAGATTCCACTGCATTTACTTCAATGAAGTCTGTCACATGTATTACTATGCCCTGTGAGTAGACACTGCTGTGTCATAGAATTCACAAAACCTGCCTTCTGAACTACAGAGGTGATAAGAGAAGGAGTTTCAGGAGGCGAAGTCAATACAGGAATCACAGCTTGCAGGCAGCAAAGTACCGTGGGATATGTAGTCCTTAAAATTGAAGATAAGCAGCAGAGGAGAAACTGCAAAACATTCAAGGAATCCAGGAAGTTGTGAAAATAGATGGCCAGCAGACAGGCAGCACTCACAACATGAAAGGAGCTTTTTCAAGTAACCTTATGATGGAGTGACAATCATATCTATTGTTTGTATTTATATTAGAATGCTGGTGTAAGGCATAAAGGTACATAAATATCAATAATGGTGGTGATGAAATGGATGTGGCCAGTATAAAAGGGTGTCATAATATAAAATAACAAGATCTCTCTGTCTTGGGGTAGAAGATAGTAGATTGATGTTTACCTTTAGAGGGGTCCTTCGTTATCACATCTGAGATCTCAAACAGTTTCAAAGGGAGCGGCATTTTGCGATTTGCAGCAATGGTTTTCAGTAAGCCTGGGAGTAAGGTTGTACGTGCCACCTAATCAATCACGATGCAAGATTAGATTAGAAAGTTGTTACATGATTGAACACATAATAGAATGCCACAGAGCAATTTACAAGGTTGCCCTCACTTTTCAGACATAGCAGTAAAAATGTTTAAATAAAATAAGTTACCCAATTTATCGTTTTATTACATCCCGACCCTGGCAAGAAGAAATTAATTAGGGTTTGTTCACACTTGTTTGGAGATGACCTTTTCTGTAGTGGCACAGGCAAACAGAAAACAATTATTTACTATGTGCCCTGCTTACATTGAAAAGCAGGTGCAGAAAGGTGCAGGATGTCTGCATTTTTCTGCATCGCAGCAGAGCCCCCATCTGTGCATCTCTATGTACTGCAGTTGAGCTCCAGTACACAGAAATTAATGTCTCTGTGACATTTTAATAAAAAAAAAAAAAAAAGGAAAAACAGTGCCTTGTTGTAAAAAAACACAAGCCACCACAATTGTCTTGTTTTTTTTGTACAGGTAGATGGAAGTACCTTAACAAGGAAAACAACTTACTGTAGATTCAAACATGCTGGGGGACAAGCTAGATCTATATTCAGACAAAAAAAAAAAAAAAGTTAAAAGGAAAAAAAAAAAAATAAAAATAAACTGGGCAGACTCGATGGACCACTTTTTTTTTTTTTCTGCCATCACTCTTCTATATTTCTGAAGTTACTGCCAGCATTAGAAGTAAGCAGTCGCTTGCACATTGTAATCAGTGCTTCAGGGTTATGCAGTTTTCCTCTTTTCATTACTAGTAGTCTTGTAACTCTTTCATTCGAAGTATAGGGCAATACCTATAGGGTTACTGGGAAATCTGCAACTCCTAAATGTTCACTGCAGTCTCCTCTGGAAATCTATAACCCAAGACCCTTATACGCAACAAAGTGAAGAAGGGCATGCAGCCACAGAGTGTAAACTAAGCCAATATTGTGCTTAGCCACCTGTGTGCATTAATCCATTCTGCTTAATATCAGTTTGTTCTTTGGTGCGCAATGTGCAGGATCCAATGGATGTAGATTGGACCCTAGTTTACATTAAAACTGCTCCAGGAGAAGTTAAAGATAAATCGGTTCACAGCCAAGAGCAGGCCTTTTTTTTTTTATTATATTTATGTATTTGGTGTATATTATAAATGCAGGGCTTACTTTGTAGTAGTTGTGTTTCACTCCTCCTTACAGGATGCAAGTAAGTCATGAACTAAAAGAAAACAAAGCACCCCATCTTATCTTAATCTTAGTTAAACAGCATAACTGCCCAGAGAGCTCCCTCTGGTGGCCAAGCTAAAAATATTTTAAGCAGAACTGCAATCCCAATGTTAAGTAGGCGTGTATTGTAATATAGACTCCATATGAAATCTCTTCCTCTGCCTGCCAGCTCCTCTTCTTCAAAATGTAGACTGAGCCACACATGCCTGGCATAGTGTAAAATCTCAGCTTTCCTTATAGACAGAAAGAATTAACTTTCATGTGCAGGAGTACCGTTATCTCAGACCACCCAATCACAATGGTTGAAGATGCTGAATCTGAGAAAAATTGAGTGAAAATGTTTCCAGGGGAGTCAACGGATGCTCCCTTGCTGGCAACTGTGTCACCTTCCTGGTGTGTTGGAATCTTGCACCTTCCATAGCACTGTGGTATCTCCTGCTGGTCCCTATGTCACTACAGGACATAGAAGCGACATACGGGCCATGAGACGGAGCCACAGCACAGCATCTGACCCTTTTTTACCACAATACAGTGCCTTGAAAAAGTATTTATACCCCTTGAAACTTTCCACATTTATGTCATGTTATGCCCAAAAACTGGTATTTTATTGGGTTTTTATGTGATAGACAAACACAAAGTGGCACGTAATTGTGAAGTTGAAAGAAAATGATAAATGGTTTTCATTTTTTTTTTACAAATAAATATGTGATAAGTGTGGCGTGCATTTGTATTCAGGCCCTTTTACTCCGATACCCCTAACTAAAATCTAGTAGAACCAATTGCCTTCAGAAGTCACTTAATTAGTAAATAGAGTCCACTTGTGTATAATTTAATCTCAGTATAAATACAGCTGTTCTGTGAAGCCCTCTGAGGTCTGTTATACAACCTTGGTGAACAAACAGCCTTGCAGCTGTAATTGTGAAAGGTGGTTCTACAAAGTATTGAGTCAGGGGGGCTGAATACAAATGCACACCACACTTTTCAGATATTATTTTGTAAAAAAAAAAAATTGAAAATCATTTATCACTTTCCTTCCACTTTACAATTACCGTATTTATCGGCGTATATCGTGCACTATTTTCCCCTTAAAATAAGGGGGAAATCGTGGGTGCGCGATATACGCCGATAGCCGCTTCCCGCGCTCAGTTTGAAATCCTGCGCCGACATATACAGAGTGCAGTACACTCGGGTACATTCGGCCAGGCTCGGCTTCGCGCGTGCTCACGCATAAACGTCACAGAGCGTGAGCGCGAGCTAAGCCGAGCCTTGCCAAATGTACTGCACTCGGTATATGTCGGCGGAGGCGTTCGAACTGAGCGCAGGAAGCGGGGACTCGACGTGAGGCGCGCGCTGGAGAAGCCGGGAGGACACCATAGAGGCCGCAGACGGACGCCGGACCGAACGATGGACGCTGGGAAGACACCAAAACTGTAAGTAATAAAATCATATAACTTTTTTTTTACAGGAATTTCGGGGGCAACATTAGGGGTGCGCGGTATACGCGGGAGCGCGTTATACCGCGATAAATACGGTATGTGCCACTTTGTGTTGGTCTCTCACATAAAATCTCAATACAATTTATGTTTTTGGTTGTAGCATGACAAAATGTAGAAAATTTCAAGGGGTGTGAATACTTTTAGGCACTGTAAATACCCAAAATGTTTAACATTTTCACTTTCAGTCTAAAATTATATTTAAAAACTGACTGTACCCATAAAAAAGCACCACAATCTAGATCAGTGTTCCTTAAAGCGGGGGTTCACCCTTAGAGGGCACTTTCCCCCCTTAGATGGATGCTCGTTTTTACTAGGGGAATCGGCTATTTATTTTAAAATATGTGCTGTACTTACCCGCTTACGAGATGCATCCTCTCCGTCGCTTCCGGGTATGGGCTGCGGGAATGGGCGTTCCTTCTTGAGTGACAGTCTTCCGAGAGGCTTCCGACGGTCGCATCCATCGCGTCACGATTTTCCGAAAGAAGCCGAACGTCGGTGCGCAGGCGCAGTATAGAGCCGCACCGACGTTCGGCTTCTTTCGGCTACGAGTGACGCGACGGATGCGACCGTCGGAAGCCTCTCGGAAGGCTGTCACTCAAGAAGGAACGCCCGCTCCCGAAGACCCATACCCGGAAGCGACGGAAGAAGATGCAACTCGAAAACGGGTAACTACTGCTCATATTTTAATACAAATAGCCGATTCCCCTAGACCGAACGAGCAGGAAGCTAAGGGGAGAAATTTTTTTTTTTTACAAATGGGTGAACTCCCGCTTTAACCTTTTTCAAGGCACCATTTAAAATTATGCACAATTTTAAAGTACCCCATTCTAAAATGTAAAAAAAAAAAAAAAAACTAATAGTTCTATATAACACAGCAACATCCACACATGTAGGTTACCCAATGTTGCAGGTGATTTATTGTTCCATACACCTTTGGACACTAGTACTGACTAGTATTCCAGTGTTTCTCTTCTTAGTTTATCTCCCTTACTCGGCTAACAAGAGAAGGGGGGAAACAAGGATGCTCTACAGGCACCCAACATCCAAAGTAAGACATTGGAAGCCTGCAGAGCATTCGCTGTCATCATTGGTTGGTAGGATGCCAGTGGCTGGAAGGTTGTGATGGTGCACAATGAAAACCTGCGGCTTTGTGTACCTAAAAAGCAGACTTGAGCCACCCCCTGGCTTGTACAAGGCACACCTTAGAAGGCAAACTGATTGAAAAAGGCTGATCTAGATCATCACTCGCCCACATTTACATTGTACATACATGATGAGCTAAAAAGTGCTGACATTGCTCAAAGAGAACCAACCTGAAACTCTGCGGTTTTGGGATTTGCAATGTGGACTGCTTTGGTGGAGGAGACAGAAACACCTAGTTTATCAGCGATGTCATCCACTGAGCACTGCAGGTACAAGACATCAAATAGAATAGTCATACAGGAAAGAATGATAAATAAAATACAATACTGTATTATACACTTTCTAGACTAATTTAACAAAGTGAAATTAAAAGGGTTGTAAAGGTAAAAAAAAAAAATCCAAAATAGCTTCCTTTACCTTAGTGCAGTCCTCCTTCACTTACCTCATCCTTAAAGTTTGCTTTTAAATGTCCTTATTTCTTCTGAGAAATTCTCACTTCCTGTTCTTCTGTCTGTAACTACACACAGTAATGCGAGGCTTTCTCCCTGGTGTGGAGTGTCGTGCTCGCCCCCCTTCCTTGGACTACAGGAGAGTCAGGACGCTCTCTACGTTGCGGATAGAGAAAGAAGCTGTGTGTTAGTGGGCGTCCTGACTCTCCTGTAGTCCAAGGGAGGGGGCGAGCACGACAAGTCTTGCATTACTGTGTGACGTTACAGACAGAAGAACAGGAAGTGAGGATTTCTCAGAAGAAATAAGGACATTTAAAAGCAAAATGGAAGGATGAGGTAAGTGAAAAAGAGGACTGCACTAAGGTAAAGGGAGCTATTTAGGGAATTTTTTTTTTTTTTTTTACCTTTACAACCCCTTTAAGTTTAACTTTTAAAAACTGCAAGCAGATAACTTCTTATTGCAGAAGAGACATTCTGCCATATTATATATATATATATATTAGGGCTGTTACTGATCAAAATGTTTGTTCGATTAATCGTTTTTTTTTTTAATCGATTAATCGACTAATTTCTATTAATTATAACGCATATACAGATCCAACTACTTTTAGCTGATCTCCTCCTTGCAGGCGGATTCCCAGTGCAGCTACCAACCACTGGAAAAATGGATAGCAGGATACAAAAAACACACAAATGCAGCGCTCGATAGGAATAGCATTAAAACTTTTATAGTCTTCAAGTAGGTTACAAAATAAATATTGCACTGGAGATAAAATCGATGTAGCTACATAAACTGTAAAAATGGTGCAAGTAATACCAAACGGTAGCAAAAGCAGTCATAAAAACATGTAGCTAAGTATAAAAATGTGTACAACAATACCACTGCTGAATCCAGATGAGGAGGGGTTAACATCAGTCCGTCGGCATGTAGATGTCCCATGAAGGGAACTATCACAACTCCCAGTGGATGGTTGTAGAATCCCAGGTTGATAGAGGGAAGTGATAGGGGGAAGTGATAGGGGGAAGTGATAGGGGGAAGTGTAACAGCCCTTGCGTGTGGCAGATAGTAAGGTCCTGCCGGCATGCAGATATGAAGGCACAGCAAAGGAGCCCTTCAGATGGACACGGCAAGCCCCGCCGGTGTCCGTGACGTTACTGGATCTCCGACGGAACTCCCTGAAGGCCCAGAAGCCGGCGGAGAGGTGAGTACCAATCAAAAGAATTTTAATCGATCAAAAAGATTGTGATCGATCAAAAAAATTAAAGATTAATCGATTAATTAAAAGTTAATTTGCACAGCCCTAATTATATATATATATATATATATATATATATATATATATATATATATATATATATATATATATATATATATATATATATATATATATATATATATATATATATATATATATAATTAGGGCTGTGCAAATTAACTTTTTTTTTTTTTTTTTTTTTTTTTTTTTTTTGGGGGGGGTTATACTGCCTTAAGTGACTTTTACCATGGAATTTTCATTTTTATTTTTTGGCCAAAAAATCTTGTCAGTGCTGGCCAATACACAGTAGAAAAAGGGTGTCAATTTTGTGCTGAAATTCTGAACACATGTACGATTCAGAAGTGTTCCCATGAAAATTGGCACCTGAACCGCACCGCAGTGCTCAGAAAATGCACAGGACCCTTTTTTAATTTGCACTGTGGGTGAACCGCATACATGTGGACAGCTTCAATGGAAATCATTGTTATTTCACATGTTATGTGCATCGGATGTAGTTAAAAACGCATCCAATTCGCATATACAAACATCACATTCATACAAAAACTGTGTTCCGCTATATCTTGAAAAAAAGAGTGGGAGAGAACATACCAGGGCAAAAGTCAGGGCTTCTGTAAACCCAGCTGCAGCCAAGTCCTGTCGCAGCAATTCAGTCAGCTTATTTAAAGGAAACTAGAGAAAAGAAATATGCATATCTGTTACAAATTAAAAAAAACGTATAAAAAGATTATATAAAGTATTTTACAAAGATGTATGGTGGGAAAGCTGCTGCTATCCAGCATAGCCCCGATACCAATCATCAATACATTCACCACACAGCAGAGGGGAAATCGGCCAGCATTACACAGAAAGTAATTTAAGAATACTATAGAGATGATAGGCCATAAAGCCTTCCACGTTCCTCCAATATTCTCCTGAAAGTTCCCTGTTCAAGCTTTTTTAAAGTGGTTGTAAACCCCAGAATTTTGTAATAAAATAAAAACCTGAAAGACAAAGGCATAATGAGCTAATATGACTAGCATACTAGCTCATTATGAATTACTTACCTAAGATCAAAGCCCCACAAAGCTGTCCTCGTCTCCCCCTCCGGCCGCAGACATCTCCCCCGAAGGTTACTTCTGAGTATCGGCGCTGTGATTGGCTGGAGCGTCGAAGACGTTACTCCGCGCAAGCCGTCAAAGGAAGCATTACCCATCCACAAAACCGGCATTCTCAGTGCGCCTGCGCTGTAGACATCGGTGCATTCTTTTTGGCAAATATCTCCTAAACGGTGTAGGTTTAGGAGATATTGCAAACACCTACAGGTAAGCCTTAATCTAGGCTTACCTGTAGGTAAAACATGTCAGAAAGGGTTTACAACCACTTTAATGGAGGATTCAGTAACGCCCAATCAGATTCATCCTTCACTGATAAAACTTCAGTAAAGTAAAAACCTAATTGGTTGCTTTGGCCGAATGCATATTGCAAATGATCTCTTTTTTGCACTGATTTATGAAATGCCCCAACTTATGTCCATTTCTTTATACCACACAAGCTTTTTAACACTAGCTAAGGATGGATGGATTTCTCACCTGGTTAGCAATGGTGTATGTTTTTGGGATGGTCATTGGAATATTATTGAATCCATACGCTACAGCTGCATCTTCTACAATGTCGCAGGCATGAATAATGTCCGCTCTTGTTGGAGGAATCTCAATTTCTAATTGATCGCCATCCTCTAACACATGTGATTTCAAACACATCCGGGTGAGTAACTTGGCTAAATTTGCTGGTGTCTCCCTGTTGAAACAAAACACACACATGTATCCTCCAACATATATAAAAAAAATAAATAAGAAAAACTTAAAATTTACATAAAGCCAAAAATGCATCAAAATAAAAAAATAAAATAAGAAATAATAAAATAATGGGAGGTATAGATTGTGTCAACTCTCCACTTTTGCGTACCAGCATAGTGTGCTTGATAATGTGCAGAAAATTATCAGCAAGAAAATAAAGAAAATGTAAACCCCCAAGTACACAGTTCTACCTGCCAAAAGATTTGTATTCCTCTCTAGCTAATCCTAAGATTTATGCAGCCCTGCCAGACAGCACAGCCACACAATTTTTTTCTACTTAAAGTGATACAAAAGCATTTTTTTTATTTAATAAAAAAACTTACCTGCTATGTGAAATGGTTTTGCACAGATCAGCCTGGATCCTCCCCTTCATGGGTCCCTCTTAGGTGCTCTTGGCCCCTCTCTCCTGTCAAGTGCCCCAACAGCCAGCAGCTTGCTATGGGGGCACCCGGGCCGAGCCACAGCTCTGTGTGCTCATTCAGTCATGTCGTGGTTCGGCCAGCCCCCTCTCTCTTCTGATTGGCTAACGGACTTTGACAGCAGCAGGAGCCAATGGCACCGCTGCTGTTTCTCAGCCAATCAGGAGGAAGAGTCGCGGGCAGGCAAAGCACTCATGCACATCGCTGGATAGAGATGGGCCCAAGTAAGTATTGGGGGAGCTGCTACACACAGAAGGTTCTTTTATCTCAATGCATAAAATGCATTGAGAAATAAAAAGCCTTCGGCTTTAACAATCCCTTTAAAAAGAAAATATAGCTATGCCACTTCCCTACCCCGGCTTGTAATTGGGGTATGAAGAAGCAGCAATAGGCTGATATGATTTATCAAAGTGGATATATTTACAGGTCATAAAGAGCTTTGCCAATTACTGCATGATAAGAATATTGGTTATTATCCAGCTGGACCTTAGAACCCTTTAACTGCATAATAGACTGCCTATGATTATTCAGCTTTATTTGGAGCTTATGCATGGATGGATCCCTTTGGGTCATATAACTTATTTGATACTAAAAATGTTGATTTCTTCTCTGTACAACTCAAGAGGACATATATTAAAAGGTTCATAATACAAATGTATTTGTGGTTTTGTAATATGAAACAAAAGGGATAACGTTTTCGTTTGAAATGATTTCTGTCAACATTGTGGTAAAAGATTGAGCAAATTAAAAAATGTTTAGAAACATGAACTGCCATTGAGCTGCATCTTTGGTGACTAATTGCATAATTGACATAAAGCCTATAGTAATTATAAATACCTTACATTGGTTCGGATCAATAACAGAGTACTGGGCATACTTGGAGCATACTCTATCACAGTGGTCTCCAAACTGCGGCCCGAGGGCCGGATGCGGCCCTTTGCTTGCCTTTATCCGGCCCTTGGAGCAGTATCCCTCCCACTGATACGAGACACTATTCTGACATCGATGGTGGAGCACCATTTCTCCCACTGACACCACTAATGGGGCACTATTCCTCCCTATGATACCAACAATGGAGCACTATTTCTCCCCCTAATACCATATGTTTAGTCCCACTGATGCCAGGAAAATTTACACCCCCCACTGGCCAAAGTCCGGCCCTCCAAGAGTCTGAAGGACAATAAACCGGCCCTTTGTTTAGAATGTTTGGAGACCCCTGCTCTATCACAATGGGTTGGAAGTGCAGAGTTACAGTACATCAGGAAAGTATTCACAGGGCTTTACTTTTACAGCCTTATTCCAAAATGGATAAAATTCATTATTTTCCTCAAAATTCTACAAACCATACCCCATAATGACAACGTGAAAGAAGTTTGTTTAAAATCTTTGCAAATTAAAAACTAAAAAAAAATCCCATGTACATAAGTATTTGCTTTACAGCCTTTGCTCAATACTTTGTTGAAGCACCTTTGGCACCAATTACAGCCTCTTTTTGAGTAGGATGGTATAAGCATGGCACACCTATTTTTGGGCAGTTTCTCCCATTCTTTTTTGAAGAACCTCTCAAGCTCCATCAGGTTGGATGGGGAGCGTTAGGGCACAGCCATTTTCAGATCTCTCAAGAGATGTTCAAATCGGTTTCAATTCTGTGCTGTCGCTGGGCCACTTAAGGACATTCACAGAGTTGTCCTGTACCCACTCCATTGTTATTTTGGTTGCGTGCCTAGGGTCATTATCCTGTTGGAAGATGAACCTTCATCCCAGTCTGAGGTCCAGAGTGCTCTGGAGCAGGTTTTCATCAAGGATGTCTCTGCACATTGTTGCATTCATCTTTTCCCCGATTTTAACTTGTCTCAGTTCCTGCCGCTGAAAAAACACCCCACAGCATGATGCTGCCACCACCATGCTTCACTGTAGGGATGGTATTGGCCAGGTGATGAGCATTTTTATTTCAATTGGCTTATCTTGATAAGATGAAATTGTGATATAAATATTAGGTATTTGTTGCAGCAAATTGGCGAATATGTTTTATTGTTCAGTAGGCTTCTCACCTTTTCCCCATAAATGATTGCCATTTACTGTAAGCATAGAACACAACGTGACCTAATTTTTTAACCCTTTTGGTTGTGACATACGAGAGAAAAGATATACCTCCTGTTCTAAAAAAAAATTAAAAATACTGGACTGTGTACTGACGTGACACCAAAATAAATTCTGATGTTTCTTACCTGATCCCAATCTTACTGTTCATCTTCTCAGCAGAAATAGTTTCTTTCCTGTATGGCAGTTCCTACAATTAAAAAAACATTGCAGCTGCTTAGATTACATGAACTGGGAATGGGGAATTACTGACCAGTACAAGAGAAAAAAGTCTATAGACAAACACTAAAGAAGTGGAAAAAAAATGAACTCACTGAATTTTATTACACATGGGCATAACAATGAGCAAAAAAAAAGAAAGCAACAGAGAAGAGGAAAAAAAAAACTGTTTTTGCACAGAGCCGGTTCACACATGGGCAGCATGACTCGCAGAGCGACTCAGCAAGGCGCTCTGCATACGACTTTAGAGGTGACTTGCAAAATTACTTCTGTGTTGAAGTCAATGCAAGTGGTTCTGAAGTCGTCCCAAAGTCGTACAGGAACCTTTTTCTTGAGTCACTCCTATTAGAACGGTTCCATTGTACAGAACGGAGCACGGCTTGTAAGGTGGCTAAGTCGCCTGACGAGTCACCCCTGAGTGAGCCGGCTCTTAAATATACAGCAGAAAGAAAAAGAAAAGATATTAAAGCAGAAGTAAACTCTCTCAATCAACATTAACTATTTTTAATCTTTATGCTGCGATCATTAATACAAAATTGGAAGGTATATTATAATTACATGTTTTAACCTTTTATTTTAAATTTTTTCAGTTGCTTCCTTGTTTCTGGCCTAGGCCAAAATTATGTCATGTCATACATCCTAGGAGTCTTCATGGGCATCTTTTTCTACTTTCATCTGGGAGGGGAGAAGGGGCTTTCTCAGCCAAACACACCCTCCTGCCTGCATGCCTGAGCAAAACGCAGATGGATTCCAGGAATTAATGCTACATGAATCCCCAGTAGCGATGGAAAGTTTGGATCTTTTATGTGAATCAGTTCATTTCAAACTACTCATTAAAATAAACCGATTCTTGAGTTCACTTGCTAAGTCTGCTGACAAGCAAGTGAACCGAAGCTCTGGATCTGACCAAACCTTATTAAATAATCTGAATCGGAAGACTCCAATTCACAGAAGGTTGGCAGATCCTTGTAAAGTGCAAAAAAGTGATAAAAAAGGAAAAAATAAAATTATATAATAAAAAAATAAAACCATCTCAACCGACCCTTATATCTGCATGTGAATAAACCATGCATAGGGCATGTACGTGTACATTAACGATGATTGCTTCACACGCTAGGTGTCAGAGAGAGCAAATATTCTAGAAATACAATTCATGGTTAATTCTAAACTGTCCTCTACAGGCTTTGAAATTGTCACCTATGGAGTATTTAACCCTTTCCGTTATATAATCAATCGGATCGTAGGGTACTGTGCTACAACTATTACAGTGTAATAAAGGGTTCCTTTACCGTTTAATTAAGTTTTGTTTTTGTTTTTTTAAAACAAAAAAGATTAAAGAATTAATCTGAATGAGGCGCTCCTCTCATCCAGACTCTGCGTCCCCGCTATCTTTAAGGCTCTGTTCACGCCATGGTGCTCTGGATCGTAGGTGGAATCGCCATGATTCCGAATCGACACAAATGCGGGACACGGTTGAGATCCCAGTTACTTAGGAATGGCACCCCAATTGTCTGATGAATCGCGGTAAAATCACACAAACAGAATCGCGGCGCGCCATTTGCCCAAAATACGTTTCCTGAACTTCTTTTGGGCAAAAGTAACTAGGGCAGAATCGCAGTGATTCCGCCCATGATCCGAAAGACCACGGTATGAACGAAGCCTAAGGCTGCCTGTACCTCATCACTACTGCCATCTGATCATTGATTTAGTGTATTGTTCTACTGGTGGTGACTCATGATTCTTTGATTCTTTCAGTGTACTGCGTTCTAACTGAGACTCATGATTCTTTGACTCGGTGTACTCGATTCTTTTCAGTGAATCGCCGCAATTCTGCCCTCATTCTCAAATTGCTGCAAAAGGTGGGACGCACTTGCGATTCCTGTTATTCCTGCCCAAAAGAAGTTCCAAAAATTATTTTGGGCGACAGGCGTCCCACGATTCTCTTTGTGTGATTTTACCGCGATTCATCAGAACTGAATCAGAACTGTTGTGTTTGTATCCAGTTCTTGATTGTCAGCGTGATGTGAGGTGGCTGAATGGGTGCAGGGAGGGGCTTAGCTCTCTCACCCTAGTATCACATTACCAGACCTGCTCTCCTCTTGAGTCAATAGTGAACTGTTTCAAATGAATCAGCTCAGTCAGATGAATCAATTTATCCAGTTCACTGAAAATAATCGATTCAAAAGAACGATTTGTTCATGAACTGGACATTCTTAATCCTCTGCCCTTATTCTAGATGGCTATGGCTTTATTTAGGGATAAATGATAGTAGATATAAGGGAATTCCCACAGAGATCAGTTACAGCAAGGTGCATAAAGTGCGGCCCTCTGTTGCTACATAGTGGAAATCTCTCTCTAATACATGACTTTTGATGAACATAATCAGGTTATATTAGCACAAGGCTAAAACTTGTCCAGGTAAGAAAATGACCTCTTACCGGATAGAAATAGCTTTTTCCATCTGGATAAATAACCTCAGCAGCTTCAGCACTGTAAATAAACAAAAAGGTACAAATAACTAAAAGAGTACAAAAGACTGGACATGCGTTGCAGTATGCATTACATTGCATATCATAAAATAATACAAATGAAATGTCTAGATATGTATGATGCACGTAGTTTGTGTAAGGCCACTGTTGGCACTGCAGTAGATGATGGCTAGAATGAGACGGATCCAGATATCTATGGGACTTCAGCAGCCTCCCTCTTTCTCATCAATGTCAAAGGTAATTGGCCCAATGCCACCCCATTACTGTGCCTCCAGGACAAGGCTAGTAGGAACAGTAACTGCACAGAGCATAATTAGCTGACAGAAGTGTACATGTTTATACACTAATCATTCTCAGGAGCTGTCACCCTCATCTAACCGCCATCACACATCTTAGAAGCATTCTCCTGATTAATCAGATCTGTAAAATGCACTGGGAAAGAGATTCATTCATTGGACCAAATATATATATATGTATATATTTTACACACACACACACACACACACAGTATATATTATATAATAATAATAACGGTTTGCGACATGAGTCAGGGGTTGATGGATATAACAAAGATATACAGAGATTGATCTATCTAATAACTACACATACACACAGGGGGTTATTTACAAAAGGCAAATCCACTTTGCACTACAAGTGCAAACTACAAGTGCAAACTACAAGTGTAAAGTGCACTTGAAATTGCAGTCGCTGTAGATCTGAGGGGGACATGCAAGAAAATTTAATTTAAAAAAGCCATTTTCGCTTGCACATGATTGGATGATAAAATCAGCAGAGCTTCCCCTCATTTCAGATCTACAGCGACTGCACTTTCACGTGCACTTTGCACTTGTAGTTTGCATTTGTAGTGCAAAGTTGATTTGCCTTTAGTAAATAACCCCCAGTGTATATTTAAATACACACAAATACACAAAACACATTATAGATACACACCCACACACAATTTTGCAAGCGGTAACTACCGTATTTATTGGCGTATAACGCACACTTTTTTCCCCTTAAAAACCATGGAAAAATCGCGGGTGCGCTTTATACGCCGATCCCCTGTCTCTGAGCGCCGCTGCCGACATATACCGAGCGCAGTACACTCGGCTAGGCTCAGCCACGCTCGTCTCCGCTCGCGGTCACGCCCTGCGAGAGGAGCTGAATGTGGCCGAGCCTAGCCTAGTGTACTGCGCTCGGTATATGTCGGCGGCGGCGCTCGGAGACAGCGCGGGAGAAGCGGGGAGGACACCACGAAGGCCGAAGACAGATGCCGGACCAGACAAGGCCGCCGATGGACGCCGGGCAAGTCACCGAAGAGGGACATTTAAACTGTAAGTCATTTTTTTTTCCCAGGAAATTTCCCTCCTAGAACTGGGTGCGGGCTATACGCCGGTGTGCGCTATACCCAGATAAATACGGTATATTGTTTGTAACATTTTAAACAAAGTAAGGTCAACATTGTCAGCATATCCACTAAGCCAGCTAAATTTTCAATATTCTAACAAGTTTTCCTGTTAGTTGCACATTTCTTTTGCCTGTGGCTTCGTTTTGTGACATTTGACATGACTGCTCTTCTCCTTAGTGCTTTAGAACTGGTTATTGCAGCTGTCTGTGTGTCTAAGATGTCTGTCAGGGGAGAAGGGTTGCCCAAATGACACTACAGAAACTGCTGACAAGGCATTGTGCAACTGTTTCACAATTAGCTGAAAGTAACAGAAGTCTGAATTGAATTGAGAAATCCTTTGGCACATTTTACTTACGTGAAGGGCTCATCGCAGAATTCACTGAACATGGTGACCATAATATCCAGGACTATTTTAGCCTATACAATATGGAAGATGAATTCAATTTAATATTCAGCATAATGAGCATTCTGTTCAAATATTTGTTAAAAACTAAAACTAGCAATACACGGTTTGAATTTCTGCTATATCCACAAAAATTAGAGCCCTGGATGGTCCTGTCAGCTTGACAAAAATTGACTAACAGTGATCACATTCATACAGATGCAAGCACTGTGCAGGTATTCAGACAGCCCCGGCTACAATGCAGATTCCTCCATGCATGTTGTTCAGCATAGATGGAAGAGTGACAGATTTCTCCCTTTCGGCCCATGAGGCTGAATGACAGAAAACTACAGGTGGCTATGGCAGAACAAGGGGCTAGTTAGAAAAACACAAAACAAAATGTATGCAAAAGCAGAATTGTTGCCTACAGTGATCAATTAGGTTTTATCTTTTCTTTTTAGAGAACATGAAATGATGTGACTGGTCTTGGTTTTCATCATCCAGTTTTACTTTATATATAGGCATATAAAGCTATACATATTAGAATCTATTGGTAGAAACTATGTACGGTGTTAATAAAGGCTAAACCCCTAAATTAATTAATGAACACACACGAGCCTGTCAGGAAGAAATGTCAATTGGCCAAGTGTGTGGTGATCACTGCACTTGTGGCAGGCAGGACTTGTAGATCATTCATTCTCAGATATCCATGAATGAATGAGGTGCTTGTGTGGACAAATGACTGAATGGTGCAGATTTTAAAAGTGACAACATCTGTGGGGGGGGGGGGGGAGCTGTTGGATGGGGGAGCTTCTTAGCACTATGTTACACCCCATTTGTATTTATAAGCCATGATGCAGAATGGCGCCCGTTGCCCTGGAAGATGTCTTTTGATGATTCAACACATTAGATGGAGCCTCCTACTGAAGTCATCACGCACCAGGAAGTAGATGTCTATGCCGGTTTGGTGAATATTTATACATGCGTGTGTCTTTGAACTTTGTGTAAGTGCACTTCTTTATATAATAAAGCATTTAAAAAGATTTTACACTGTGGAGCGGCTCCTTTCTCTTGCTTTACATAAACCATTATGCTGAAACTCTGGTCACATGCATCCAACTGTTCTCGGTTCACATTGAGTCTATTTAGTTTCCTAAGGAGATTCTATAAGCACTTTGCATCCAGTCTTAAATCAAGGTGGTCATGGAAAGTCATAGAATGCATGAAGATAAAAAGCCTTGTGCCTTTACAACCACTTGGAAACCTGGTGTAAAAGAAACTCCTAGCTCGCCATGCTGACCTGCTGATTGTGCAGCAAGCAGTTACAAGCTCAAGTTCAGGAATTACAGTTCCCATATTTCCTTATGCAAGTCACAGAATTTTTTTTTCTCAAAAAAGGATGTTTATTGAATAATATGGCAAAAATACATGGAAGTCACAGAAATTTGATTCCTCCCTTACCTTTGTCAGATCTGTGGCAGTGCATTCTATGAAGACATTATGAGTATTCAAGCTGATTTTTGTGTGATCCCCTGAAAAAACAAGAAACAAGTATAAAAAAAAAAAAGTGTTGACATAACAATGAATGTTGTTAACTGGTAGCTTTACAGTGGATGTAAACCCTCTCTTACAACCAGTGAAGTGAACAGCCTCAGATGAAACACAAAGATAAAACAAATCCTCCAAATTAAGTTTTACATGTATATGTTCTGTTTTTCCCTTTCTACTATTTGGAAAGTGCAGATTGTTAAAATCGTGTTTCCTCATTCAGCAGCTGGTGGGGAGTCTGGGCTTACACTGCGTGAGAGCTGATTGGAGGAAAGGCACCCCCCCCATCCCCTCCACAGAGGAACAAGGAACATATAGAGATGTATCTGAATAGATGAGCTCTCTGCTAATCTCCCTCTAAGCTCCCTTCCCAACACAAATTTGCAGCTGCTATCTTGTGAGTCTGAGAACTCTATTGATAACAGAGGAACAGAGCAGCAGAAAGACACGGTACTTAGAGCTTTGGAGAGAGATAAGTAAACACTACAGATATATGTGCCCAGGTCATATTTCATGAATGGGGTTTACAACCACTTTAATCTGAAATCCAGTAGGCCCACTGGTTAAATCCTGCTCTCAAAGCATAATGGTATAATCACTTAACTTAGGGAGGAAAAAAAAGGCTAGATTGGCTGTACAATAAAAAGCCAGCCTGTGCAGTTATTTCTGTAATGCAGTTTTTCATAACATAAAGGCCATCACTGCCGCCCTCTTAAAAATGTAAGTTCTCTGGTTAGTCAATTGGTTTCTGTACTTTGAGCCATTGACCTGAAAGCAGGCAGATTATCAGATCTGACTTCACGCTGACTTTTCCAATGTGCAAGCTTGTTTCAGGTTAGTAACACTAAAATAATTGAAGACACACATGGCCAGGCACCTAGCATTTTCAAAAAAAGTTCAGCAATTGCAACTCCAGTTTTAACATACTATTTTTCAAACTCTAACAGGAGTCAAGATGTAAACATCTTTACCATTGATAATTGGCGGCATGGAGAGTAGAATCTCATCACTATCATATATCACGGGGTAAACTGGTTTATCTTCAATGATGTGCAGAAAATGTTTCAGGTGGCTGTCAGTCTGTGGGTGATAGATAAAATACATTGCACAAACATATAAAACACTCTTGACAACTTCAACATTTCACAGGTTCTGATCCAGTACAAGATTCACCCGGGCACTATTTCTTGGTAAATTCATCATAATAGTACAGATTTTTAAAAATGTTGTTAATAAAACAGATTTGTGTAAGAAGTTTTTTAAAACATAAAAGGGATTGTTTGAAATAAAATGTACATAATTAGTTGTGCTTATAATATGCTATTCTCAAGGGGCAACCCATACCAGGGTGTGCAAGTCAAAATTTTCTTTAATGAGAGAGATTTAAAAAAAAAAAAAACACACCTCTGTGTAATGAATAGTGCACAACCAAACCCATTAAAAAGGAAACAAATGTGTTTTTAAGCAACAAAGAACTGGTTAAAGCCCCGTACACACGATCGGATTTGCCGACAAGAATTGTGTGATGGCAGGCTTTTGTCGGAAAATCGTTTGTATGCTGCATCGGACAATTGTTGTTGGATTTTCCCGACAACAAATGTTGGATAGCATGCTGTAAAATTTTCCAACAACAAATGTGTGCTGTCGGATTATCCGATCGTGTGTCAGGAAGTTGTTCGGAAAAAAATCACGCATGATCAGAAGCAATGCTAACCATAACACAACATTAGCAGAAGTTGCCCAAAGGGTGGCGCTAAAGAGCTGTAAAACCACATAGTTTCGCGTTTGCTGGCCGACAATTCTTTGCCGTTTGTATACAAGACAAGTTCATGGCCAACGCCCTTCGGACAAAAGTCCTACGCTTTGTCCGCAGAAAATCCGATCGTGTGTACGAGGCTTAAGAGAACCAGTACCAGCTGGTCTTTTCAAGGAATCTTAAAGTGGAACTTCATCCAAAAGGGGAAATTCTACTTGTTTGCACCCCCCCCCCCTCTATTTTTTTTGGTGAGGGGGGTACATGTTTTTTTCACAGGTACCCGGTCTGTCTACAGGTCTGATCTCCACAGCGATCTGTGTGGAAGTTCAGCCCCACTCATTTCCCCCGCAGCCTTCAGGAAAGCATCACAGGTTCCAGAAGACTGCAAGATCATTCACAAGGGTCAGCTCACGCATGCACAGCAGGACACCAGCTGTGAAGCCAGAAGGCTCCACTGCTGGTTTTCCTGTCCCAAGATGCCGGTGCCTGCATCCAAATACAGATGAAAAATCAGCTTGGATGAGGATGTCACTGGATCCAGGGGCAGGCAAGTGTCCTTATATTAAAAGTCAGCAGCTACAGTATTTGCATCTGCTGAATTTTTTGTGGGACGACTGGATCTTCGCTTTATTATAGATGTGCTGGCCTACCAATTGTATGTACATAACATTACCTGTAAGCCAATTTCTACTTCACCCAACCCCGAAAAAAATAAAAATAAAAAAAGCTGCTAGACTGTAGAAAAAAAACATGCAAAGACTTGTTTCTAGCATACAGAGCCTATGGCACATACAGAGGGCACAGTACTACAGGGCATATCCCGCACATGTCTAATGCCGCATACACACCATCACTTTATGTGATGAAAAAAAACGACACTTTCTGTGAAGTAAAAAATGACGTTTTTGAAACTTCAATTTTCAAAGACGAAGTTGCCTACACACCATCGTTTTTCTCACAATGTTCTTGCAAAGTGAGGTTACGTTCCACCACGTTTTACCATTGAAGCTTGCTTCATAAGTAGCTTCTGGGCATGCGCGGATGAACAAACGTCTTAGAAAACGACGTTTTTTGCTACACACGGTCAATTTCTGTGAAGTAAAAAGTGCACTTTTGAAAAACGACACATAAAATTGAAGCATGCTTCAATTTTTTTTGGTCGTTTTTTACAAGACATAAAACAACGTTTTCCCCCACACACGGTCAATTAAAGTGACGTTTTTAAAAACGTCATTTTTTTTCATCACATAAAGTGATGGTGTGTACGCGGCATGAGAGTTACGTCACCAATAGATGCCCAACAGAAGACATTGAAAAGAAGACCCAGAAAAACAACAAAATGTCAGTGGGAGCTGTAATGGAGCAACAAAGGGAATGTCATTTGCTGCTAATGAAGGAGAGCACTTTAAAGCATCATACACACGATCGGACGTCCATCAGACAAATCTGTGGATTTTTGTCCAAAGGGCGTTGTCCGTGAACTTGTTCTGCATACAGACGGCAGAACATTTTCAGCCAACATACACCAAACTACGTGTTTTTTCAGCTCTTTACCGCCACCCTTTGGGGAACTTCTGCTATTGTTGTCTGATGTTTAGCATTGGTTTTTAATTTTTTAGAAGCAAGTAGGTGGTATACCTGTTCACATTAGGGTAATAGCCTACCCACCAAAAAACGGTAAAGTTCTGCTTTAATTATTTCTTTGCTTCCTAGCAGTTGTTACAATATATAGGAAAATGGATTACGTAGTAGATTATCAAAGTGCTGCTTTCTTTATAAAAGAACAGCACACAAAGTTACAGATGACCAATAGGGGCTCTACGTGTCAGTTATAAGAAGTTAGTGATATTTAACTCATTGAGAGCAAACACACAGCAAAGGTAAGCTTTGGAAAGATGTATCAATACATATATGTAAGATATCCCAAGAAGTGTAAAAGCCATTACTCACTCTGTACAATTCCATAAGCTCTGGAGCAGTGTATTCTTTGTTTTGGTTCAGTGGTCGAAATTTGATACTTGCTGGCGGCTTAGCAGTGTAAATAAAAGGTCCCTTTATTGTGTCTAGATCATGAGTTCCAATTGCGACCAGCGCTCTTTTTCTATTAAAAATAAACAAATATTTAAATAACAAAACTATCTTACTTATGAAAAAATTTGCAAGAGGGAAAACCAAAGTGCAATTTGCTACAACCTAAAAGGGAACTCTGATTGGTTGCTGTAAATTACTGTACATTCTGAATATACCTGACACTTGCAGGTTTGCTTTCACAATTCAAAATGAGCAGAGGAAAAAAAAAGGAAATTTAGTATACGTTGATGGAAATGTGTTATTTTTTATTATTTTTTTACATCTACATTAAAGCGGACCTTCAGTCATTTTTCAACTTTCCAGCTATTAAATCTTCTGCCCTTGTTGTTTTAACTTTGGAATAGTATTTTTTTTTTTTCTGCCAGTAAATACCTTATACAGCCCACTTCCCGTTTCTTGTCTGGTAAAAAGCCTAGGCTTATGACATCATGCACATCTCCGTCTCCCAGGAAGGAAGGGGGGTGAGTCATAAGAGAGCCAATGAGAGATGCAGAGGTGGAGGTGTGCCTCTGTGTGTCTATGTAAATCCAGGAAGTGAACAGGCAGCAGCTTCAGCTGCCCACAGTTAAAATGGCTGCAGCCAGACTCCATGTAGGGAGATTTCTGCAGCATATTTGGTAAGTACAGAATCACTGTCATGTTTCACATGCTTTGTGATATGCCTGTAAATGTTATATGTATTATTCTGTCCCTGCTCCTCCCCTTCCTTTATCTGAGCTTATCCTGTATAGTTAGCCCCACCCCCTTCTCCCAGTAATGCATCAGCACATGTATGGACTAAATCACATGATCTTTTGACCCATCCGCTGCTCATTGTTGTAAGATCCTTACAGTTTATGGATTAAACTTCAAGATCAACAAGGTTTCGTCTGGATAGAGTCACTGTCTGTTAATCCTAATAAGATTGGGGTTATCGACATCTCAACACAACTAACTAAGTTACGGAGATCACACTTTCAATGCTTAGATTGGAGAGACAGAACAATCACAGTATATGTAAAATTATATGCAAAGCTTCAGACTGACAAAGATGTTTTTATACAAATTATGTGAGCAGACTGCAGTTTCTCTAACTTTGAAGCAAAACTTTTCTTTACTTTTGAGAACAGCATAAGAACAAGAAGTTGTCTCTAATTTTGAGTATTATTATTAGAATACAGGATTTATATAGCATCAAAAGTTTGTGCAGCACTTTAAAATGTAAAAAGAAGACCATACAATTACAATACAGTTTAATACAGATAGATTGGAAGGGCCCCGCTCATGGAGCTTACAATCTATAGGGAGGGGGAGGTGGTACAAAAGGTAATAGTTGTGGGGGAATATCTATGATCAGATGGCTGCCGTTTACTGTACAAATCCTATACAGATACTACACACAGCGCTCGTCTTCCGTCAAAACTACAAGGCTGTCTGAAAATTAACAAAGGGAAATCCTGTCATTTACCTGCAGTGTCCCCCCGTCCAGTAAAGGTATTTTGTGAATGTACAATGGGAATTCCTGCCATTTACCTGCCCTTCTGCTCTTATCCATTCACAAACAGTAAAGAGAATACAAGGCATTCTAGAATGGATGAGGGGAGAGAAGTGGCAAGTACATGGCATAAGCTCAGAGAGCCGGAAATATTAGCTGCACTACCTGAAGAAGAGCACTAGGTGTAATATCTGGCAACAGTGAAGATAGGATTTGTACAGTAAACAGTATGCATCTGAACAGTCAGTAACTAATAAAATGTAACTCAACTCACTTGTGCTGTTCCCCAAAAAAATGTAACACTGGAGTTTCACTTTAAAGTATACATAAGCCCTCGCCTTCTAAAACAACCCATTCAGTTTAAAATAGAAATGAAAGGCAAAGTGTGTTTGTGTGTATATTAGAGATTATATATATATAGATATATATATATAGATATAGATAGATAGATAGAGAGGTATGTATCTATCTATCTAGCTCTCTCTATCTGTTTTCGAATTCATAAGGTGCTCAGGGGTAGACAAGGTGAAACAACATAACACTGATCTTCCCAGTGAGTGAGTGTGTGTGTGTCTCTCAGCAGAAATGGAGGAGAAGAGAAGACTGTGTTCTCATTGCTTGTGCGGTGGTCAGCAGAGGGACTGGCAGGATTCATCAGGGATTTCAGCAATACAAAGGGAACAGCAGGCACATACCAGGAATACAAAATGTTGGGTTAACACAGTGTTTCTCAATTCCAGTCCTCAGGCCCCCCCAACAGGTCAGGTTTTCAGGATTTCCCTCAGATGAAAAGGCTGTGGTGATTACTAAGGCAGTGAAACTGATCAAATCACCTGTGCAAAATAATGGAAATCCTGAAAACCTGACCTGTTGGGGGGGGCTGAGGACTGGAATTGAGAAACACTGCGTTAACATAGTCTAAGTTTTCTGTAATCATTTAACTTGAACTTTTCTCACATGAATGCTTCCATCACTAACCTTTCCATACATTCCTCTAATGCCGCATACACACGATCGGTTCGTCTGACGAAAACGGTCTGATGGACCGTTTTCATCAGACGAACCGATCATGTGTGGGCCCCATCGTTTTTTTTCCCCATCTGTGAAAAAACTTAGAACCTGTTTTAGAATTATCTGATGGTTAAAAAACCGATAGAAAAAAAACGATCGTCTGTAGGGAAATCCATTGGTTAAAAATCCACGCATGCTCAGAATCAAGTCAACGCATGCTCGGAAGCATTGAACTTCATTTTTCTCAGCACGGCGTGCGTTGTGTTTTACGTCACAGCGTTCTGACATGATCGGTTTTTTAACTGATGGTGTGTAGGCAAGACTGATGAAAGTCAGCTTCATCGGATATCTGATGAAAAAATCCATCAGACCGTTTTCATCGGATGAACCGATCGTGTGTACAGGGCATAAGATAAATAACTGTCATGCTGATCCACTTTAATAACTTCTGAGCTACTGACCTAGAACAAGTATGCAGATCAGGAGTTCCGGTTTTTCTTTTGACATTCTAACTTCCATGCTTATTCTTATTCTGCAAAGGCTGTCGGGACTTGTAGTTTTCCCCATTTATAGAACACGTTAGATTATGGCAGCAAGCGGATAGAGAAGATCCCCCGCTTGCTATAAAAACGGGGACTCGGGGGTGCAGGGGCCAGTGCATTCATAACATGTTACACCCTGAATATGAGTGTAAAATGTAACACAAAAATGTAAAATGTTACAAAAGGCGAATGTATCCTTTAACCACTTAAGGACCGGACCTTTAGGCAGCTAAATGACCCAAGGGGTTTTTACAATTCGGCACTGCGTCGCTTTAACAGACAATTGCGCGGTCGTGCGACGTGGCTCCCAAACAAAATTGGCGTCCTTTTTTCCCCACAAATAGAGCTTTCTTTTGGTGGTATTTGATCACCTCTGCGGTTTTTATTTTTTGCGCTATAAACAAAAATAGAGCGACAATTTTGAAAAAAAATGCAATATTTTTTACATTTTGCTATAATAAATATCCCCCAAAAACATATCTAAAAAATTTTAGATACGTATTCGTCGACCTATTTTTGGTAAAAAAAAAAAACGCAATAAGCGTTTATCGATTGGTTTGCGCAAAATGTATAGCGTTTACAAAATAGGGGATAGTTTTATTGCATTTTTATTATTTATTTATTTTTTTACTACTAATGGCGGCGATCAGCGATTTTTTTCGTGACTGCGACATTATGGCGGACACTTCGGACAATTTTGACACATTTTTGGGACCATTGTCATTTTCACAGCAAAAAATGCATTTAAATTGCATTGTTTATTGTGAAAATGACAGTTGCAGTTTGGGAGTTAACCACAGGGGGCACTGAAGGAGTTATGTTTCACCTAGTGTGCGTTTACAACTGTAGGGGGGTGTGGCTGTAGGACTGACGTCATCGATCGAGTCTCCCTATAAAAGGGATCACTCGATCGATATGCCGCCACAGTGAAGCACGGGGAAACCATGTTTACATACGGCTCTCCCTGTTCTTCAGCTCCGGGGAGCGATTGCGACGGAGCGGCTATAAACGAATAGCCGCGCCGTCATCCCGGATCGCTCCCCGAGGGAATCCGACCGCCGCAAGTACCGGGGGGGTCCCGATCAGACCCCCGACCCACGTCTAGGCAGGCACGTACAGGTACGTTGATGTGCCTGTCCGTGCCATTCTGCCAACGTAAATGTTCCTGAGGCGGTCGGGAAGTGGTTAAAAAACAATTACACAAAACAACTTAAGAGATTTTCACAATATCCAGCCTGTACATGTGACATTTACATCCATTTAATGCAGACAAGGGAGGGAAAAAGCAGGCTACCTGCATATGTTCTGGTGAAGTTTTTCTTGCAGATCAATGAAGTTCTCATATCGGTCCTGGGTGAAGGTTATGTTGCGAAGCACTGCAGCCACTGCATAGGGACGTACTGCAGCAGTCTAATACACGCATAAAACATAAAACTTTAATATATTGGACTTTTTAAATAACCATTAAATTGTTATATTTAACCAATTCCATTTTTGAACTTAATTAAGTGAAATTAAAGAAAGACTGTGAAACTGTATATTCAGCCCAACATTGTACAGATGCATCTATTTGTACATTCAAAATGCAAAACTTTACCACATATCAACATAGAAATGCATCCAAAATATTTTACAAAAGTCTGCCAGGTTTGGCTAGAGACCCCTGGGGTGACCCCACCACAACTTGTTTACCAGGTTGCTTCAAATGTAAAAGAAAAGGCAGATGTGAAGCATCTTATAACTTTAGAGGGTCTGAGTGTGAAGTAGGCTGTTAGTGTTAGCAGGATGCTACCCTGTGAAAGGCTTTCCTGGGCAGGAAAACTGCCATGAGAGCTTTTGGCTGGGAATCCCAGCAGGAAAAATTAGAACAGGTTTTCCTTTTTCCTGCCAGGATTCCCAGCGGTCTTTTTGCCGGCAGTTTTCCTATGGGAAACACTGCGATGGAGCATACACATGGCCTGGATTCCCGGCCAAGGCTCTAATGGCAGTTTTCCTGCCAGGAAAACCGGACGTGTGTACGCGGCATGAGAAAAGAATTGTCCCTGTAGTAAAAATGCCTTTCACAGGGTAGCATCCTGCTAACACTAACAGCCTACTTCACACTCAGACCCTCTAATGTTATAAGATGGTTCACATCTGCCTTTTCGGTTCTCCCCTCAGTTTTCCTGGTGGACTTTTTACCGCCGGGAAAACCGATCGTGTGTAGAAGGCATAAGACACATTAAGAAGACTCAAGTGTTCGAATGAGAAACTATGTACCTTGTCCATAGTAGCCAGATTTTCCCCTTGCTCTCCCATAATGTGCTTGGATATTCTGAGCATAAGCAATATGCAACAGGGTCAGTTTTTAGGATGCCATTTTCCCTAGATCCATACAACCATGTTACATTTTAAGTAATCTTTATATCAGGGATGCTCAACCCAGGGCCGCAGAGCCCTCTGATGTGTCTCCCAACATCAAACCAGGGAAACGCATGCCCATGCTCTGGGATGGTGGGTCGGCAAGCCCACATTGCGATCAATGGGTTACTGACCCGCCATCCCAGAGCATCAGAGTACATGGAGCCGGCAGCAGAGGAAGGAAGGCAGCCGCATATGCCAATTCTTCCTCTATAGCGCTGGCTCCTGTCCCAGGCAGAGTGATACCAAGTGCACTTGGTCTGGGACCTTTCTAGCAGCCTAGAGAGCGATGCCAGCAGAAGCTAAAAGAGGAAAAGGTCAGTGTATTAAAAATCACATACACTGCATTTCTGCAATGGGCATATTAGTAGTAAAAAAAAAAAATGGATTATTAGGCTGCTTTCACACTAATCCACAGGTGCAGCGCAGTGCACCTGCAGGTTAGCTCCACTGAGTCATATACTTCTATTATATCCTGCAGGTATCTTGCAGGAGTTTTGGTGTGCTTTCTGAAAATGCACCATGCCGGCAAGATTTAATAGAAGTCATGGCTCAGTGCAGCTAACCTGCAGGTGCACTGCCCTACACCCATGGTGCTGGTGAACTGCAACACATGAGCGTGAAAGCAGCCTTACAGGGGGGCTCAGGACAGTAAGGGCTCCTTTACATTTGCAGTTTGGACGGGGGGGGGGGGGGGGGGGGAAGTAAAGTCCCATAGTTCATTGGGGGCCCCTGACTGGTTACCAAATTACTTAAGCTCTTCAAAAGGTTGAGCACCCATGCTTTATATAGATCCCCACTCCTTTGTTACATTTCAAGTTCCACTGTTGATAAACAATTTAAGTAATAGAGATCACCAAGGTCCAAACAAAGGCATACAGGCAAGGGAGCTTCAGTTTGGTTTATTAAACCACTATGGAAAGCACATAAATAGTTATTTCAAATCAGACGTTAACCTCACCTCCTCTGTAATAAAAAGTCTTTGTAGTTGGTTATCAGCTGGTGTGATCCTTTTATATCTAGGTGCATCTATCCTGTAAAAAAAAAAAAAAAAATAGTAACATTATTATCAAAGATATGCACATAAACTGTATACTGCTGTAACACTTACGTATTAGTCCATAGATGACACCAGCAGTCAGGACTGCTCTTGCATTTAGAAAGGTTACTTGTTTCCTACATCTAAGTGCAAGCAATCGGTATTACCTTTCTTTGAAGACCTGCAGCCCACGCACCAGGCCTTCAAGACACAGGAGGTCATAGCGGTTGGCGGGTACATCAATCTTAAAGAGAATAACATCCGATGCTCCATCAGCTTTTCCATCCCCTTTTTCTTTACTGATGATCTCTTTCTCTGATGTCTGAAACAGCAATTAAATTTACATCAACATTTCTAATTTATGGGTTTGGTCAAGAGTCTTTAATAAAATCTTTTCAGTTTCCCTATGTTACATGTCTCACTTTATTATTTTGGATATATGCAGTGAGCACATCTTCCATATTGCTACACTGAGGATTTTGCACTGATGCACTAAAAATGAGATCCTGGTCTAAAGAGAAAGTTGCAGTATAGTCTAAAATGATAGCTAGACAAAAAAAGCAAGGATGATCCGGCATCAGTAGTAGTGTGAGGTGTGTACTAAAGGAATAAAGTTGGCAACAGAAGAATAAAATAAGGAAAATCACAAGGTTTGCGAGAGAAAGAAAAGTTCTTGTTATGTTAAGCTAAGTTTACAACAGCGGCTGGGGGGGCTGAAAAAACAGGCAGTTGATCAGTGTTTTTACCACCCATCTCTAAATTTACAGGAGGTAAGTACATAATGCTATGCTTCGCATCGCCATAACTTTACCTCGGCATTACGAATCTGACAGGTCGCACCCCCTGTCAAGTTTGCCCACGGAAGTCCTTGGGGCCGCGCAGCTATAGCAGTTTAAGCATGGAAGTTCAATCTAACATTTCCACTGGGATGCAGAAAAAAATTCCCCTGGGGAGTGATCAAACAGGTGTGCAGGAAGCAGCAACGTTGCCTCTAAAATGCCTGTAAAATCTCTGACCACCATCGCCTGAAAAGCAATCAACCATGGATTCCTTTTTCAGAGGGCAGTAAAGTGTACATCTGTGTAAAAGAGGCCTTATCATTTCTAAAGCTATGTTTTCCAATATTTACATTAAAGAGCAACTGCAGTCTGCTCACAAAATTTGTAATAAAAACATCTTTGCCATTCTGAAGCTTCCCTCCAAATACTTTGCATATTATTTTATATATACTGTAATTCTGTACTTGCCAAATATGCTGCAGAAATCTGGGACTGCAAAGTAGCATGACAAGTCGTTCCCCATGATTTCCAATGACAACCATTCATATTAGTACAACTTCAAGTCGTTCCGACTTCAAAATAGTCCCTGCACTACTTTGGGCTGATTTTGATGGCATTTACACAGGCATTCCTTAAAATCGCGTGACTGTGAAGCCGCACAAGTGTGAAAGGGGCCTAAAGAAAAAATCCGGGCAGTCTGCCAAGTTTGTAACAGCATGAAACATTGTAACTAACTTCCTTCTTAGAACTAACTTCTGTGTGTAAATGCAGGAAGTTTAACCACTTAAAGTCCAAATCTTTTTCTGTCACTTGTTTCTTAAAGTGGAGGACCACACAAAAAGTGAACCTCCACTTTTCCGCTACCCCCCCCCCCCCCCTCCGGTGTCACATTTGCCACCTTTCAGGAGGAGGGGGTGCAGATACCTGTATAATACAGGTATTTGCACCCACTTCCGGGAATAGACTCCTGCAAGTCACGCCCCTTTCCCCCCCCCCTGTATTCTGGGAAACACACTGGTCCCAGGAGACAGCGGGGACCAGTGAGAACGGGCTGTACTGCTCGCACATGCGCAGTAGGTAACCGGGCAGTGAAGCCGCAACGCTTCACTTCCTGATTTCCTCACCGAGGATGGCGGCGGGGGCAGCCGAGAGACGAGCGGTTGCTCAGCCTTGGCTACAGACATTGCGGGCGCGCTGGACAGGTAAGTGTCCGTTTTTTAAAAGTCAGCAGCTGCAGTATTTGTAGCTGCTGGCTTTAAAAAAAAAAAAAATTCGGTTGGACCTCCACTTTAAGTTAAAATCAATATTTTCTGCTAGAAAATTACTTGGAACCCCCAAACATTATATAGATTTTAGCAGAGAACCTAGGGAATAAAATGGCAATTGCTGCAATATTTTATGTCACACTGTATTTGCCCAGCGGCCTTTCAAATGCAATTTTTTGGGGGGAAATTACACTTCAATGAATAAAAAAAAAACAGTAAAGTTAGCCCAATTTATTTGTTTTAAAGTGAAAGATGTTACGCTGCAAGAATCGTGATCTATCTTCTAAGCACTTCCTGGATTTAAACAGAGGCACACCTCTGTAAACACACAGCTCCCGGTCCTGTCAGGGGGGGAAATGACCGATCGTATGTTCATACAATGTATGAACAGCGATTCATCATTTCCCCATGTCAGTCCCCCCCCCCCCCCCCCTTCAGTTAGAACACACCCAGGAAATATTGATTAACCCCTTCTTCGCCCCCCTAGTGGTTAACCCCTTTACTGCCAGTGGCATTTTTATAGTAATCAATGCATTTTTATAGCACTGATTGCTATAAAAATGCCAATGGTCCCAAAAATGTGTCAAAAGTGTCTGAAGTGTCCGCCAAAATGTCGCAGTCACGGAAAAAATCGCTGATCGCCGCCATTACTAGTAAAAAAAAAATATATTAAGAAAAATGGCATTAAACTATCCCCTATTTTGTAAACGCTATAACTTTTACGCAAACCAATCAATAATCGCTTATTGCGATTTTTTTTTACAAAAAATATGTAGACGAATACGTATCGGCCTAAACTGAGGAAAAAAATAGTTTTTTTTATATATTTTTGGGGGATATTACAGCAAAAAAAAGAGATTTTTAATACAGCTTACCTGTAAAATCTTTTTCTTGGAGTACATCACGGGACACAGAGCGGCATTCATTACTATATGGGTTATATGGAGTACCTTCAGGTGTAGACACTGGCAATCTCAAACAGGAAATGCCCCTCCCTATATAACCCCCTCCCATAGGAGGAGTACCTCAGTTTTGTAGCAAGCAGTATGCCTCCCAAAATGGTCCTCAAAAAAGAGGGGTGGGAGCTCTGTGTCCCGTGATGTACTCCAAGAAAAAGATTTTACAGGTAAGCTGTATTAAAAATCTCTTTTTCTTTATCGTACATCACGGGACACAGAGCGGCATTCATTACTATATGGGATGTCCCAAAGCAATGCTTACAATGAGGGGAGGGAGAACATCTCCAAGACAAAAGGATTTAATTTAGAGATATACTCAAATCATAATAAATCCAACTTAGTTGAGAAAAATAATTTTAAATTTTAAATTTAACTCAAAAAAGAGGAGCCCCCGGAATCCGAGGGTCTCAAACTGCAGCCTGCAGCACTGCCTGCCCGAAGGCAGTATCAGTATTCCTTCTTACGTCCAACTTGTAGAATTTTGTAAACGTGTGGACAGAAGACCAGGTTGCCGCCTTGCAAACTTGAGCCATAGAGATCTGGTGGTGTGCTGCCCAGGAGGCGCCCATGGCTCTAGTAGAATGAGCCTTTAATGATACTGGAGGAGGCAACCCTTTCAAGCCGTAGGCCTGAGTGATTAATTGCTTAATCCACCTAGAAATGGTGGACTTTGCAGCTGCCTGCCCCTTCTTGGGCCCATCCGGTAGAATGAACAGCACATCTGTTTTCCGGATCTTCTTTGTAGCTTTAAGATAGGCCTTCATGGCCCTGACAATATCCAAGGTATGCAGCAACCCTTCCTTTCTGGAAGTAGGTTTAGGGAAGAAGGATGGTAATACCAAATCCTGGTTCAAATGAAAACTGGATATGACCTTCGGTAGGAAGGAAGGATGAGGGCGGAGAACGACCCTGTCCTTATGAAAAACAAGATATGGTTCCTTACAGGATAAGGCCGCTAGCTCCGAAACTCTTCTTGCGGAAACTATGGCAACCAAAAATACTAACTTCCTTGTCAGTAGAACCAAAGGAATTTCAGCCAACGGCTCAAACGGTTGTTTCTGTAAACTTGACAGAACAAGATTTAAATCCCACGGACAAAGCGGGGATTTAACTGGAGGTCTAATACGTAAGACCCCTTGAAGGAAGGTCTTAACCAGCGAGTGGGTGGCCAGCGGCCGCTGAAACCACACTGACAGAGCAGAAATCTGTCCTTTGATTGTGCTTAATGCCAATCCTTTATCCACTCCTAGCTGGAGAAAACTTAATACTCTATCGATGGTAAATTTGCGAGAAAAGCCATCGCTTGGACTCACACCAGCCTACATAGGCCTTCCAGACCCTGTAATAAATCACCCTAGAGACCGGTTTCCTGGCTCTGATTAGGGTAGAGACTACTTTCTGAGACAGACCTCTACCCCTGAGAATCAGGGATTCAGCTTCCAGGCCGTCAAATTTAGATGCCGTAAGGCAGGGTGGAGGATCGGACCTTGCGATAGCAGGTCTGGCCGTAGAGGAAGAGTCCAAGGGTCTCCCACTACCATCTTTAGGATGAGTGAGTACCATGCCCTTCTGGGCCATGCTGGAGCTACCAGGATGACTGGTATGTGTTCCACCCGGATCCTGCGCAGCAGGCGGGGTAGTAACTGGAGCGGGGGAAACGCATAAAGAAGTTTGAACTGATGCCAAGGGCAAACCAACGCATCGGTTCCGCAGGCCATCGGATCCCTTGAGCGGGATATGAACCTGTCTAGTTTCTTGTTGAGTCTCGATGCCATGATATCCACGTCCGGCACTCCCCATCTTTGGCAGAGTGCTTGAAAGACTTGTGGATGCAGAGACCATTCCCCCGGCCATAGAGTCTGGCGGCTTAAGAAGTCCGCCTGAAAGTTGTCCACTCCTGGAATGAATATTGCCGATATGCAGGGCACATGCGCCTCTGCCCATAGGAGAATCAAGCTCACCTCTCTCTGAGCGGCTTGACTCCTGGTTCCCCCTTGGTGATTTATGTATGCCACGGCCGTGGCATTGTCTGATTGAATTCTCACCGGGAACCCCTGCAATTTTGACGTCCAAGCCCTGAGGGCTAGTCGAGCAGCTCTGAGCTCCAAGATGTTGATGGGCAACTGCTTCTCTGGCTTTGCCCAAGTACCTTGGCGAGTGCAACCATCCAAAATTGCTCCCCAGCCCGTCAGGCTGGCGTCTGTGGTCACTATCTTCCAAGCCACTGGGCTGAAAGACTTCCCCTTCAGTAGATTCTGAGGGTCTAACCACCAACACAGACTTTGTCGGACTCTTGATAAGAGCGGCAACGGGATATCCAAGGCCTGTGGCCTTCTGCTCCATGCTGACAGGATGGCTGCCTGTAGGATGCGAGTGTGGCTCTGGGCGTATGGTACCGCCTCGAACGTGGCCACCATCTTGCCTAGTAACCTCATACATAGGCGAATAGTCGGTTCTTTCTTGCTTAGAACCAGTAGGATTAATTCCTTGATGGCTTTTACCTTCCTCAGAGGTAGGAACACTCCTTGTTGTTCTGTGTCTAATCTCATGCCGAGATATTCCAACTGCCTTGTGGGCTGGAAAGCTGACTTTTCTCGATTTAGGACCCAGCCGAACCTCTCGAGGTATTGGACCGTGAGGGCCACTGCTCGCTCCAAGCCGGGAGACGAGTGGTCTATGACTAGGAGGTCGTCCAGGTATGCTAGGATCGTGACCCCTTGGATCCTTAGCTTGGCTAGGATCGGAGCTAGGACCTTCGTGAACACCCGGGGGGCCGTAGCCAACCCGAAGGGAAGCGCCACGAATTGGAAGTGACGCGAAGCCACCATGAAGCGTAGATATCTTTGATGTGGCTGATAAATTGGAACATGAAGGTAGGCATCCTTTATGTCTATGGACGCCATGAAGTCGTCCTTCTGGAGTGTGGCAGCTGCTGACCGCACGGATTCCATCCGAAATGAGCGGATCTTTAGATATGCATTTACCATCTTTAGGTCCAAAATTGGCCTGACATCTCCATTGGGGATGATGAATAGGTTGGAGTAGAAACCCAGCCCCTGTTCCAGGACTGGCCGGAATCCGAGGCGGATCGTTTGGAATCCTCGACTCCTGGAAATGAGGAGGAGGAAACCTTAGGAAATCTAATTTGTAGCCTGTGGCCACGGAAGACCGTACCCACTCGTCGGGAATGCTGGCTTCCCAAATCTCTGAAAAGAGTCGCAGCCTTCCCCCCACCTTCGTGGGTGGGGGCGCCCCTTCATAAGGTTGGCTTGGGGGCTGGTTTTGCTGGTTTGCGAAACCACTGCCTTTTGCCTCTAACAGCCTGTCCTTGTGATTTGCTGTTGAAGCCGAAGTTTGCTTTTGCAGGAGGCCGTCGATACTGCTTGGCATTAGAGGGCCCCTGCCCAGGGGAATACTGTCGTTTAAACGCAGGCCCCTGAACCTTCTTCTTAGTTGGCAAGAGAGTACTCTTGCCGTTTGAAATGGTCTGAATGTATTTATCTAGGTCTTCTCCGAAGAGTCGTCCTCCATGGAAGGGGAACCCTACCAGGAGCTTCTTGCATGGGGGCTCAGCCTCCCAGCTTTTTAACCATAAGAGTCTTCTCATATGGATAAGGGATAACGATAAACGTGACGCTTGCTGGATAGAATCCTTGATTGCGTCTACCGTAAAACATATGGCCTTAGGGACATCCGAAAATTCTTCTGCCTGCTGGGCAGGAATAAGTTTAAGCATCTGCTTAAATTGATCCGATAATGCTTGAGCGACCCCAATCGCAGCCACAGCTGGCTGTACTACTGCCCCTGCAGTAGTGAAGGAGTTCTTAAGTAGTGCTTCCAAGCGCTTATCAACTGGATCCTTGAACACCTGTATGTTTTCTACAGGGCATGTTAACGATTTGTTAACACATGAGATGGCTGCGTCCACTGCAGGAGTAGCCCATCTTTTGGAAAATTTTTCTTCCATAGGATATAGGACAGAGAACTTCTTAGGTGGTAAGAAGATCTTATCTGGCTTGTTCCAATCTTGGAACAAAACTCCCTCTAATAGAGGATGGATCGGAAACACAGCATTGCTTTGAGGCGCCCTCAGTGAGCCCAAAGCTGAAACCGTCGATACCTGGAGATCTGGTACTGGCAAGTTGAATGCCCTATGGACCAAGTCCGACAATCCTTGAATCCACCAGCTCTCCCTCAGGGAGACTGCCCCAGACTCCTCTGTATCCGGATCTTCGATCCCTGAACCTACTTGGTCCTTGTCCAAGAGGTCGTCCAATTCCCCTGAGGAAAGGACCTCCTCTTCTGAGGGTCCGCGCTCGGGCGACGGAGATCTATTCCGCTTACTGCCCCGCATAGCTGCGGCTATCATTTTACCCATGCTTTTCTGCATCTCTTTTAAAGAGGTGAGTAATACCTCCTCCGTGACCATCTTAGGGTTGGACTGACCCGCGTCAGCTCCAGCCCCAGATCCCGATGGCCCCAAGGCTCCCTGTGGGGAAAGCAGCGGCATAGCATTGTCCGAGACCTCAGACTCTCTGGGGGAATCCCCACCTCTTGTACCCTTGTTTTTTGATGCCATGGTACAATACCGAGGTACACCTGCTACTTATTGGTACCTGGGACTTATAAATAGTTAAATGCCCAAACACCTGTTTGGGGGATAAAAAATGCTTCCTCTCCCCTAGATGACACTTTTTTTTTTTTTTTTTTTCAAAAAAAAAATCTTTTTTTTTTTTTTTTTTTTTCAAATCTAGGAAAGAAAAAACATTCTGTCCCCCTGAGTAGTATTGCAAGAAAAACTATGAGATGGAAAAGAAACAGCCTATTTCTAGGCTTGAAAACAGTCTTTCTGAAGACTGCAATATTCTTTCTGGCCACTGTGTGTCCTCGGCGCCCCGTGCTTGCCGTTCTGGTCTTTCCTCCTCAGTTCCAAAGTATTGAATGAGCTATATGGAACAAACAAGGAAGGGCCGCCCCTTCCTTAAGCCACTGACCCGCCCTTCCCCCCCAGCAATCTCAAACAGGAAATGCCCCTCCCGACAGGGGGGGGGTGGGGTGGGGTTGGGAGGAAGGGACCTCTCTGCTCCAGAGGTCGGCGTTTTGCCTGCTTTGCAGGCCGTGAGGAGGAAGACTGAATGGAGCATCGCCTGGAGGCTTGCAGGTAAGCACAGCTCTCTGACACACACATATACTTTTATATCACACAGGCCCCACTCAATGCTTTTCCAACACTACAAGGGAGGTCACATCTTATGGGGAATAATACATATAGAGCCATCCTATCTTTATGATATGTGACTAGTTTGCCAGATGCAGTGCATAACTTTAGGCATGTCCCCTGTGACCCCCCAGAAAAAACCTGCTAAGAACCAAGTTCCGCAAGTTTTCCCCTCACTTACCTGCTCCATGCCGCAGGACTTTGCCAAGCAAGAGGCCCAATCTTCCCCCATCTCGGTGGGGATGTCTAGACCTTCAGGCCCTGGGTTCCTATGAAGGATCCACTGTCCTGGGCCCATATAGCACTCTGGCAACAGAAACATTAGGCACCCAAAGGTTTCTAAGTTCTGGGCCCAGGGTCCAGCTCTCTAAAAAGAAAAGCATTATGGGCTATACCCCAAGGGTTTGGGGTCCGGTTACTGACCACTTTAGCGCTGAGGCTTTTTTGGACAGAACCGGTTAGCTCACCTAATCCCAAGGATGTGGAGGCAAGCTAAACCATGACTAACACCTAAGACACTGGCGGAAAAACTGAGGTACTCCTCCTATGGGAGGGGGTTATATAGGGAGGGGCATTTCCTGTTTGAGATTGCCAGTGTCTACACCTGAAGGTACTCCATATAACCCATATAGTAATGAATGCCGCTCTGTGTCCCGTGATGTACGATAAAGAAATATTAATTTTTTTCTAAATTGTCGCTCTATTTTTGTTTATAGCGCAAAAACTAAAAACCGCAGAGGTGATCAAATACCACCAAAAGAAAGCCCTATTTGTGGGGAAAAAAGGACGCCAATTTTGTTTGGGAGCCACGTCGCACGACCGCGCAATTGTCAGTTAAAGCGACGCAGTGCCGAATCGCAAAAAGTGGCCTGGTCTTTGACCAGCAATATGGTCCGGGGGTTAAATGGTTAAGGATATTGGTACCAAAAATACAAAGCCATCATTACAAACATGTGCAAACGAATACTTACAATTTCATCTAATTCAAGACCAAACTCAAAGCAGAGCTCATCAAACTCTTCATCAGCTGTTAAAGCAAAACACAGAAAAAGAAGTGATCACCATTTCTAAATTGATAACTTGATTGGTTTTGTTAGCTTTGTTATAATCTGGCCAGAGAACTGAAACATGAGATGTAGTTATTTAAAAGTAGGAATACACCGCTGTGGTAAACAAAGGAAATGATCTATGCAGGCAAGTGAAAGGAACACCCTCACACATTCTATATATAGATTTGTGTACTTACCCTTCATTTACAGCACTCTGTATTTAAGTCTGCTTTGCATTTACAAAGCAGTAAGCCAACATATGACATCATAGCCTGTCTGGAATGATCGCTCATCGCCAATAACAGAACCTTTTGTAAAGACTGAATGGAACGCTATGCAAACACATTTCCTCGGTGGCCTTATCATGTCAATCTTAGGATGTGAAGAGTGTGAGGGGAGGCTGAACGTCACCAAGGGTTGCTTGGTGTCAATAATAATATCTGGTAGCTTGAAGACGAACAGAAATTAAACACAGTGCAATAGAATTATAAAGGTAAATATCCACTTCAAGACCGGGTCTCTTTTTCTTTTTTTTACTTTTTGTTTACATGTAAAAATCTGTATTTTTATTGGAAAATTGCTTAAAACTGCCAAACATCATATATTTTTTTAAGCAAAGTTCCTAGAGAATAAAGTGGCAGATGTTGCAATTGTTTATGTCGCAGTATTTCAAATGCAATTCTTTGGAAAAATTACAGGTTACCATTTTTAGATTTACACATGAGGTCTGGTGCTAGAATTACTGCGATAACTCATGTTTGCTGTTTACGTGCTGATGTGGGACCGACATGTGTGTCTGCACAGGGATTGCGGCACTTTAAAAAATATTTGTAATTATTTCATTTTTACACTGTCCCTTTAACCACTTAAGACCCAGACCATTATGCAGGTAAAGGACCTGGCCCCTTTTTGCGATTAGGCACTGCATCGCTTTAACTGACAATTGCGCGGTCGTGCGACGTGGCTCCCAAACAAAATTGTCATCCTTTTTTTCCCACAAATAGAGCTTTCTTTTGGTGGTATTTGATCACCTCTGCGGTTTATATTTTTTGTGCTATAAACAAAAATAAAGTGACAATTTAAAAAAAAAATCTGTATTTTTTACTTTTTGCTATAAAAAATATCCCCCAAAAATATATATATAAAAAAAAACGTTCCTCAGTTTAGGCCGATACGTATTCTTCTAAATTTTTTTGGTAAAAAAAAAAAAAAATCGTAATAAGCGTTTATTGATTGGTTTGCGCAAAATTGATAGCGTTTACAAAATAGTTTTATGGCATTTTAATTAATAATTTTTTTTTTACTAGTAATGGCGGCGATCAGTGATTTTTTCTGTGACTGCGACATTATGGCGGACACATCGAACACTTTTGACACATTTTTGGGACCATTGTCATTTTCACAGCGAAAAGAGCTATAAAAATGCACTGGTTACTGTAAAAATGACACTGGCAGTGAAGGGGTTAACCAGGAGGGCGGCACTGTAGGGGTTAAATGTGTACTAAGGGAGTGTTCTTACTGTGTGGGGGAGTGGCTGTGTGCGACGTCACTGATCGTCGTTCCCTAACACAGGGAACAGACGATCACCAATGGCCGCACTAGGAAGAACGGGGAAGGTTTGTTTACACTTACCTCTCCCCGTTCTTCCTCTCTGTGACCCGATCGCGGGACACCGGCGGTGATCGGGTCCGCGGGTGTGGTCACGGAGGACAGGACCAGGTCATGAGTGCGCCGGCACGCTCGCGACCCACGGCTGGGCGTCTTAAAGGCGACGTACCTGTATGTCTATGTGCCCAGCCGTGCCATTCTGCTGACATAAATAGTCGTTTGGCGGTCCTTAACCGGTTAAAAAAAAATGTTTTATCACTTTTATTGTTAGATCCCGGATCTCTCCTCTGCCCTTAAAAGCTTCAGATAATAACAAGATCAGTATGATCCAATGCTTTTTTTCAAACAACCAGTAGTTTGCTGACATTTGGTGAAACCAGAAGTGACAAAATACTTGTGGCTTCCAGTTTCTGTGACCATAGAGATGATCAGGGCCATTCCATTCCCCCCGACAGGCTCTATTTTTAGCTGGCAGAACCGCCGGCTACACACTTGGGTCTCCCAGTGGGATGGAAGAGCCTGGAATGCATGTGGAAGGCTACAAGATTGGACATCCCCTCCCTCCTGCCAATATATATATATATATATATATATATATATATATATATATATATATATATATATATATATATATATATATATATATATATATATATATATACACACACACACACACATACATACATACACACACACACACACACACACACAGTGTGCGATATAGTAAAATATACATATTTTACTAAGTGCACTTACCTTACAACTTTTTTCACGTAGGACACCGAGACAAGGGATATCTCAGGCATCTGCTGATAGATCAGGACAGTTGGGGAGGGATTCTGTCACACACTTACATACCTGTATGAGAAGCCTCAAATGGAAGCTGCTACAACGCAGCATACCTGTTCCAGCATAGTGCCGTGCCATTACCCATAGATGAATTGTACCTCTAGGTATTGGAATTATCTCCTTTATGAGATATTTACTGTACATGCAGCCCCTTATGTCATTGGTGCATGCAGTGTGAAGGAACAGCCACCCGTGCCGTTCTTTTGTGTCGTGACAGGGGGCTCCTGTGCACATGCGTGGGAGTGATGTAATGTGGCTCCAGCCAGTCACAGAGCCAGTGTCCACCGACCCATAAGGAAGACAGGTGTAGATGGACGCGGCCTCCAGCGGTGACAACACATCGCTGGAAGGCTTCGTTTACAGCAAGGGTCTCAAACTGCCGGCGCTTCAGCTGTTGCGGAACTACAAGTCCCATCATGCCGCTGCCTGTGGGTGTCATGCTTGTAACTGTCAGCCTTGCACTGCCTCATGGGACTTGTAGTTTCATAACAGCTGGAGGGCCGCCAGTTTGAGACCCCTGGTTTGCAGGTATGTTTCACATAATGGGCTGGTATGCAATGCATACTAGCACATTATGGCTTTACTTTACATGTCAGAAAACAAATTCAGCCTGAAGCTTACTTCCTCTTTGAAGGGGTTTTAACCACTTCCCTACCCGCCCATAGACAAATGACGTCTACAGATGGGATCTTCCATATGACGTCCTGGGCTTCCCGGCCATCTAGACGGCAGCGAGCCATTGCTCGGGACCCGGTGCGCGTGCCCTGCGGCCGCGATGTTCGCTGGGCACCCACAATTTCCTGTGATTACAGCAGGACCATGGATCTGTGTGTGGAGCGCCTGTCAGAGGTGATGAGACCGATGCTGTGTTCCCAGTACAGAGGAACACATATTGGTCTCCTCCCCTTGTGAGTCCCCTCCCCCACAGTTAGAATCACTCCCTAGGGAACATATTAACCCCTTCAGCGCCCCGTAGTGTTAACCCCTTCCCTGACAGTCACATTTACACAGTAATCAGTGCAGTTTTATAGCACCAATAAATTTAAATGGTTTCAAAAATGTGTCAAAGGTGTCCGATATGTCCGCCGCAATGTCACGGTCATAAAAAAAAACACACAGATCGCCGCCATTACTAGTAAAAAAAATAAAAATGCAATATATCTATCCCCTCTTTCGTAGACGCTATAACTTTTGCACAAACCAATCAATATACTCTTATATTTTTACCAAAAATATGTAGAAGAATACGTATCGGCCTAAACTGAGGAAAAAAATGTTTTGTTTTTTTTAAATAATTGTGATATTTATTAAGTCAAAAAGTAAAAAATATTGTGTTTTTTTCAAAATTGTCACTTTTCTTTTGTTTATAGCGCAAAAAATAAAAACCTTAGAGGTGATCAAATACCACCAAAATATAGCTCTATTTGTGGGGAAAAAAGGATGTCAAATGTGTTTGGAAGCGACGTCGCACGACCGCGCAATTGTCATTCAAAATGCAACAGCGCTGAAAACTAAAAATTGGTCTAGGCAGGAAGGGGGTGAAAATGCCAAGTATTGAAGTGGTTAAATGTTAGCTTTTTGCTTTATTTTCATTTTTTTAAATAAACATATTACACTTCCCTACTCTGGAATGTTTTTGCACAAAGTGGCCCCAATCCTCTTCTTCTGGGGTCCCCCTACTGGCGCTCCATTCTTCTTTATAGGAAGCCACTCCCTATGGTGGCACACCTGTGGCCTCAATCCTGAGCTGGGCTGTGCGCCTCCATTGACACACACAGCACTGCTCAGCCATGCCCCAAGTCTGCTCACAAGATTTGATTGACAGCCAGTAGCTCCCATTGCTGCCTCTGTCCTGTGGTAGAGATGAGAGATCTGGAGTAGATGGGTACAAGACTGGACCAAGTAAGTAAATGGGGGGGGGGGGGGGTATAGAAACATTGACACATGTGTACCCCAATGCAGGGAATACAGTAAGGTAAAATGTTTCCCTGTTAGAGCCACTGTAATAGACTCTCTGTCCTGGAACCGAGTGCCAGCTTCCATGTGCGGCTTCTGAGACCCGCGTCCCCCCTCCCTGACATGACTGGCTCACGTTCTCCGTGCTGTATGCGGACACTTACTATAGGAGCGGCCCAGGGCCTTGTACAGCACATCTCTCTTCACATTGACAGTCGGCATGCTTCAGCTGGGACACCGGTACCATTGAGGACCCCACAACTACGAGGCAGTAGTCCTCACATGCCGGGGTGCCCATGCCGCCTGAATCCAAACTCACAATAAGTATAGCGCTAATAGCTTCGTGTGAAAAACAAAACTCAAATTCGTTGTTTTAATCCTTATTTTTGTATGATACCGTGTTAGAAAAATAGCTTATCTACTCCAAGTTTTCTGGAGACTCGTGTCCGGCAATAACGAGGGCATCACAGGCTCCTTACTATCTATTGCATCACGTTTATTGCCGTAGAAGCGGGGCCTTTTCCATTGCCCAATCAGAGCTTGAAAATGTCAACCAATGGCTGAGCTGAAATTTCATTTCGAGACTTGGAACGCAAAACAGGCCTGAGACACGTGATTGGTGTAGAGGAAGGAAGGTCTGCGTTAAAGGGAGACTGCGCACTGCTGTTCTGTAGTCCTATAAAAAATACTGTAACATAAAAAATGGCACAGAGAACAGGATTTAGCTGGTTATAGAATGACATAGTTCCAAACTTGTCCCTGATTTCGAGGGACTGTCCCTGATTTGGAGCTATGTCCCTCTTTCCTCCTCATTTGTCCCTCATTTTGGTCTGATCAATAAGTGTTTTCCAGAGCTAAGCCTTTCATCCAATTGCTAAATTGATGCATCTGTAAATTTTAAAAGCCAATATAAAGGAATAGTAGTGGTAAAAAAAAAGCACTTGTGGGTTTAACTAATCATTTTGTTGTTGTTGTTGTTGTTTGTCTCCTTTAACCACTTAAGCCCCGGACCAATATGCAGCTAAATGCCCAGAGGTGTTTTTACAATTTGGCACTGCGCTGCTTTAACTGGTAATTGCGCGGTCATGCAATGTTGTACCGAAACGAAATTTGCGTCCTTTTCTTCCCACAAATAGAGCTTTCTTTTGGTGGTATTTGATCACCTCTGTGGTTTTTATTTTTTGTGCTATAAACAAAAATAGAGCGACAATTTTGAAAAAAATGCAATATTTTTTTACTTTTTTCTATAATAAATATCCCCCAAAAATATATAAAAAAACATTTTTTTTCCTCAGTTTAGGCCGATACGTATTCTTCCACATATTTTTGGTAAAAAAAATCGCAATAAGCGTTTATTGGTTGGTTTGCGCAAAATTTATAGCGTTTACAAAATAGGGGATAGTTTTATTGCATTTTTATATATTTTTTTTTTTTACCACTAATGGCGGCGATCAGCGTTTTTTTTCGTGACTGTGACATTATGGCGGACACTTCGGACAATTTTGACACATTTTTGGGACCATTGTCATTTTTTACAGCAAAAAAATGCATTTAAATTGCATTGTTTATTGTGAAAATGACAGTTGCAGTTTGGGAGTTAACCACAGGGGGCGCTGAAGGAGTTATGTTTCACCTAGTGTGTGTTTACAACTGTAGGGGGGTGTGGCTGTAGGACTGACGTCATCGATTGTATCTCCCTATAAAAGGGATGACTCGATCGATGCAGCCGCCACAGTGAAGCACGGGGAAGCCGTGTTTACATACGGCTCTCCCTGTTCTTCAGCTCCGGTGAGCAATCGCGAGTGGGCGGCTAGAAACGAATAGCCGCGCCCTCATCCCGGATCGCTCCCAGAGGCTTACCACCGTCGTATGTACCTAGACACACGTCTAGGCAGCGACATGCGGGCACGTCGTTCTGCCTGTCTGTGCCATTCTGCCAACGTATATATGTACATGGGACGGTCGTTAAGCGGTTAAGGGGGCATGGCAGGGGTGTGTCCTATGCCTACATACTTTTGCTAATAGGTGTCCCTCGTTCCCATCTCAGAAAGTTGGGAGGTATGGAATGATGGTATTTGTAGTAGACGCCTAGGGAGGATAAATGTGCCATTTTAGTAAAATGCTGGCTTAGTGGTTAGTACTTCTGCCTGGTCTGAACTATCAGACATTATCTGCATGTAGTTTGCATAGTTTGCATGTTCTCCCTGTGCCTGCATGTTTTTTATTCCGGTTTCCTCCCACACTTCAAAAGACATGCTGGAAGGTTAATTGGATCCTGTTTAAATTGGCCCTAGTATGTGTAGGTATAAGAGTTAGGGACCTTAGATTGTAAAATGCTAGAAAGCCTCAGGCAGCTGAACGCAAATTTTTAGCATTCCATTTTTTTATATATATATATATATATATATATATATATATATATGCTGCCTTGTGCCTCTTTAACCCTTTCACTGCCAGATTTAGCATTATTGTTTTGCATTAAAGCGGAGTTCCACCCAAAAGTGGAACTTCCGCTTAAACCACTCCTTACCTCCTTACATGCCACATTTGGCATGTCATTTTTTGGGGGGGGGAGGGGATGGGGGCTTCAGTAGGAGTGGGACTTCCTGTCCCACTTCCTCCTTCCGCCCAGGGACCACTTAGGTGACTCGTCACATTGCCTAATGTGGCTCCTCCCTGTAGGCGATCACCTGGGACCTGTCACCGAACACCTGTCCAGTTAGGGAGCGTAGCGCCGTTCGCGCATGCGCAGTGAGTGCCCAGCAGTGAAGCCGAAAGCTGTCACGGGCGGGTGCCCACAGTTAGAATGGAGGCGCCGGCGGAGAGGGGGGCGGAGCTCCGGGTGGCATGCCGCTGGACAGTGGAACAGGTAAGTGTATGTTTATTAAATGCCAGCGGCTACACTTTTAGTAGCTGCTGACTTTTAATGAACATAAAAAAGGCTGGAAATACGCTTTAAGGTGAACAACCATCAGCCTTTAGAACCAATTTGAGTGGGCTGATAGCAATCTTGATCACGATTTGTGTGACATCAGCCTAATATCATAACTCCTTTATTGTTCTGATCATAAGTGTCATTGATATAGCAGGATAATCAAATCAAATGAGAAAAAAAAAGTAATTTATTTTATTTTTTATTGAATTAAAAAAGATGTTCTGTTTATCTGCTCTGTGCACAAAGCAATCCTGATCCTCCTAATTTCAGTCCCCTGTCAGTGCTGTCTGCCCCTCTTTCCTACGGATGCATCCATAGACACACGCCGCACCGGTAAGCCATGCCCCCCGATCCCTCCTCACAGGAGTTTGATAGACAGAAGTGGTGGCTCAGTCAGGCAAGTGTCTAGGGATGGGGGTGAGTAGATTGGGTAGTGGTGAGTTAGTTTCATTTGAAAAAATAATAGCCTGGGGTCCTCCCAAAAATCCATACTAGACCCTTGTCCGAGCATGCAAGTCAGGAAAGGGTGGGGATGAGCGAACATCCCCCCCAACAATACCAGACCACATGCCCTTAACATAGGGGGGTGCTTTGGGTGGACCGGTGTTGATGGGGTCAAGGGCCCCTTCCCAGCAACCCTGGGTGGGGGTCTGCGGGCAGAGGCTTATTGAAATCTGGAAGCCCCCTTTAAGAAAGAGGCTCCTGAATTCCAGACCTTCCATGTGAATGAGTATGGGGTTCATTGTACTCCTACCCATTCACCCAAAAAAAGTCCTTTATTAAAGGGGAGTTCCAGGCTTTTTTTATGTTTATTAAAAGGCAGCAGCTACAAAAAGTGTAGCTGCTGGCTTTTAATAAACAGACACTTACCTGTTCCATGGTCCAGCTACGCGCCGCACGGAGCTTCGTTCCTCTTCCCCCCCTTCTCCGCCGGCGCCTCCATTGTAACTGTGGGCACCCGGCCGTGACAGCTTTCGGATTCACGGCCGGGCACTCACTGCGCGAACAGCGCAGCGCTCCCTAAATGGACAGGCAATCGCCTGGGACCTGTCACGTGTCCCAGGTGATCGCCTACAGGGAGGGGCCGCCAAAAGGTGATATGACGTATTGTCTAAGTGGTCCCTGGGCGGAGGAGATCCCCACAACCACCAAAACACCCCCCCATGTTGAGGGCATGTGACCTGGTATGGTTTGGCAGGCGGGCGCGCTTGCTCGTCCACCCCTCCCTTTTCTGACCTGCCAGGCTGCATGCTCAGATAAGGGCCTGGTATGGATTTTTTTTTTTGGGGGGGGGTGGGCTACGCCATTTTGTTGGGGTCCCCCTCAAAACCCATACCAGACGCAAGGGGTGACCTCACACAGTTTATTCACAATTTTGTTTATTACCAGCAATAATTTTTTTTACATTCAGCTGTCAGCAGAGAATTAAATATTCATGCTTTTAAATGATGAACGGTATAGGGATGCAGGAAAGAACAATACAATATACTGTATATATATTGTATATCTGCTACAACCCTGTTGGCTGATGTGCATATAATGTATATATAAATATGCAATATAATAAACATTGTTTTGCATTATTGTTTTATTGATTTCATAAGCGATCAAAGAAACCTGGTTAGCAGGTCTGGACAAGCAGTAGTAAACCCAAACAGCATACCAAATCTTAGATGGCTGCATTCATTTTCTTTTCAAGCGCTGGTTCACATTTGTGCCATTTCTGATGCGATTTGAGAGGCACAGAATCGCATGAAAGGGGAAATCACATTATTTTGAATGGTACACCTTTCACATCAATGTAACATCACACTGTGATGTGTGCGGTGCAATTTTGTAAAAGGATCCTGTGCTACTTTGGTGCAATTTTAGTGTAATTTGGCTCCATTAAGTATGTTAACCACATTCAAAATCGCCTCAAAGTAACACTACAGAATTGCTCAGAAAATCGCATCAAACGTGCATTGCAGTAATGTGAACTCAGGGTTTTTTTTATTTCCACCTGGTAAACCCAGCTGGGACATAACTGACCTTTTTAACAGTCTTTGGGGTAGATTCAGATACAATGGTCTATCTGTCCGCCCGGCGTAACGTATCTCAGATACGTTACGCCGCTGTAATTTAGGGCGCAAGTTCTGTATTCAGAAACAACTTGCGCCCTTAGTTACGGCGGCGTAACGTATCTGTGTCGGCGTAAGCCCGCCTAATTCAAATGTGGGTGATGTGGGCGTGTTTTCTGTATATTAACTGTGACCCCGCGTATTTGACGTATTTGCGCCGTTCGTGAAAAAAACACAGTGTGCATGCTCGAAATTCCGCCGCAAATCGGCATTGCTTTCGACGTGAACGTAAATTACGTCCAGCCCTATTCGCGAACGACTTACGCAAACAACGTAACATTTTCAAAACTCGACGCGGGAACGACGGCCATACTTAACATAGGATACGCCTCATATAGCAGGGGTAACTATACGCCGAAAAAAGCCTAACGTAAACGACGTAAAAAAAAATGCGCCGGACGTACGTTTCTGAATCGGCGTATCTAGCTCATTTGCATATTCCTCGCGTAAATATATGGAAGCACCCCCTAACGGCCAGCGTAAATATGCAGCCTAAGATACAACGGTGTAAAACACTTACGCCTGTCGGATCCTAGGGAAATCTATGCGTAACTGATTCTATGAATCAGGCGCATAGATACGACCGGCCGAACTCAGAGATACGACGGCGTATCTGGAGATACACCGTCGTATCTTCTCTCTGAATCTACCCCTTTGTGTATGTGTACACAAAGTCCCCATGACTAAGCTTTAGGGGGCGGAGTGAAACATTTTTGAGGCGTGGCCTGGCAGGAGCCAAGGCTGAGGTTGTATCTCGCTTACCACCATAGGACTCCGTGGATTTGCGGCATTGGGATTTTTCCTCTGTTCCTTCCTGATCCAGCCAGTATGTATGCTGTTTTTCAATAGAACAAGCTCCCCAGCAGAATGTATCAGTTACAGAGATGAGACAAACCATTTAACACTGAAAGGGGTTACACAATTTTTAGCTTGTATTTATTTATGTAAAACCTTTATCCCAAAAAAGAACAAAAAAATGCTGCTGTAACTGCTTGTGTAACTATTGTGTAATCTGAAGTGTATCTAATTCTGCTAGTCCATCTAACACTCCCTCCCCCCAGACTGACAATGCTGTTGTCCAAGAGTGCCTCTGTTGCTCCTTCATCCAGAGTGTAGGCACTCTAATACAGGTATGTTACTGGCCAGATCTCCAGCTGAAAACAGGGAAAAAATGAAAACTAATCCAGACACTACATCTAAAGCCCCTTTCACACTGCCGCAACTTAAAAGTCAGGCGATATTACCGTCATTTTTGCCGCAATTTCAGGGAATGCCTGGGTAAACTTAAGGTCTATGGACCTCAACTCACATGAAAGTTGGACCAAAGTAGTTCAGGGACTACTTTGAAGTCGGCACAACTTGAAGTCGCACAGATATGAATGGTTATCATTGGAAATCATGGAGAACGACTTGTAATGCGACTGTGCAGTCCCAAGTCGCACAAGTGTGAAAGGGGCCTTAGCTAATGATTGGTAAACTGCAATATATAACATTTTTGGTTTTGGGTTTAATACCTATTTAGGTCCCTCTCACACTTGTGTGACTTGTCCTGCAAAGTGGTATGGCAAGTCATTCCCAACGATTTCCAATGATAAAACCCCTTTTACACTGGGGCGGGAGGTGGGGTGGTGGTATAGCGCCGCTATTTTTAGTATTCGGCCGCTAGCGGTGCGGTTTTAACCCCCGTTAGCGGGCGAAAAAGGGTTAATACTGCCGGCAATGCGCCTCTATAGAGGCGCATTGCCGGCGGTATTACCACGGCATCCCATTGTTTTCAATGGGAAGGAGCGGTAAACACATCGCTCCTCTCACTGCTCCAAAGATGCTGCTGGCAGGACTTTTGGAGCGGTCCCGCCAGCGCATCGCCTCAATGTGAAAGCCTTTGGGCTTGCACATTGAGACTGCAGGGCAGGAGTTTTTCAGGCGGTATTTAGGCGCTATTTTTAGTGCTAAACCGCCTGAAAAACTCTTCAGTGTGAAAGGGGTCTAACCATTCATATATGGTCGACTTCAAAGTAGTCCCTGTGCTACTTGGTCCGACTTTCATGCGAGTTGGGGTCCACAGACCTCAAGTTTACACGGGTATTCCCTGATATTGTGGTAAAATCACATGACTTTAGCGGCGCACAGCAGGGGTCTGGTGCGTGCTGGTTCACCGGTTCAGGTCCGATTTCAGCCTGAATTTTGGGCTGAAATGGAACCTAAAACGCAGCAAAAAAAAGCACACGTTTTTCCGGCATACCGGACCAGCCACTGATCTGTCTGCACCCTGCACACTCACTCCTCCATCACCAGATGATGTACAACATGTGCTTAGTGATGTATTTATCTGCTGGTAAACCATAGACACAGCAAAAAGGGTTCCTTTATTACAACATCAGGAAGGATATGCATGCATGGCTCGCTCTAATAGACTGTGTGTGCTGAGTATTTGGGGATGGATGTGGCAATCACCCTGATGGGAGGGAAGGAGTTAAGCTATGATCAGCTGGGTGTTGGACTCCTTGCACCTCCCCCGGTGTCCAATGTCATCCTAATAGTGTACAACATGGTGTAACCCACAGCTTGTAGGAAGTAGATGGGTGGAATTGATCCCAGCCCTGATCACACACAGAGGATCCCCTCTACTGACTAGGTGAGTGTCCTGGAGTTCTTCTATAAACTTTATATGGAGGAAGATCTTCCCTGAATCACTATACAGGGCAGATCACTTTGTGTTGATTGTTGAGTAGTGTAATATGTATAATCAGCATTGTGTGAGTGTGTATGGTGTGTGCAGGGTACACTGACCTTGCTGGGTGAACTACATTCACATGAACGTTTGTATCTGACAGCAACGAAACACCAGTAATCTGCACTATTTTCAAATATTTCCTGCAGATAGTTTAGTTTGCAATGAGTTTTTAGGTGCGAATCGCATCTCTGAGATTGTGCTTAGACTAAACCGGGCTTAAAAACAACCTTTTTTTGACATTTGTTGGGTTCAAGTTAAAATGGAATATATATATATATATATATATATATATATATATATATATTATATAATCATTTATATTTATTAGCAGAGACCCTAGAGAATAGAATGGTGGTCGTTGCAATATTTTATATCAAACTATATTTGCGGAGCGGTCTTTCAAATGCAATTTCTTTGGAAATATACACTTTAACCACTTAACCCCCGGACCATATTGCTGGTCAAAGACCAAGCCACTTTTTACCATTCGGCACTGCGTCGCTTTAACTGACAATTGCGCGGTCGTGCGACGTGGCTCCCAAACAAAATTGGCGTCCTTTTTTTCCCCAGAAATAGAGCTTTCTTTTGGTGGTATTTGATCACCTCTGCGTTTTTTAGTTTTTGCATACAAACGGCAAATAATTGTTGGCCAACAAACACGGCTCTTTAGCGCCACCCTTTGGGCAACTTCTGCTAATGTTGCGTTATGGTTAGAATTGCTTCGGTGCAACTTTTTTTTTTTTTTTTTTTTTTTTTTTTTTTTTTTTTCGGGAAGTTTGAAAGCATGCTATCCAACATTTGTTGTTGGAAATTCCGACAACAATTGTCCGATGGAGCATACAAACGGTCGGATTATCCGACAACATCCTGCCATCACACAATTCCCAGCGGAAAATCCGATCGTGTGTACGGGCCTTAACTGCAACGAAACTGTCTGCAACTAAGCGTTTCTTTTTTTTATTATTTTGTGCGTGTACTTGAGAGAGGAGCTGGACTGCAGGAGTTGAGGAGTTGGGAGTAGGCAGGCCTCCCCCAGAGGCAATCTGCCACCTTTCTCCATGCCCCGGGTGGCAATGGCGGGTGTGTGAGGGGGTCCTCCCACACAGCCCGCCCTACCTGCTCCGCTTTGAAGCCCAACAGGGCAGAGGGACTCCCTATAAGGGAGTGAGAGGATCTAGCCCGCTCAACCAGCCCCGTTAGTCCTTCGCCTCTCTTTTTAGAGACCGCGTGGTCAAAGTGCGTGCATGTTAACCCAATTTTGAGTGCGTGTAAGTGTAGTGGTTTTTGTGGGAGGGGGGTGGGCGCACTAAGCGCAGGCTTACCTCGCATAGCACACCCACCGGGAACCGGGCTGAGACCACCAAACTCGATTCACATGTAGCCGAGACCGGGATCCGAACCCTTAGCTGCAGAGGTGAATGGCTTGTCAGCGCAGTGCCAATCGCGTTAAGCGTTTCTAATCGTTATGTATGAATAATATCATTACATTTCATTGTGAAAGTCCAGCTGCTTTTAGAAAAGTCTTCTAAACGCAGCTAAACTCTGAAATTTAGACGTCCCTGTGAATGTAGCCCAATGACAGATCTGTCATTTTTAGTTGCGTTGTGCTATTAGTGTAGAAATTGATTCGTTATTGTAAGAAAGTCACCAGAACGAGTGTCCCCATTGGAAGATTTCTCCCTATTCCTGTTCTGGTGACAACCCAACATTTTGGGATCTTCTTTTACTCTTGATAAAATAGGGAGAATCACAGACCGCAATAAAAAACCTGACCTCTCCAATTTATCCAAAACGAATAAAGTAAAGTTTTCATAGTTGCACCACACCTGTTGTGAGAAGGGACACAGGTGTAGATTCCTGGTATAATAAATTGGGAAGGAGGAGCTGTGTGTTTGTATTTGAAGTGACATGCACGGGTGGTGGTGCCTCCTTCCCCTCTGCCTGCTCTATGGTGTGTGTTCACCGTGACTGGCTGCTCGTCTTCTGTAATATAGTCACAAAGAAAAAAATAATATAAAAATGCAGACACAAAGGAGTGTTTACGCACCAGCTTGTACTTGTACACAGCCGTATTCTGTCATTTTATTTGTGTGGGTAGTTGTGTACAATGCCTGTGGCTCCTGGGCACTGAAATACGCCGATATTGTATGCCCATGTGCATGAGCCCTTATACTGCCAATTCTCATGTGGAGTAACCTATTGCCACCAATCAGAATCCATTTTGTACTGGCCTGATATTAGAAGAGTGAATTCTGATTGGTTGATGTGGATTATTGCCCTCTGCACCTCAGGTCACATTCACACTGCTCTGTGTTTTTCTCATGACTGGCTTTCTTTTAAGGGCGCTTTCACACTGCTCCGGTGTGATTTGCCCACAGTGCCAATGTACCCATGGTTTTCGAGCAGGTTACCCAAGCCCGCACTTTACCACCGACTTCTCTTAGATCAGGTGTTTTTGATGCTTTTCCTGAAAGTGCATGCTGCATCTTTGATGCGCTTTCGGAAAACGCACCAAAAACATTTGTGCTAAAAGACGTTTATGAAAAAGTGCGGGTAACACACAAAAAAACACAGGTAAATTGCCCTGCGCCCGTGCTGTGGGGAAACCACACTGGAGCTGTCGGCACCCTAATGCCCCAATTGCAGGCAGAGCACCCTAATGCTCCGATCGCAGGCAGAATCGTGTGGTATTGGCAGCACAACGTGCTGCACGAGTTTGGGTTCCATTATCTTTAAATGGCACTCCAAATGCGTTGCTGCTGCAGTTGTCGCATGGCGATCGCAGCAAACCAGCCCTTTACACATCACATGAAGTTTGTTACCCGAAAAAGGAGCCTTTTCTCCAGCAAAAAACACACATAGGGTTGCCCATTCAAGTCAATGGGCCGCTCAATGCGACACGCACAGTATCCTAAAAAACACATGTCCAAAATTGCATAGCAGAAACACTTGTTCTCGTTATGCAATAATGTGAATGGAGCCCAAAAGAAGCTTGTCATGAGGAAATGCTAGTTGCCTGGCTATAGTGCTGACCTTCTTGCATCCATACTGCCAGCCACTGGACTGGAACAAGTATGCAGATACGGACTTTCCTGATCCACATACTTGTTCCAGGGCAGTGACTCGCAAAGCAGTCTTGGGATCAGTGTAAGAACCAGGAAACTAGCATTTTCTACAGAAGGACATTAGTAATGACCCCATATTTTTGACAAGATTTTCTTTAGGCTGCATTCACACCTGAGCGTATAGTTTTCAGGCGTTTTTCTGGGCGTTTTTTGCAGCGTTTTTAGAATTTCAAAGGTCACCAATGTAAAAGCAGAAAAACATCAGTCATCTGCCAAAATAGAAGCTCATGTACTTTTTTGAGGTTTAGGCGTATTGCTTCAGGCGACAGAACGCGCCGATGTGAACAGGTGCCATTGAAATGAATGTGATTTTTGGAACTTTTGAGATGAGTTTTATGAGCTGAAAACGCTCAGGTGTGAATGCGGCCTTAATGCGAACCTGTGGCTATGCTACAGACTTCCTTACAATGAGCTATACAACAATCTTGTGTATCTTGTCATGGTTTCTATTATGAGGGTTCCAAAAGGCCACATAATAGAACATTGTAAAAGGGACAAAACGCATAATGTAGAGAGAAATTGCTGCTCACCCCGAAAGTGACGACAGAGAAATTTTCCCCAGACGGGTTTTTAGGCAGCTAATAAATTGGGATGCAATGTGTAAAAAAAAAAGGTTTATTTAGGAATAACGCATACAAAAATAATATATAAATAATTCTTTGTATATTTTCTTTTCAGTCACAACCAAAACCTCTGAAGAAGACCTTTAGGGTCGAAACGCTTTAGATCTACGTATAGATGCTATGTTTACTATTATCAAGCTGTATATTAACCTGTTGTGTTCTGTATAGAGTTATGGAATTTTATATGCTTCTTGTAATACCGCAACTCGTATCTTAACGACACTCCCCATCCCCCCCCCCCCATTTTGTATGTGTTGTTCCCAAATAAACCCTTTTTTTTACATTTCCTGTATTTTAGATCCCCTTTGCTGTTGTGATACATTTACAAAAGAGAAACCGTTGCTTCATATACTGTACATAAGTCAGAGATGATAATTTAGTGGCATTAAGCAACATAATGTTGCACATAGAGGGGAAAAGTCTTGTGTTATTCTGACATGGCTAAATATTTCTATATACATGTTGTAACCGGCTGCAATCGGACGAGAATATTTCAGACTTGAGCAGAAGTAACACAAAATGATTCAATTTTTAGGTAGAACTACTAGCACTGCATGCTTAAAGAGACCCTGTCATAGCTTATGACATAATTAGCTGAGTACATCAGGGTGAACATGAGGAAATGCGCTCATGAAGTATACATTTTGTTTTGTTTTGTTTTGTTATACTGCATTGGACATTTATCAATAAAGTCTCAGTCGTTATGTTTACAAATGGTGCTGCATTTTGTGTGTCTGTCGCTGACATTAACAGATTTATCCAAATGCGTTGCAATCGTTTAAATCCACCGTTGTGTCTGAATATATGAAAGCGTGACAGATTTGCCTCAGATGTCATTTCAGTTTGCCTAAAATCAACCCTCTGCTATGTGCCAGGGGCTATATGATCCAAAATGTGGGTATATTTCCCCACCTGGGTGCATCATACAGCACAATGGCTATACACGGGTACTTGGGTGAACATGGATGCCGGGATGCCCACTCCTTAACAACCAATGACACATCAGCTGTCAGCGAACTTCCCCGTTGAGATGTAAACAAAAGAATGACCACAATGAGAAATTCTGAAAAAAACAGGCCTTTCAGGTCTGGTATGGATTTTAAGGGGAACCTCCCTCCCAAAAAAAAGCATGGGTCGTCCCCCCCCCCCCCCCCCCCCCAAAATCAGTACCAGACCCTTATCCGAGCATGCAGGCCAGGAAAGAGGAGGGGACGATGAGCGAATGCGCCCCCACTCCTGAACCATACCAGGCCACATGCCTTCAACATTGGGGAGGGTGCTTTCTGCCCCAAAGCACCTTGTCCCCATGTTGATGAGTACAAGGGCCTCTCCCCCCACAACCCTGAGCAGGGTCTGTGGGGCTTATCGGAATTTGGAAGCACCCTTTAACAAGGGGGTCCCCAGATCATCCCCCCCCCCATATGAATAAGTATGGGATACATAGTACCCCTACCCATTCACCAAAAAAAAAAAAAAAATGAATTAAGACACAACACAAGTTTTTGACCATTTCTTTTATTTAAAAAAAAAAGTCCATCGCCCCCCCCCCCCCCCCCCCCCGATTTGTAGAACCATCGCCCGCTGGACCCGAAAAAACAAAACAAAAAAAACTCCCAGTCTCATTAAAGGCTTCCACCATCTGTCTGCTTCACCTGACTGTTCTACCATCTGACATTTCTTAAATAGCTAAGGCCGATGCCCCAGTTGATGACACTACAAGGAATTGTCAAATACTTGTGCTGTGTCTTTGTGTACTATTTATCCCATACTCATTCACATGGGGGGGATCTGGGGGGGCCTTGTTTAAGGGGGCTTCCATATTCTGATAAACCCCCACAACCACCTTCCAGTGTTGTGGGGACGCCCCAAAGCACCCCCATGTAGAGGGCATGTGGCCTGGTATGGTTTAGGAGGGGAGAGCGCTCTGCCACCATTCTTTTGTTTACATTTCGGCTCTCAGCAGGGAATTACGCTGACAGCTGATGAGTTGTCAATTAACAATTGTTAAGGATGTGGCGGCCGGCCACATCACATCGTTATGAAAATTTGGATTTGTTTGAAAACTAACAAAGAAAACAAACATTTCCAAGTAAATAAAATTAGTAACATAATGAATCTATCCGAAACAAAATAAATGTTTCCATTCTGCACATTTTTAACCACATCTAAGGACTGGTAAGTTTCAGCATTTTTTTTATTTTTTGGCCGGGCAGGGGGGATACACTTTAAGGGCCCGTTCACAGCAGAACGCAGTGTGGGAAAGGTGTTCTCTATGCACATTTCTTGCACCATGCTGGAAGCTGACTGCCTTTGCAATCGTGGTATCAAATGCACTTGAATCACTGTATGCGATTCTGTGCGTTTCTGGTGTGAATCGGCCCTAAGTACATGGAAGTAATGGTGAGCCAATGACCTCATCATACCTATAACATTTTTATTCTGCAGCTTTCATTCACTTTTTTTTATTTTTTGTGCAGGTGAGGCTGTAAAAATACACAAATAGTGTGTGACTGCATGTAGCTTCCTATACTGTAATTCTAGTACAGAGTGCAAGTAATCCTTCTTTCCCTTCCAGGTATGTGTGTGCTACTTATGGCCATTAAATGTTGTTGAAAACAAGGAGTCAGCTCTCCAAGCATTGAGTTGTTCTAGCATATGGCAGTGATTAGGCCCTGAAACCTGTATTAGTGCTAGCATATGACTGTGAATGTGTTGACCAATGCTTCTTTTAGATTTAATATAATAATTATTATTATATATTTTTTTTACAGGGTCTGATGAACCAGGGGGTCTCGCAGCAAAGAATATAGACCAATATGAAGGTAGAGTTTGCGCCTCTCAATATCCCCCTGACCCGGAGACTGCAGACGGCAGCTGTGTCTCAGTGGGTCTTCTCTTTTTTGTTACTGGGTAAGGCCATTAATAGACCTTGTATTGGCATACTTTAATAGGCAATATTTAAAAGATGTTATTTAGTAAGTAGAACAATAATGTGCTATAGCATCTATGATGTTGCACGTTAACTGTGAATTGACGATACAGGATTTCCTTTATTGAATTACTATAGAGAAGGATTGCTGTGTACTGGAAATAATTGCACCCATTACTGTACTACATTTATTTTAAATATGGCAATCACTTGAAATACTCGCATATTTGTGCTTTAGCTATTGAACTTTTTTACATTAGCCACACTAAAAGAACCGTGTAATATAGGCATAGTGGATGTTCATTTACAACATGTGCATTCTTAAGTAGTAAGTTTGCACATTTCTGTTACTTGAAAACAAAGCAGTGTGAAGTTGTGGCCAGATGATGGACTTTTGAACACGCTCTCACTGACCTCCTGTACCCACGGCACTGGGAAGGGCAGTTTATCCTCAAAGTTCACCAAAGAAGCATAGGAGGTGGCATTCTTTCAGCAGATTAGCTCACCCTGCTCCCCATCCAAGCAGTAAGCTCTGCCAGCCTACTATTGTAATATAAACACAAAAGGGGTGAACTTGGAAGGAGAAAGGGGAGTCAAGCTACTAAGACAGCCCTCAAAATTTCCACTCGCCTACTAGCATTTGGCGAGTGGATTTAAGCTGGGGGCGAGTGATGCCAGGGCTGCATGAGCAATCTCCCTGCAATCTGTGCCTACACTTAGAGTCCTGATGAGATTGGCGGCCGAAGAGGAGGTGCATGCTCGGGAAAAGTAGTCTGGTGAGCCGCGCACAGGCAGAGCAGTACACAGGTGCTCTCCTTACAATTCTCATTAAGCCATGGGACCTAACCGTATGACCTCTCTGAGCCTGCCCCCTCCCCCGTGCCCGACCAATGTAGCTGGAGAGCAGAAAGTAATGAGTGAGGTGGAGGATTGCGAAAATTACCACTCCGGTGCAGCGCTCACTGAAAGTTGCCCTGACATGAGAGCGGCAGCCTTCCAGTTTATGCAGTTTTTTTCTCCTTGTGCTCTATGTGAGTGTCCAACAGTTTAGCCTGAGCACTGTGAACAGACTGGTCTCAATGTGTGCTGTGCGGTGTAAGTGTGCGCTGTGCTATGGTGTCAATGGCTGTGCAGTTGTGTGGATCTCAGCGCTGGATTGTACTCTCTCCCGCTGTGCTGCAGCTCCTCTCCTCTCTGCCAGCCTGAATAAAAGGGGGAAGTGGGGACATGCAAGCGTGGAGCCGCACACACAGGCTCCTGATGATGAGATGAATGGGAGAGAGAGAGAGGATGGATGGAAGTTGCAGAGGAGACAGCAAGAGAATGGGGAATAGACCCAGTTCTAGTGCCCTGTCCCTCTGGTCTGCCCCCAGTGCCCTGTCCCTCTGGTCTGCCCCCAGTGCCCTGTCCCTCTGGTCTGCCCCCAGTGCCCTGTCCCTCTGGTCTGCTCCCAGTGCCCTGTCCCATTTTGTTAAAGTTGTTGTTGGTAATATTTAATTTTGTAACTTGATTCTGCATAAAACCTTGTCATTCCATGAGATAATCTACGAGGGCGTGTTTACAGGTGCAATTAGGCGCAGGGCAGTGTATGAATTAGGTAGGGCAACTGGTGGCGAGTAACTCTTGAGGCCTGGCTAGTAGCTCAGGACTTGAAATTTTGAGCCCTGTACTAAGACCATAACTACTTTTGCCGCCCTTTTTGCCCTGGTTCACATGTCAAATCGCATGCAAAATCAGAGGCTATTGCCGGCAATGGCATCGTCCAAATGGGTGCAAAGCTGCATTTGTGTCACCGATTTCCAAAAGTCGTTTCTGTATTACTATTGGCGACTTCAGGGTGCAATTTCAATAGACATCTGTGCAGAAACCTGCACAGATGTCTCTGAAATCGCCCCCCGAAGTCGGGACTGATATGCAGGAATGAAATTGTGTGAGTTCAGCTGAACTCACACGATTTCATTCCAGCTGTCAGTAGTACATGCAGCTATAGATGTCCGTAAGGGTAAGACTTTTCCTAGACGTGATCTGCCTGCTTGCCCCAGATCCGTGATTCAGAAGGTATTGAAGTTGGCGGATCAGCGAAAACTTGTACGAACACTGTTTAAAAATAAATTTTGTTTAAGAAAAAAGTTTTCCAACCAGCTCTTTAGCAATTCTTTTTTTGTACTGCGGTCAAAAACAAATGTCAATGGGACGCCACTAATGATTGGAAACTTGAACGTAACTTTCTTGAAATAGAAAACATTTAATTAAATTCTACTCATGTATGCCTAGCTTTATGTTAAATTGGGATGTGGTTATGCTAGGGCTACATGACCAAATAAGTACCATATCTATGCAACTGTTTGCTGCTGAGAAATGTAACTACTTCTAAGCAAAGGGGGAGATTTACTAAAAATCTGGTTCAGCTGTGCATGGTAGCCAATCGGTTTCTAACTTCAGCTTTTTCAACTGACAATATAACACTGATTGGCTTCTCTGCATTGCTACACCAGATTTTGCACCCTCCAGGTTTAGTACGTTTTCCCCCAAAGATTTTTAATCACCTTTTGTAGCCCGAGCCTAATGTCTTTGTAACATGACTGATTTTCACAATGAGAAAACCTGACATTTTTTATATTGGTCGTGAAAACCGGTCGTGTGCATACTCCCTAGCAGTTTTCTTGACGAAATTTTTTTTAAACCAACTCTTTTTTTTTTTAAATTTATTTATTTTTTTCTTGTCGTGTATTCTTTTCCGAGGCGAAAAAAAAATGTGCATGCTCAGAATCAAGTATGCAGCCCAAAGGGTGGCGCCATTTGAAAGGAATATCCCCTTTTTAGTCCCGTCGTACGTGTTGTACTTCACCGTGCTTTGGTCGGACGTTTTTTTGCATGAACGTGTGTATGCAAGTCAGGCTGGAGAGGAATCGCGTTGTGAAAAACTTTGTTTTTTTTTCCTGCCGAGAAAAATGGTCAGGTGTACGAAGCATTAGATATATTTCTCTTAGGTGTTTTTGAGTTGCCCATAGTCGGATTCCCTGGTACCTAAATAGCAGCTTAAAATGCTTACTAATGCATTGAGTCATGGTTTCCCTAGACCAGTGATGGCGAACCTGTGATATGCATGTCACTCCCGTCACGCCGAGCCATCTCTGTGGGCACACCAGGAAAACCAAGAAAACACACTGAAACGCTGACATCCAATTGTCCGCACCACCCATCGCAAACTACATCTCCCACAGGTCTGTAGGACAACGTGATGTGTCCGAGGTTGGCGTGACTAAGTAGAAGCAGCCAGGGGTGACGTGCGGGCGGAAATACAAATATGGCAAAATCGTATGGTTTTGGTCCCTTAGGGCTCATTCAGAGGGATGATCAGTCCTATCCTCTATACAGAGCCGCTGCTAGGTTTAATTCTGTGTTGGCACTTTGAAAGAAATAAGATGGTTTTGAGTCGCTGTTTAGCCATTCAGGTTCAAAAAGGTTCGCCATCATTTCCCTAGACAGATGAGACTAGGAAAAGAAAAACGGATGTCGTCATTTTCTGCAATTGATCTGCTTTGCAGTGACCTCATTCAATCCTCCTCCTTGTAGAAACACACATTTGAAGATCTCTACTGTGTTTTTAACTCTCTTTAAAACAGGAGCTGATGGTAATCGGAAAACATCGATTATCTCCTTAAGCCCTGGTTCACCTTGATGCTACTTTGAAATTGCGCTACTTTACTCGAAGTAGCGCATTTTCGAAAGTAGCAAGGTCAGCGCGATTTCAGGTGCTACTTGATAGACATTTGTGTATGAAGCCACACAAATGTCTATTGAAGTCGCATCTGAAAATCGGCAAAAGTAGCGCAGGAACTATTTTTGCAAATCGGTGCGGTGCTGCAAAATCCGTGTTGCACCTATTGGAACAGTGCCATTGACGCCAAGATGGTGCGACTTGTCATGCGATTTGATCTCTCAAATCGCAATGCAAATCGCTCCAATGTGAACCTAGGCTAAAGTTTAACTGCAGACCTAAATGAACTGAGAAAAGATGTCATAGCTAGATGCAAGCGCATACATAAAAAATGCTAATCTAGAGAAAAAGCATCCGACTATTTAGAAACACTTGTGACTCGTCAATGTGTGACTTTATAACAACACAAGGTCATTTCACACTCACCTTTATTCCACATTCAGTGTAGCTGAAGTTAAAAATAGGTTGGACACGTTGTTCTAGGAAGGTTTCAAGACTGAGTGCTAAAGAACAACCTACGTTAAGATGCATGCCATTAAATATACAAATATACAGTATGTATGCCTAGTGCTTTTTTCAGCTTTTCCTGTGATATCAAGCAATAATATATTTGGGGGAAAATGCCCATATGGTGATCTTGTGTTCTGCATGGCTTTGCCAGCAATGCAAACACACATGAGTTTTCCAGTCTCCACCCTGCTGTTATCTGTATAGAACAATGCTTATAAGGACACTTTTGTTGCCGACCTTGCACAAACACGGATTCTATTTATTTTAAATGAATGGCACTACGTACTCTAAAATGAGAGGAAGACAGTAGTTATTGGTAGCTGCTAGCAATAATCGTATGCGACTCAGACTGGCTGGTTGTACCCAAGTAAATCATCCAATCAACTTGGTACACTCAGCCTGCCCACACACTTCTTTATTCTCTCAATATGGTTTCCTCTTTGGTCTTGTACAAACAAACTCATATGTACAAAGGAAACAAAAAATTTGCGCTAACCAGAAAATGAATTTAAATTAATAAAGCATAAAAAATGTGAGTATGTTAAACCCGAAGGCAGCAATAAACAGTGCATATACACATAAATAACATAAGAAAAGAAAAAAACTGCGCCAACTCTATAAGCCAGCTGTGATACCGGAAAAATCAATACATTGATCAATATAAAATAGTCCAAATAAATGTCCTAATGTAAATAAGACAAAAAATGCAGTAGGGATATTTCAGCTGGAGTCTGACAACACCGCAGTGAAGGGCATGATTATTCAGTGAAACCACCACCACATAGCCTCTTACCAGATTGATAAGAGGGAATAGCCTTGAGCAAATACACCGCTCTGTAATGACACCGGATCCAGGGGAATTCTGATCAGATCCTCCAAGGGAAAAAAGCCAGCTGCCCAGGAAATACTCCAATCCTCCACAAAAGAAGTAGCAGCCCTTCCACCCAGAAGTCCCGAAGGTCCCCAGAACAGAAACAGACTATAGCGTGATACAGTTTGGGGGTGTTTATTTTGATATAAAAAGTTGTACTAACAATTTACACAAAATCGTAAAGCATTAAAAACATATGCCGGCCGGCAGTAAGAACCCTTCCTCATTCGAAATGAGCGCGGTAGCGTCACTGAGTGCACGTCCCAGACGCGTTTCGTCACAGGTTGACGTTATCAATGGGGATTTTTTACCTAATAGAAATAGAAGTTCCTAATCTGCCTCTTCATCCACCGCGGCAGGTCTTCTTCCTCGTCCTCCTCACGGTGTCTTCTAGGGAATGGTGCGCACCTTCTGGGAACTGTGTGTATCCCAGAAAGCAGCCGCCCATTCACAAATGCGACTCGCGCATTCGCAGTAGGAAACAGGCAGTGAAGCTGCACTGTTTCCCTCAGTAAGGATGGCGGTGCCGGGAGCTACTTGGATCGAGCGGCCGGCCTCGGGGGGCCGGCACCGCAGGTGCCTAGGGCAGGTATGTGTCCTTATTAAAAGTCAGCAGCAACAGTGTTTGTAGCTGCTGACTTAAAATAAAAATCGCAGGTGGAATCCCTCTTTAAGTGTATGACGAGGAAAAATAAAAAATGTGCAGTATATGGGGAATGCCCATTTCCCCATGTTTTATCCCTCTAAAGACAAGTACAGAAGAATCGCTTGCCTCCGTAATTTCATGTGATATGACAACACACAGCATTTTTGTAGACTGAGTGGTGTCAGCCCTTCCCAGTTTATATTTGCTAATTAAACCCTACTATCACTCTCCAGTTTCTACAACATAGAGACTAATCATTCTGTTGTCTCAGGATAAGAACTAGAGGGAAAATTACTCTCCTTAAGAGAAAGCAGAAAACATGCACAAGTCACAGGACAGCTCTAAGGCATGGAGCGAATTTCTTTCCTGCAGGGGTTCTTTCCACGGGATACAGGAAAGAAATTTGTTCAATTCTCCGATCACAACACAGAATGTGTTGATGAGGGAATCCCTCCTGTTGTTCCATTGTCTTCTCCAGGTAGAGGAAGCCGTCCAGAGAAGACAGTGATTATTGTTAGCGGCTATAACGGTCGCTAGCGATAATTGCAGGTAAAATCTGACATGCTGGTTGTATCTAGTTGATCAATCAACTTTGTACATTTTAGCCTGCTTATACATGGTTCGACTCTTGGCCGGTTAAGCAGGCATATAATAAAAAATGTATCTATAACTGCAAAATGGCAGCAGTAAAGCTAAACCACAGCTTTCTAAATGGAGCCCTTTCAGTTATCAAAAACCATCGTACATGCCGTGTGTGCTTATTCCTCTTGAGTAGAACTAAATCTTCCTCTCTCTTTTACAGCCAGGAAGCTGCCATCTTAGCCTCTGTTTGATCTGCAGTTGCCATGATGCTTCACATGTAATCAGTTATGACACCTGCTATTTCATGGCTTGACAGTTTGGTAGATAGAACAAGCAACTGTGACAGTTGTTATTTACGACATGCTTTAAATGTAATTGTTTTGTGAAACAGTTAAATTGATGGATGCACAGACACAACATACTTCTCCATAACGCTTTAATGATATTAAAGGAAACCTGTCATAAACGAAATATAGAGGCTGACATTAAGTCTGCATTCACACCTCCACGACAAGTAACGCCGCGTACGCAGCGTATTTTGCCGCGATTTGTGTAACTTTTTTTTTTTTTTTTTTTTAACAAATCTTTCCTATTGCTTTCTATGGCCGAACGCCAATGCCGCCTAAAAAAAAAAGGGTCCGGGATTTGTTTTCAGGCGGCAGGCGAACCATCTCCATAGGCGGCAATGGGAATTCTCCCCTCCAGCGGCACGAGCGTCCGGCGTCGGGCGTTTTGTCGCCAAGGTGTGAATGGAGCCTAATTGGCTGGCTGTCATACTGGCATATTGTTTTTAGTACCTTCTAACTGAGCCACCCAACTAAAGTCAAAACTTCTAATATGCAATCTTCTTTGGTGAGTGACTCTGTACATAATGCCGAAGGATAACCAGGACATGCCACAAGTAGTATTATTTGAAGTGGGTCAAAAATGGCAAATTCCATATTCTTCTTATGAGCAATTTTATTTAAAAGCAGATCTACCCATTAGCAATTGTGGGTGTCTGCCAATTTGCATATTGGAAACCCTCCTAGCTTTAGAAAATGAGACCACATTTCTAATGAGTTATATTTAGAGATCTAAGGAGTTGTTATTTATAGTGTAACGATCAATAAACTTTTTTAATTTTGAATAGAATGGGGGAAAGGGTAAGACCCCCTGTCTGGTTTTACTGCTATGCAGGGCTCCAGTAGAGAGAACACTTTTTTTTTTTTTTTGTATTATTACCAGACGGGAAGTGAAGGAATCTCTCCAACAGCAATACACCCTTCCAATCCTTCGTCGCCATATTCAAAACTATCCAAATATTTTTACTTGTAAGAATTTGGCATTTGGGTTCTTGCAGTTACAAAATAAAAGTATTTGAACAGACCATCAATTCTACTACTATATATTCAGCACCGCTATTGGACTTTTCATGATGTGGCCATGTTTTCTCTGCAGCGCAATGTTGTGTGGGAATATTCCTTATGCTGGTACTCGCCAGGTTCTGGCTCCTGACATCTCTATATGTTCTCTGGCTCTATTTGGACTGGGAAACCCCACAAGCTGGAGGCCGCAGGTGTGAGTGGGTGCGGAGCTGGACCGTGTGGAAGCACTTCAAAGAATATTTTCCTATTAAAGTAAGTTACAGAACTCCTCTTTAATGTACTATATGACAAATGTTTCTGCTGTCTGATATGCTAGCTATTACTATGTGTCTGATAAATACATTGCTTTTTATGTGTGGGTCATAGAAAAAGCACCTTGACTTAAAATAATTTTAGCAAGTTAAGAAATGATACAATTATAATGGTATTATCCCAACTTTTTTAAAGATCCATGTTCTAGATTGGGTTTCTTCCAATGCACCTCTATTTCGGCTTCAGAAATGGTGAAAAAACTTGGGTAGATCAGAGCTCATTGGGTTTCCTTACACTCCACACAATCTGCTCACACAGAGGAGCAAACACCATCTGTCTTCCACTTACCGTATTTATCGGGGTATTGCGCGCTCCGGCGTATAGCGCGCACCCCTAAAGTGGACCTGACATTCCTGTAAAATAAACATTTTAGTACTTACAGTTTTGATATCTTGCGCAGCGGCCTCGTCGGGTCCGGCGTCCGTCTGCGGCTTCGGGTGTCCTCTTCGTCGGGTCCGGCGTCCTTCTGCGGCGTCCTCCCCGATCGATCCCCGCTTTCCCGCGCCGAGTTTGAATACTGCGCCGGCATATACTGAGCGCAGTACACTCGTGTATAGTCGGGCAGGCTCGGCTACTCTCGCGCTCATGTCCTGTACGTCCAGGACGTGGGCGCAAGAGGAGCCGAGCCTGCCCGACTATACACGAGTGTACTGCGCTCGGTATATGCCGGCGCAGTATTTAAACTCAGCACGGGAAAGCGGGTATCGGCGTATATATTGCGCACCCACGATTTTGCCCTGATTTTTCAGGGCAAAAAAGTGCGCGGTATACGCCGATAAATACGGTATGTCATTTTAAAGTGGATGTAAACCCAATTCATGAAATTTTGAGCTGGGCACATATACAGTGCCTTGCGAAAGTATTCGGCCCCCTTGAACTTTGCAACCTTTTGCCACATTTCAGGCTTCAAACATAAAGATATAAAACCGATTTTTTTTTTTTTTTTTTTTTTTTTTTTTTGAAGAAGAATCAACAACAAGTGGGACACAATCATGAAGTGGAACGAAATTTATTGGATATTTCAAACTTTTTTAACAAATAAAAAACAAAAAAATTGGGCGTGCAAAATTATTCAGCCCCCTTAAGTTAATACTTTGTAGCGCCACCTTTTGCTGCGGTTACAGCTGTAAGTCGCTTGGGGTATGTCTCTATCAGTTTTGCACATCGAGAGACTGACATTTTTGCCCATTCCTCCTTGCAAAACCGCTCGAGCTCAGTGAGGTTGGATGGAGAGCGTTTGTGAACAGCAGTTTTCAGTTCTTTCCACAGATTCTCGATTGGATTCAGGTCTGGACTTTGACTTGGCCATTCTAACACCTGGATATGTTTATTTGTGAACCATTCCATTGTAGATTTTGCTTTATGTTTTGGATCATTGTCTTGTTGGAAGATAAATCTCCATCCCAGTCTCAGGTCTTTTGCAGACTCCATCAGGTTTTCTTCCAGAATGGTCCTGTATTTGGCTCCATCCATCTTCCCATCAATTTTAACCATCTTCCCTGTCCCTGCTGAAGAAAAGCAGGCCCAAACCATGATGCTGCCACCACCATGTTTGACAGTGGGGATGGTGTGTTCAGGGTGATGAGCTGTGTTGCTTTTACGTCAAACATAACGTTTTGCATTGTTGCCAAAAAGTTCGACTTTGGTTTCATATGACCAGAGCACCTTCTTCCACATGTTTGGTGTATCTCCCAGGTGGCGTGTGGCAAACTTTAAACGACACTTTTTATGTATATCTTTAAGAAATGGCTTTCTTCTTGCCACTCTTCCATAAAGGCCAGATTTGTGCTGTATACGACTGATTGTTGTCCTATGGACAGAGTCTCCCACCTCAGCTGTAGATCTCTGCAGTTCATCCAGAGTGATCATGGGCATCTTGGCTGCATCTCTGATCAGTCTTCTCCTTGTATGAGCTGAAAGTTTAGAGGGACGGACAGGTCTTCGTAGATTTGCAGTGGTCTGATACTCCTTCCATTTCAATATTATCGCTTGCACAGTGCTCCTTGGGATGTTTAAAGCTTGGGAAATCTTTTTGTATCCAAATCCGGCTTTAAACTTCTCCACAACAGTATCTCGGACCTGCCTGGTGTGTTCCTTGTTCTTCATGATGCTCTCTGCGCTTTAAACGGACCTCTGAGACTATCACAGTGCAGGTGCATTTATACGGAGACTTGATTACACACAGGTGGATTCTATTTATCATCATTAGTCATTTAGGTCAACATTGGATCATTCAGAGATCCTCACTGAACTTCTGGAGAGAGTTTGCTGCACTGAAAGTAAAGGGGCTGAATAATTTTGCACACCAATTTTTTCAGTTTTTTTATTGGTTAAAAAAGTTTGAAATATCCAATAAATTTCGTTCCACTTCATGATTGTGTCCCACTTGTTGTTGATTCTTCAAAAAAAATTAGTTTTATATCTTTATGTTTGAAGCCTGAAATGTGGCAAAAGGTCGCAAAGTTCAAGGGGGCCGAATACTTTCACAAGGCACTGTATCTGCAGTATTTTGTTATCTCTTTTCAATGAGCTAAGTCTTATAGCTCTCTTCTTAACGGTTCCTCTGTTATCAGCCTGAGCCTGAGAACTCCTGATATGTTTTGACTTTTTGGACGAAAGCAGCCTGAATCTTTTGTCAAAGGAGGTTGCTAAAATAGAGTAGCAGAGAGCAGCTCCTATTACGAAACGGCTCTGAGAGTCTCTGCCTATGAGGAGAGGCGGTGTGTGCCTTCCCTCCAATCAGCAATGTTAACTATCTTGGCTGTATGCCCAGACATCACACTCTGTGTTGACCAGGAAGAGAAAATCTCCTAACAGATCTGAATTTTCTAAACAGTATATAAATGTGAAGACAGCAGATATACATATAAAACCTATTTAGGGAGATTTGGTTCATCCCTGTGTATCATCTGAGCCTGTTCACTTCACTGGGTGTATGGAGGGTTTACATCCACTTTAACATCTGTACCCCAGCAATTTGACAACAGTTCACATCTTTTAGTGGTGTAGCAGATGGCACTTTTGCCTAGCAGCAATCCCAACCACGAAACTACCTGCCTGGAGTTTGCATGTTTTCCTTGTACCTGCCTGGGTTTTTCCCCAGGTACTCTGGTTTCCTCCAACACTCCAAAGACATGTTGGTAGGTTAATTAGATCCTGTCTAAATTGGCCCTAGTATGTGTATGTTTGAATGCGAGTTAGGGACCTTAGATTGTAAGCTCCTTGAGGGTAGGGACTGATGTGCTCTAAAATATTGTGCTGGTCAAAAAAAAAAATGATATGGTCTTCGATGGGACTGAAATGGCACCATATACTATACTAACATAAACTGTGTGAGCATACCATTATCTTTCTCTGTCTATAGTAGCTGAAACTTTATGCATTGACAAACATCCGTGCTGTCAATGCAGATCTGTATCTTTTCAGGTGACAACACTGAAGAAATTACACTTTGCTACAATGTAAAGTAGTGAGTGTACAGCTTGTATAACAGTGTAAATTAGCTGTCCCCTCAAAATAACTCAACACACAGCCATTAATGTCTAAACCGCTGGCAAAAAAAGTGAGTACACCCCTAAGTGAAAATTTCCAAATTGGGCCTAATTGGCCATTTTCCCCTCTGTGACTCAGTGTTACAAGGTCTCAGGTGTGAATGGGGAGTAGGTGTGTTAAATTTGCTGTTACCCCCTCTCACTTTCTTACTGGTCACTGGAAGTTCAACATGGCAAAGAACTGTGAGGATCTGAAAAAAAAAATTGTTGGACATTTTCACTTAGGGGTGTACTCACTTTTGTTGTCAGTGGTTTAGACATTAATGGCTGTGTGTTGAGTTATTTTAAGGGGACAACACATTTACACTGTTATACAAGCGGTACACTCACTACTTTACATTGTAGCAACGTGTAATTTCTTCAGTGTTGTCACATGAAAAGATATAATAAAATATTTACAAAATTGTGAGGGGGTGTACTCACTTTTGTGAGATATTGTAAGTACATTCCTATCCTTGCCTTTTGTTGCAACCTCTCTGGGGGGGGGGGGGGGGAGTGGTACCTATACATGACTGAATCCATAGCTAATATAAGTTTAAGGCATATCCATGCCAATTCGCCACTGCAAAGAGCTGATATGATCACAGGCTGGCCTGTACATTTAGGGGACATTAAAGAGATCCTGTCATCAACGTAATAAAATTGCAGGTAAAACGCATCTTCTGTGATTACGCACAACGGAAGCCAATCGGCGGAAGCACAGTGCCCGATGTCTGCCGGCACTCGCTGATCGTGAGGCAGAATGAAGATCTGCCTATGTAAACAAAACAGATCACAGTTCTGACAGGAGGAAAAGGATGGATTTTCTGTCCCTACAAGGCAGGGAATAAATGTAATCTCTTTACCTAGTAAAAGCACCATATACAGTGTAATTAAACACACAGGCTAGGCTATAGGTGTGCGCAGCCTATTGCATTAGGGTGTGCACCTCAAACACGCATGCCTTTCTCTGCAGCCTCAGTGGCTTCCTGTTCATTTACAAACTGAAACCCAATTTACTATGCTTCAGTTATGAATGGTCAGTGAGCGAGTGTGTTCATTTAGAAAAGGAAAGGGCTGGTAAATTGTGTTTTTTTTTTTTCTAACCCCCTTTCACTGCTCTCCATCCTTAAATATCCCCCACAGCCTCAGGGAGGAGAGTAGAGGAGGGAAGCCGGCAGGACTGCAGGGCCAACAAGAGGGGAGGGGAAACCTGGGCAGTAGGGGAAATCGCCACAGCACATAGTAATTGGGGTGTGCCCAGGCACACCCCCTGCGCACGCCTATGGGCTAGGCACACAGTTAACTCTTTAGTCGCCCCTGATGTTAACCCCTTCCTAGCCAGTGTCATTGGTACACTGATTTAGCCGAGAATATACACCTAGCTACGCATGCACAGGTTTTTTGTTTTTTTCTGTCTTTGTTCCAGAAACACAAACGGTGAGAGGAAATCCCCCAAAGTGAGGGGCAGGCCCTGCTAAGACAGTATGCACCAGAACAGGTGTCTCTATTGGAAGGTTTCCCCTCACCTTCTCATTCTAGCAAGGATGAATCTGCCCAACGGGGACACACAGCTTCTTTTGGGTGTCGGTCTTTGGCCGTTTTGGTTGGCTTGTACGGCTGATAAGAGTACAGTCATCCCAGCAAACAGAAGACTGAGCAGGCAGGTAGATACATTTTATTGCAGAAGAGACACTGAGACATTGTCTCTAATGTAATAAAAAGCTTGTCTGCTCAGTTTTTTTTACTAATTTAGGCTTTAAAGGAGAAGTGCATCCAAAACCCGTTTGCTGTGGATCACAGTAGTGCAGTTCATTCTGCACTCCTGTGACCCATTTTCAGCTGACAGCAGGCTTAAGCCCGCTGTCAGTTGACATCACAGAGCCGGTCCAGGCTTGGGAAAGATCACGACCATATGGTCGGGATCTGCCCACATGCCTGGACTGGCACCTGACTCAGCCTCTCAGCAAGCCGCTAAAAGCCTGAGGCGACTGCTCCCACCCCTTCCACAGCTCAGTAGCCCATTGAGGGTTGGGGGTTTCAGAGCAGACAGCAGTGACTGACGGAAGCTCTCTGCTCAGGGAGCTCTGAGAACCAAACAATCGGCAGTGTTTGATCGCTCGGTTCTCAATGTTAGAGCTGACGGAGGACAGATTCAGCACCGTCCTTTTAGTTCTGCTTTAAGTGCAAGCTTTCTGAGTAAAGTGTAAATGTAGCAATTACAGGTTTTTATAGCTTTCCAAATAGATCACAGTACTTGCTGACAAGATGATTTTTTTCAAGGTTGAGTTAGGCTGATTTCACATCTATTTTGTCTGTCAAAATGGGGGCTCGGCATATATACAGTGCACCAATTTAAAGGCCAATAACTATGCTTTGTGAGCAATTTTAGTTTGCACACCTTATAACCATAAGATACAGACCAACCAGTTTTATCGTATATGCTGCTCTTTCCTCAGCTCATCAAGACCGAAGATTTGGATCCTCAGCACAATTACCTTTTGGGATTTCACCCTCATGGCGTCTTAGTCGCTGGAGCTTTTGGAAATTTCTGCACAAACTACACTGGGTTTAAGGAGCTTTTCCCAGGCCTGACTCCTCACCTGCACATCCTTCCCTTCTGGTTCCGCTGCCCCTTCTTCCGAGAGTACGCCATGTCTGTTGGTCAGTAAAAGGATCTTTTCTACATTGAAAAAATATATGTTTTGCATGTTTTTCGGTCAGGTTTTTTTGAATTGATGGTGCAGTATGCATGGGTAGATAATGGTCTCCTTGGCTTTCTTTTACTATACTATTCTACTATGTTCACCAATTATAATATAGATCAGAGGCCTCCAAACTTTCTAAGCAAAGAGCCTTCAGACTTTAGGGGGCTGGACTGTGACCAGTGGGAGCAGAAAATGCCCTGGCATCAGTGGACATAATTTGTGCCCCATCATTGAATTGCATGGATGGAAAATAGTTTCCCATTGATGCTCTCAGTTGATGGAGTAGTCCCCCAAGAGCCAGATAAAGGCAAGCGCCACAGTTTGGAGACCACTGCTATAGAATATAACTCATTGATGTGTTTTTAGAAGCGTCAAATGTTTTTTCTGCTAAAACTCTGCTGCTCCTGCATGCACTGGCTGAGTTTTTTTTTTCCTGCCTCTAAACTCTAGGCTAACATTTTAAGGGCGTTTTTTAGAGGCAGAAAAAAAAAACGCCAGATGCACCTAGGAGCAGCTGAAAAATCTTCCATTGTGCATGAGGCCTTAAATTCCTTTAACGCTCACCAATTTAAAGTTAACTGTAAAATTAGGGACCTAGCATTATTACTCTCACTCTGGCGTCCAAGGATAAATATTTACATACACTTGTGTTCTCTACTTTTGCATTCATAGGTGTGAACTTGGGGTGACGGGGGACTTTCATTTTAATTTTTTTTAACATTTAAATGTTATTGTGATCCCAAAGGGGACTCTGCTCCAGCCAATCAAACCCAGACTGTACTTGATCTGCAGTGCACCGAGCTGTTCAGCCAGGATTTTGACAGCTCTGGAAATACTCGGTAATGCTGAGAGTCCCTCCACGTTCATAGTCAGCAGCAGAACATCCATTATGCGATTCACTTGCATGTACAAATGTAAGGTCTATCAATTTGAACTCTGTAAGCAGACTTTTCAAAACAAAGGGAAAGCCCTGAAAATTGTTAAAAGGTACTTTAAAACTCCACCTGGCAAGTCAAAAGGAGAATGCAGATTATTAAAATACAATATTGTGTGTGTGTGTGTGTGTAATATATATATATATATATATATATATATATATATATATATATATATATATATATATATATATATATATATATATATATATATATATATATATATATATATATATATATATATATATATATATATATAAATTATTATAAAGTCTCTAAACTACTAACTTAAAGGAGTTTAACCCCTTTCCGCCACCGCTCCCAGCCTTTTAACAGGATCTAAATACTAGGAGGCAGAGGTGGACTTTGAGATCTTCTGACCACTGTGATTGGCTGTGACAGTAGTCATGTAATTGGAAGTTACCGGTCGCAGGTATGTATCAAGAGCTGTCTGTGACAACTTAATGGGATCACAGGCATCATGCATTCAGAAACAAACATGCATAGAGAAAGAAAAGAACCGACAGCAATATATTTCATAGGAATATTTATTTTTTAATAATGCATAATCATTATATATATATATATATATATATATATATATATATATATATATATATAATATATATATTATATATATATATATAATTTTTTTTTTTTTTATCCATTCAAATAATATACCATTACTCATATTCCATGAATGCATATAATTCAATAAATTATATCTCCATAACCATCCTAAGCCCAGCCACTGAGACTCAAGCTGATTTATCATGAAACTTTCTTAATTCTCCCAATCGACAGAAGGGGGGCCCACAGCCACCCTTCTGTCCACACCACCCCAAACCACGGCCAACTCTATGCATGTTTGGAGATCTGCATTAAAGATATCTAGACCTATGTTTGACAGGTGTACCCCATCGTTCCTATATAAACCTTTTGATCCCCCCCCCCCCCCTTCCAGCTCTGAATGCCTAAATGACATACCCAAACCAGGGGACCTTCTCCAATGGCCTGGAAATCATAGACTCTAACCAGCGAAGGCGCGGAATTATTTCCGAAAAAACAAAAACCGTATGTGGAGAGGCCAACTTCAAAAAATTAAACGTATCCTTCATACTTCTGACTAAATCTTATGTTTTTTAACTTCCCAATATCGTTACCACCAACGTGTAATATCAATATATCAGGGGGGTCATAAATTGCATATAACCTACCTAGTTCAAAAATCAAATCATCCCATAACATCCCCCTACGTCCATACCAATGATTACGGAAAGCTAAGGGATCCAGGCCCAAATTCTCAGAATAAATTCTATCCGCTGCTCTCTTCTGCGCCCAAAAAATAAATGAATGACCTACAATCCAAACTGAACGTTGATGACCTGAAATAAATTAAACCATTAATAAGGACGAATGTATAATTTAAAAGCATTTGACTTCCATCTTCCAATCTTTTTAACAGTACTCTCTTCAAGTCCAATCCTAGCGGCTTCCGTGGCCGCTCCGATTCGAAAAGAATGAGATGTTATCTTAACATGACTTAAATGAATATGTAAACCACATTTCTTTGGTACTGATGCAAATTGGTAAATGGATGTTGGAGAGCCATCCTTATGAATAAACAATAAGCCGGGAACAGGCGGGCGAATTTGTAGATACTCCTGAAGATTAGCCACTGGGCAAATATTCTCTACACTATATTTCTTCAATGACACCCACGTCCCTATCCTAACAAATCTGTTTTACTATACTTTAGAAACCGTTTCAAACGATCCTCAAGAATTAACACATCGGACAATAAAATTCCCGAGATGTCATTCTTAGGCCTCGTACACACGACCGAACATGTTTGCTGAAACTGGTCCGCGGACCAGTTTCCGTGGACATGTTTGGTCGTCTGTACAGATTCCCGGCCGAGCGGACAGGTTTCCAGCGGACAAATGTTTCTTAGCATGCTAAGAAACATGTCCGCTGGAAGCCTGTCCGTCGGACATGTTCAGTCGTCTGTATGACTCACCGGACATGTCCGCTCGGCCGAAAGCCCTCGCATGCGTCGAAGTGATTCGATGCATGCGTGGAAGCATTGACCTTCCAGGGTCGCGCACGTCATCGTCGCGGCCACGTCACCGCGTATCCTGTCCGCGGGGAATTTGGTCTGATGGTGTGTTCAGCCATCAGACCAAATGATCCCAGCGGACATGTCCGATGAAAACGGTCCGCGGACCGTTTTCATCGGACAGATCCGGTCGTGTGTACAAGGCCTAAGAGGCAGGACGCAACTCGGAGATTCTAAAGGCACCAAAAAATGCAATAGTAAACATAGATTTAAACAATGTAGCTTCATATGCAGAAAAACATATTACTGAAGTTACCCCGCAAATCTGAGATAAGATAGCCGAGGTAACAGGTGACCTAACTTCCTTCCTAAAAGTACCTTTTCTATACCCCTTCATAACTTGCCTAACTGCAAAAAAGCTGGCAAGGCGGCAGATTGTAAAGGCGCAAGAAAAAGGAAATCCCAGATAGTGTTTTACTGATGTGGGACCATGAGTACTGTTTCTGAATCCGAGAATTGAGAAATAATACCAGTTCTTCTGAATGATCTGATACAGACAACCGAAGGGATACTAAAAAGGCTGACCATAGCAACCATGAAGAAGTGTAGCTCTTCCAGGTAGAAAAGGCTACTGAATTTTGAATGTTCTGTAAAATCAAATTAGATCCCATAATTGGGAAGGACAAATCACCCCCACCGGATCTGCCCTTGGAAGTAACTCGAAAAACCGGTCCATCTGTAGGCGAGAGAGAGCATCAGCAATAACATTACTTTTTTTATCAGGGATGTATTTAGCTTTCAGCCAGATGTTCCATTTTAAACAAAGAAAAACTAAATGACGTAAATAGGACACCACTGCAGGGGATTTTGATGGAAGACTATTTACTGCAAAAGACACGCCTTTGTTATCGGCACTTACCTTATATTAGCGAATAAATGTCCCCAGATTTCCAAAGCTACAATTAGAGGAAACAATTCAAGTAGTGCTATGTTTTTGCAGAAACCATGGAGGACCCACCTATTAGGCCAGGTAGCAGTGCACCAATGGTTTCCCCAAACAGCCCCAAAACCAACTGAGCCTGCTGCATCAGTCTCAAGATGTAACTCGCTGTCAAGAATAAAATCCTGCTGCCACATAGTTTTGCCATTAAAGTTCTCCAAAAATTGCTTGTTTGATGTCGGATTTTAGTCTAATATGTGCTGATGGGCTTTTCAAACCCGACATGGCGTAGTATAGTCTTCTGGAGAAGACCCTACCCATAGGTAATACTCTTGTTGCGAATGCCAATTGGCCAAAAAGGCATTGCATTTCCTTCAGCGTCACTTTACTCCTTCTAAAGAATAATTTTAACGACTGGGATAGTTTATAAATCTTGTCTGGTAACCTGAATTCCATAGCGACTGAATCTAGAGTTATACCTAAAAATTTAATGGAAGTTGTAGGAAAAACGGTTTTATCTTCTGACAAAGAAATCCCAAACTGCTTGCATACCAATTGGAATGAGGACAAAAGATGAGAGCAATGGCCAGAGCCTCCTTGACCCAAAAATTTAAAATCATCTAAATAATGGATGAGATATTTGGAACCTGATACCATACTCGCCATCTATTCCAAAAAGGTTGAGAATGCTTCAAAATAAAAACAGGAACATGAGCAGCCCATAGGTAATGCATTGTCAAAATAAAACTGTTTCTCAAAACAAATGCCCAGAGAATTAAAGCAATTTGGGTTCAAAGAAAGTAACCGAAAAGCCGTTTGAATATCTGCTTTAGACATCAATGCATCCTTTCCTAAGTAACAAAGTTTATCGATTGCTGAATCAAATGATGATAATGACACGGATACAGCATTGGAGTCAATCTGATCATTTAATGAGCTGCCAAATGGAAATGATAAGTGATGAATCAAACGGAATTCATGTGGCTCTTTTTTGGGAACTAAACCCAAAGGAGAAATTCTGAAGTTTAAAAAAGGTGGATGGTGAAAAGTACCTTCCATTCTACCAGCTTTTACTTCTTTCATCAATTTTGATTTTACCAATAGCGGTGCTTCTCTAACAGATTTCAAGTTTTCAACCACAGTGCAACCATTACCTTGAAAGCTTGGTACATGGAAACCCTCTGAGAAACCCTCAACTAGCAGAGAAGCCATCCGCTGGTTTGGGTAGATATGTAACCATGGGAACATGTTTGGGAGTATCACTGGTGTAGCTGCTTTTTGGAAATCCTTTTGGGTGTGCTTGTAGTTTACGAAAGCACTTAGAAATAGGGTGGTTCCCTGAGCAGAATGCACATTCATGCTTGTATTTACAAGCATTCAACCACTTACATTGCGTGTCAATGAAAGCAAAGCATAAGCCTTTCTTATAACCACTACTGGGAGGCGCCTGTGGCGCTGCAGGTGCGTTTGAACGAGAAAATGGCTGTTTTGGAGGCAAAAATAAATTCAGCCAAAGACCAACATTATTGGACCCCCACTGTAATGACAGCTGAACTGCTAATTTTTGCCTAAAAGCCTCATCGTATAGTAACCAAGATAAGCCACTAAAGCTCCAGTAGGCTTCTAAAATTATATCAATGTGTTGAAACAAAAGCAGACTTTTTTTCAGGAAATTTCTCACAAAGTATGCTGGAGTAGATGACAAATGCCTGTAACCAACTATAAAATGTTTTAATTATGGGCTTACGATCGTCTGACTTCTCATCCCTCCTGTCATACTTTGAAGATTCTCTAGAACAGTTGTTTTCACAACCTGGGGGTCGGGACCCTCTCGGGGGTCAAAAGATTATTTGCCAGGGGGTCACCGAATCCTGGGCTGTTCCTGAAGCCCACACCACTCTCCCAGCCTTTTTGGGGCCCCCAAGCAGGGCTATCACTAGAGCCTGTGGCCGCCTGGCTGTTCCTGTAGCCCGCAGCTGCCCACTCAGCCTCTTCACAGACACCCATTCAGTTCGCGGCATGGCTGGGGGGCAGAGACTAGAGGTCAGCTGACTGGTGAGGAATGTGAAGTGGGAGGGGCTGAAGGAGACCCTTTCTCCTGATTTCGGCATAGGTGTCACTGCTACGAGACACCACAAAATCGGAGACACAGTGAGCAACACTACCTGTGATTAGAGTTGCCATTAAAAGGACTCGGGTAGTGCTAAATGTCTGTGGGTTAGGGGCACAAATTACTTGTCTTGCCTTGGGTGCTGACAACCTACGCTACGAAAATAATTTTACTGTTAGGGGTCCCCATAACTTGGGAAATGTTATCAAGGGGTCACAGCACTAGAAGGTTGAGAACCACTGCTCTAGAAGGAGGAAGAATTGTGCATAAATCAATATTTTTTTTTTTTCCAAATCCTCTCTTTAATGCTTAGAGATAAATGAAACCCTAATGGTGACAGAAAACATGGCATGCATTCTTTAGAACTTTTATCTGATATATTCCTAACAATGTCACTATCGCCTTCCTTTGATACAGTAAAAGGAGCTTGAGACATAGATTTTTGGTCAGCTGAGACCGCCGACCAACCCTTGACTAACCATTTCATTAGATAAAGTAGACAATTGAGAACCTATTCAAGGTGTGTTTTTTTTTTTTTTTTTTTGTTTTTTTTTTAACATACATTTTTCAAAGAAATGGGGTAATGCACAGCATAAATTGCACTAAATATACAAACATAGTATACAAAAGCTGGAAGACTGCAGTGACATCTGAAGACCCATAATGGAAATGTATTGTAAAAGTAGAATTAAGCCGTATATGATAATGACAAGCGGGAAGGTTGCAGTAGACCTCCAGATGTTGCAGCAGACCTCCAGATGCTTAGTGCTCTATCAACCCTATTGCCATGTGTACATGTAGATATACACCTTGCTTAAATTGGACAAGGGTATAGATGGGGGTGAGCTCAACCCTAGACATGGTACGATAAGACATCTCAAGCAGGTTGTATCAGTTGGGCTGTGGGACTGGGGCTTATCCCTCTACAGAAGAGTAAAAAAAAGAAAAAGAAAATGGGGGAAGGGTAATGATTGAAGTTTGATGTGCAGTTTCTATGTTGTTCACAGGTCTAGTGTCAGCTTCTAAGAAGAGTGTGACGCATGTCCTGAGCAAACCGCAAGGTGGAAATGCTGCAGTCGTAGTGGTTGGAGGAGCTGAGGAGTCATTGGATGCTCATCCTGGAAATCTAACTCTCCATATCCTGAATAGGAAAGGATTCATCAAAGTGGCATTGAAGAGAGGGTGGGTTTCTTGATGATTGGTAATTTAACCTGTGAATACTGGTATCATGTAATCGATTCTTGTGCTACTCTGAATTCAGTACTGTTTAAAGGAGAAGTCCAGCCTGAGATTTTTAGGTTGGGCTTCTCCTCTGGGTCACGAGTGCAATTCATTTTGCACTCCTGTGACCCGTTTTCAGCGGAGAGCGGTCTGAAGTCCGCTCTCCGCTGACGTCCCTGCCACCAGTTGGGGCAGCGCGTCATTGTGACTTACAAGTCAGGATCCGCCAGCTGCCCTGATTGATGGCAGTCTCAGCGAGCCGTTGAGATAGCCTCTCCCCGCCCCTCCACGGCTCAGCGCTCCAATGAGCATGGAGAAGCAGAGAGGAAAGACGCTGACAGTCGGCAGAGCAGAGATGCCGAAGGACAGAAGGAGCATCGGTCTGATGCTCCATCCACCGAGGTAAGTATGAATCTTAAAAAAAATACTCTGTATGTATGTGGAATTCACATCTAAAGGAGTTATTACACAATTCTTAGCTGTTCTATGATTTAAGCCTCTGAGGCAGCCAACTTGGAGGAAATAATGCACTAAAAAATGGAAGAGCAAGATTGTAAAAATGCATTTCAGAATTCGGCCATCGTGCGGCAAGTATAATGCTCATATCTGTCCACGTGTTTGTGGACAGGTAACCTGTACAAATTGGTGACAATATGACAGGAGCCACAGTCCATCACTATAGGCATGTAATAATAATGACGTCACCCGCTGCTACACAGTCCCATGTTGTCATGATATGCTGTTTTTGGGCCTAGACTATGGAACGCTTTACCAACCAGCATTCGGTTGGAGGAGAACCACTTGACGTTCAGGAGAAAGATCAAGACTCATCTCTTTTGATACCAAAGGAGACAGGAACAACAAGCGCTAAGAGGCGATTAAGTTCGCATGTGCTGCGCTATATACGTTTTCATTCATTTGTTCGGCTGATATGTGAGTAGCCTGCTATATTTTAATGATCGTTTTACCTCAAACGGAGAGCACTTAGAATTTCCTTTATCTTTTCCACTTACCTGCAATGTCTGCTGAGGGTAAGGGGGATTGATTTCTGTGGAGTCCTTATTGGAAGACTTACTTTGTGGCATCATACCTGGGTTCTGTCTGCTTTGCATGACTTCCTGGTGATTCAGGGGTCCATGCCGGGAGGTGAGAGTACCTAGAGAGACTTATGGTGGAAGGATTGTTTTAACACTGGTGGATTACTTTACTTGACACATGCTTAATAATTTACAATTTATATATATTTTTTTATTGGATATTGATTTGCACAATTATCACCAATAGGCTATTATTGCGCTGCACTTTTCTTTGTATATGACTTGCAGCTTGCATACGAGGGGGTTGTTTGGTTGCTATTTATATTATATATTTTTGCGCTGATTGCACTTCTTTTGCTTTATGCAATAGTATGTTGAAGAGTTGCATGTGGTTAGAGACGGGTGATCGGCCTTAGTACACAGATTACCAATGTGCAGTTACCTTGTTACAGGATTTGAAAGCCATGACCCTTGTCAGCCTGTCATTGACTTGTACAGGCTTCCAGGCCATGGCTGCCGGCAAACACCTGGGCCCCTGGCTGCAGATATCTGCAATATGCCTGCCACGCCATGTATGATTTGGACATGTGAATGGGAGGTAACTACGAATTTGGGACAGAATGTGCTGAAATGGCGAATTTGACATAAACCAGGAGGGACATCCAAATGTCTGCTCAGTGAGCACAAATCAATATATGTGCCCAGTGTCTCCAAACTATTGTGAAGCCATAGTAAACCGTAGAGACTACAAGAAAGGGGGAACAAAAGGGTTTTAAATCAATAGAACTGCCCAAAGTATGCCCTTTTTTATATTAAAACACCAGGGATTTGAAATCCAGTTAAGGGCACAATACCAAAATAATAGGCAACATATCTCACTGCTTACAAAATAAATATAGGAAGAATAGAGCCCCTGGAAAACGAGAGCTTCAGTAATGTGTGACCGTAATTTTTTTTTTTTTTAAGCCCTTCAGCAGTAACCAAATGACCAATGCCCAGCATGTGGCTCTTCCTTTTTAGATGGAGAAAATTATAAATCATAAATAAATAAGGATTTGTAAAATGTGTTAAACAACCACTATAACAATCTGTATGTTTCCTTTTTTGTTTTTATGATTTATTTTTTTATTTATTGACCCCTTCGCACCAAGCGTACGCACATATGCGTCCTCGGCTTTCGAGAGTTATACCAGGATGATGCCCGCAGCTGCAGGCATCATCCCGCCACCGTTGTTTAGAGCCAGCGGTTGGCTTTCCAGGCATAACAACCGCTGCAGCTAAAAAACACTTGGTTTGTTATCCCAGAGGAGCAGGAGGGGACACCCCCCTCCCACCTCTCTGACCGGGCCTCCCGTCCCACTGGGAGACCTGATCCGCGATCCGGCACTTCCAGCGCCTACTGATAGACTAGAACGAAGCCGTAAACTGCTTCATTCCAGTCTTCTGAATGTAAACACGGAAGCGACGTCGCAGCGTCACTTGCCAATGGCGCCTGATTTAAAAAAAATATACAGTATTCAGAATCGCCGTTTTCAGCGATCTGAATACTTTGAAGTATAAAGGAGGGATTTGGGGTCTTTTAGACCCCCGATCCCTCCATAAAGAGTACCGGTCACCACCTATTACTGTCACAAGAGATGTTTACATTCCTTTTGACAGCAATAAAAGTGATCAAGATTTTTTTTTTTTTTTTAAAACGCAATATAATAACATAAAAATAAAATGAATAAGAAAAAAAATTATTTAAAGCGCCCCTGTTCCCGCGAGCTTGCACAGCAAAGAAAGCGCATACGGAAGTTGTACCCGCATTTGTAAACAGTGTTTCAATCACACATGTGAGGTATCACCGTGATCGTCGGAGTGCGAGCAATAATTCTAGCACTAGACCTCTGTAACTCTAACCTGGTAACCGTAAATTAATAAATAAAGCATTGCCTATGGAGATTTTTAGGGACCGTAGTTTGTCGCCATTCCATGAGTGCGTGCAAATATAAAGCGTGACATGTTTGTTATCTATTTACTCGGCATAACATCATCTTTCACATTATACAAAAAAATTGGGCTAACTTTACTTCTTGTTTTTTTTAAATTCATGAAAGTGTATTTTTTCCCAAAAGGTGGGGTTAAAACACCGCTGCACAATTACCCTGTGACATAAAATATTGCAACTATCGCCATTTTATTCTCTAGATTCTCTGCTAAAAAATATATATAATATTTTGGGGTTCTACGTGATTTTCTAGCAAAAAAATATGGATTTTAACTTGTAAACGCCAAATGTCAGAAATGGGCTTTGTCATGAAAGGGTTTTAGAGACCATTTGTTGTCAGTCATGCAGCCAATCTCTATATTCGGGTCCTTGGGTATTGCCATCCTTATTTTTTTCAGAGAAATCCTCACTTCCTGGTCTTCTGTCTGTAACTACACGCAGTAATGCAAGGCTTCAAAAGTGGGAGGTGTGCCTTTGTCTGGCCCTTGGGACACAAGTCCTCTCACGGACACTAACAATGGGGCAATCATTTCTGCATTGACACCGACGGGGCATTAATCATCCCACGGACACAAACGATGGGGCACTATTCATTCCTCTAATACCAAATATGGGACATTGTTTAATCCCACTGATGCCAGGGCATGTTCTACTCCCAATGACCATGGTCTAGCCCCCTTAAAGTCTGAAGCACAGTAAACTGGCCCTTTGTTTAGAAAGTTTGAAGACCCCTGCTGTAGAGCAAACGCTGAAACTTAAAAAGTGAATCTGTAAATACTGGAATTTGGTTGTACTTTTGAAATATGTATGCTAAGATAAAAGTCGATGTAATTTTGCAATCTAATGTATAATATTCAGGGATTTATTTTTATTTTTTATGAGCTGGCACTTGTTAATTTTTAAATACTTTCTTCTTACAGAGCCCATTTGGTGCCGGTATTCTCTTTTGGTGAGAATGAATTGTTTCTTCAGGTGCCCAACCCTAAAGGGTCTGTGCTGCGGAATATACAAGAGAAGCTACAGAAGACACTGGGCTTTGCTGTACCTTTATTTCATGCCCGTGGCATCTTCCAGTATAGCTTTGGACTAATGCCATATAGAATGCCCATCCACACTATTGGTAAGTTGTAAGGATTGAACAAACAAATTCTATCAAATTGGAGAAGATCACTGCCATCCTCATGTGTTCTCATTACCAACAGGGCTTTTTTTCAGGGGGAACTAGGTGTAACTCGGTTCCACCACCTCTGACCCCTTGGTGTCTGCTCACCACAATCACTTGTAAACACAGAAGTCTGGTTTCTGTGTTTACAAGTGACGGCTCTGCACTCTGTGTGTAATGCAATCCTGGTATTTAATGGCCCTTTAACCACTTAAGCCCCGGACGATTTTGCAGCTAAATGCCCAGGCCAGGTTTTGCGATTCGGCACTGCGTCGCTTTAACAGACAATTGCGCGGTCGTGCGACGTGGCTCCCAAACAAAATTGGCGTCCTTTTTTCCCCACAAATAGAGCTTTCTTTTGGTGGTATTTGATCACCTCTGCGGTTTTTATTTTTTGCGCTATAAACAAAAATAGAGCGACAATTTTGAAAAAAAATCAATATTTTTTAGTTTTTGCTATAATAAATATCCCCCAAAAACATATATAACATTATTTTTTTTTCCTCAGTTTTTAGGCCGATACGTATTCTTCTACCTATTTTTGGTAAAAAAATCGCAATAAGCGTTTATCGGTTGGTTTGCGCCAAATTTATAGCGTTTACAAAATAGGGGATAGTTTTATTGCATTTTTTATTTTTTTACTACTAATGGCGGCGATCAGCGTTTTTTTTTTGTGACTGCGACATTATGGCGGACACTTCGGACAATTTTTACACATTTTTGGGACCATTGTCATTTTCACAGCAAAAAATGCATTTAAATTGCATTGTTTATTGTGAAAATGACAGTTGCAGTTTGGGAGTTAACCACAGGGGGGTGCTGTAGGAGTTAGGGTTCACCTAGTGTGTGTTTACAACTGTAGGGGGGTGTGGCTGTAGGTCTGACGTCATCGATCGAGTCTCCCTATAAAAAGGATCACTCGATCGATGCAGCCGCCACAGTGAAGCACGGGGAAGCCGTGTTTACATACGGCTCTCCCCGTTCTTCAGCTCCAGGGAGCAATCGCGAGGGGGCGGCTAGAAACGAATAGCCGCGCCCTCGTCCCGGATCGCTCCCCGCGGGTTACTGACTGCCGCATGTACCGGGGGGGGGGTCCCGATCCGACCCGCGGAAAGGCGGGGACGTACATGTACGCCCATATGCCTGTACGTGCCATTCTGTGGACGTATATGTACATGCCGCGGGCGTTAACCGGTTAAGATCCTCCTACTGTTAATGAAATTTGACAGACCACACCTACTATTTGATGTGATTTGGAGGGTGTGTGTGGGTGGAGGGGTTTTGGGGGGTCGTGGTTGAGTTCCAGCACATATTGTTTTGAGGGGAAAAAAACCTTGATTACCAATATGTAGGGAATGGAATAGGTAGACAGAAGTGTTGTGGGGCAGCTCATCGGCTGCCTTTAGAAAAATTAATTCTGAGTGCCAGAATGCCAGAACAATTTTCTTCTGCCACATTAGCCATGGCATCAGGGCCTCTCAGTGGTGTCTCAAACAAAACCTCCCATGATCTCCCGAATACAAAGTGTTATTTTATGGTGAAATTGAAGAGATACATGTAGAAGCTGTCTGCCAACTTCTCTTTTCTGTAGCAAGATTATCAAATGTTGTTGTTGTTGTTTCTTGGAGGTGGGTTTCAGGCTGAGCAGGGCCTACTTTAACATGGTACATACTTTGCTTTGTGTAAGTGCCTTCCCTTTCTTTACGCTTGAACACTATTCCCGTTTTCAAGACCTTGGGAGTACCAATCTGACTTGTGTTCTCCCAGGTACCACCCCAGCCTGGGTTGACTGACTGCTCATATCGGAAAGGTCTGATGATGTCATCTTTAAAGCAGTCTTTAGCTGACTGCTGGGACCCGCCATGATCCCTTCATGGTTGTTAGTGATGCAAGTGTAGTAAAATACTTATATTTTCTCCTTAGAGAAGGGAAAGGATGCTGCCTGCTTGTACGGTGTAAATTTGCACACTCGGGTAACGTCGGTCAGATTAAGACCCCTTTCACACTGAGGAGTTTTTCAGGCGGTACAGCGCTAAAAATAGCGCTGCTATACCACCTGAAAAACTCCTGCCCAGCAACCTCAATGTGAAAGCCAGAGGGCTTTCACACTGAGGCGATGCGCTGACAGGAGAGAAAACCTCCTGTCAGCTGCTCTTTTCCATTTTAAACAATGGGAAACCGCGGCAATACCGCCCGAAATGCGCCTCTGCAGAGGCGCATTGCGGGCGGTATTAACCCTTTATCTGCCGCTAGCGGGGGTTAATACCGCACTGCTAGCGGCCGAATCCCGCAGCAAATTCGGCGCTATACTGCCACCGCGGCTCCCGCCCCAGTGTGAAAGGGGCCTTACAGCTGATGGCGAGAAGCGCCTATTGTAGCCCCCCCAATGGAATCTCCAATTGGCCAGAAATGCATGGCCTGATAAAAGCCTTGCTCAAGACAGCATCTAAAACTGTGTCTCCAAACCCTTTTTTATTTATTTTTTCAGTTTTGGCTTGAGCAGGGAATAGTTGGAACCCATTATGTTTTTTTAATTGCATACTGTTTAATGGATATAACATGGATGGGAATCGCCTCTTTAGGGTGATATTTTGTTCCATGAGGTGGAGTATGAATGATTGGTAAAAAGTGGAGTGTATCTGAAGGTTGTTATTTTGTTTTTACAGTAGGCAAGCCCATCCCAGTGAAACAAACCTCAAACCCCACTCAGGAAGAGATCGACGAGCTTCATCAGATCTACCTCAAGTCCCTCCAGGAACTGTTTGAGGAGAACAAGGCAAAGTATGGTATCCCTGAGCATAAATCCCTGATCGTTACATGACCTTCACTACGCGGCTCTTTTATAGGACTGGAACTAATACAAAAAGACCTGTGGTACAAAACATTAATACCAGAGTGGTAAACGCGACACATTGGCTTATTATTCACACAATATCTGTACATTTTTGTTTTCGCACAGTGTAATGCTTCATACCTGCACATTTAATTCTCCAAGAAAAATATAAAAATGCTCCATAGTTCACAAAGCACTCACATATGTCTCTTATCTTCTGCATCAGAAATGTAAATTGCCTTGCTGGCTGAATGAGCATAATGGGGTGTAAAGTTCTATGACTGGATTTGTCAGTGTGTGTTCTATTATACACTGTATGTTAGGGTTATTTTATTTACCCATCACTATAGAAATAAATGAATATATAAGAACTGGTGTTTTATTTTCTGTTTAGTTGTATTGTACCATGAATGCCTACAGGTGGCAGCAAAACCAATGGCAAAAAATATTTATATCAAATTTACATTATTGTATAAAATATTCCTAGATTCTTTAAAAATATAGAAGTACATTGTATGCAGATTCTGTCAAAGTAAAATCCCAGGAACAATCTACATATCATTTCTGTCCAAATCAGAGGACTTATTTCAGACTTCATCAATAAAACAACAAATAGAGCAGCAATAACGCACATTCAATCACAGCCAACCATTCGTATTTATTTTTATCTGACTATGGTAAAATTTTAAGCAATTTGTATTGGTGGATAAAAATTTGACTATATACTAAAAGCCTTTGTGTATTACAAACACTATTCGAAAAAATGTTAGTCTAAAAATAATAATTAGTTAAGACATTAAATGATAGTATTTAGTAGGGTTGTCCCGATACCGATACCAGTATCGGTATCGGGACCGATACCGAGTATTTGCGGGAGTACTCTTACTCGCGCAAATAACCCTGATACCTAAATAGAATACTTTCCCCCCCCCCACCGCTGCCGCCGCATCGAAAGCCGCCGCATCGCACCGCCACATCGCAAGTCGCCGCATGGGTTAAACGGCGTGCGGGAACATCACAGCTTTCATTTGAATAGCTGTAGTGTTCCCGCGCGTATAGACACTCCCCCTTGCTCGGGATTGGATGGGTGATCGTGATCTGTCCAATTCCGAGCAAGGGGGAGTGTCTATACGCGCGGGCAAAACAGCTATTCAAATGAATGCTGTGATTTTCTCCATGCGGCGGGGGCGGCTTTCGGCGGCAAAGGTATGGGGGAAATGGCTGGAGGGACATGGCTGCATATGTGAGGGACATGGCTGCATATGTGAGGGACATGGCTGCATATGTGAGGGACATGGCTGCATATGTGAGGGACATGGCTGCATATGTGAGGGACATGGCTGCATATGTGAGGGACATGGCTGCATATGTGAGGGACATGGCTGCATATGTGAGGGACATGGCTGCATATGTGAGGGACATGGCTGCATATGTGAGGGACATGGCTAGAGGGACATGGCTGCATATGTGAGGGACATGGCTAGAGGGACATGGCTGCATATGTGAGGGACATGGCTAGAGAAACATGGCTGCATATGTGAGGGACATGGCTAGAGGGACATGGCTGCATATGTGAGGGACATGGCTAGAGGGACATTGCTGCATATGTGAGGGACATGGCTAGAGGGACATGGCTGCATATGTGAGGGACATGGCTAGAGGGACATGGCTGCATATGTGAGGGACATGGCTAGAGGGACATGGCTGCATATGTGAGGGACATGGCTAGAGGGACATGGCTGCATATGTGAGGGACATGGCTAGAGGGACATGGCTGCATATGTGAGGGACATGGCTAGAGGGACATGGCTGCATATGTGAGGGACATGGCTAGAGGGACATGGCTGCATATGTGAGGGACATGGCTAGAGGGACATGGCTGCATATGTGGGGGACATGGCTGCATATGTGGGGGACATGGCTGCATTTGGGGACACATTTTAAAAAAGTATCGGTATTCGGTATCGGCGACTACTTGAAAAAAAGTATCGGTACTTGTACTCGGTCCTAAAAAAGTGGTATCGGGACAACCCTAGTATTTAGTATACTGTATAACAGAGACAGTGTGTTTGTGGTGTGTTTGTGGTGTGTGTGTTTTTGTTTTTTAATATAATAGTGGTTGTCTGAACCTGCGAAGGGACAATGAGTGTGCAATTGTATAAGCCCTGTAGTTACATATTGCATTATACTAGAGCTCCACAAATAATTGTTAAATAATCAGATTGAGATCCTCATTCATCCAGTACACACCTTCTGATTGGCTGAGACAGAGCAGCGGCGCTATGGGGTCCTGCGGGGCCAGGTCGGGGCTCCGTGTCTGAATGGATACACGGAGCTCTGACTCGGCTTGGGTGACAACCTGTAGCTTGCTGAGGGGCACTCAAAGGAGAGAGGGGCTAGAAACAGCAAAGAGGGACACAAGAAGAGGAGGATCTGGGATGCTCTGTGCAACACCAAGTGCACAGAGGAGGCAAGTATAACATGTTTGTTGTTAAAAATAATAATAATTTAAAGTAGAACTATAAATCAAACTTCTTTTTTGTTTTTTACATTTTGGGTGGAGCCAGAGAGAGTTGTAACCCCTGTAAGAAAGTGTGTGTGTGTGTACCACCAGGTATGCTAGCCTAGACCACCAAGGAAATGCCAATCGGTGCCCATCCATAATGCCTGCCAGTGCCATCAATGATGCCTATCAGTGCCCAGCAGTACCCATCAGTGCAGCCTACCAGTGCCCATCATGGGTGCCGCCTTATCAGTGAAGGAGAAAATATACTTATTTTCAAAATGTTATAACGGATACAGAAGAAAAACGTATTTTTATTTTTTTCTGTCTGCTGTTTTTATTTTTTTGCCAAAAAAAAAAAGAGGTGATCAATTACCACCAAAATAAAGCTCTATTTGTGAGAACGAAATGATACAAATTCTGTTTGGGTAAAGTGTAGCACGACCGCACAATTGTCATTTAAACAGCGACAGCACTGAGAATTGGCTTGGGCAGGAAGGGGGTGTAAGTGCCTGGTATTGAAGTGGTTAATATTCATTCACTGGCCACTATTTTAGGTCTACCTTGCTAGTACCAGGTTGGGCCCACTTTTGCCTTCAGAACTGCCTTAATTCTTTGTGGTATAGATTCAACAAGGTGTTGGAAACATTCCTCAGAGATTTTGGTCCATAGTGACAGTTGCTGCAGATTTGTCAGCTGCACATCCATGAGACAAATCTCTGTTCCGCTACCTCCCAAAGGTGCTCTCCTGGATTGAGATCTGACTGTGGAGGCCGTTGGAGTACAGTGAGCTCATTGTCATGTTCAAGAAACCAGTTTGAGGATAATTTGAGACATGGTGCTGGAAGTAGCCATCAGAACATGGATACACTGTAGTTATAAAGGGATGGACATGGTCAGCAACAATACTCAGGTAGGCCGTGACATTTATACAATGCTCAATTGGTACCAAGGGGCCCAATGTGTGCCAAGAAAATATCCCCCACACCATTACACTGCTACCACCAGCCTGAACCATTGGTACAAGGCAGGGTGATTCCAAGCTTTCATGTTGTTTACCCTAAATTCTGACCCTACCATCTGAATGTTGCGACTCGTCAGACCAGGCAACATTTTTCCAACACAGACGGCACTGACACTCAGGGCAATGTTAGTATTGTCAAAGGTCTTGACATACATAACTGGGCAGTAAAGTGTTCTCCTATACTGAACATGTTCCTCCTGCACACCACCCCTGACAAGGGAAATACTGCACTGCACTCCAACTTCATACACTTTGCACTGTGGAACCTGTTGCTTGTATGCTTGAGAAATTGAAAAAACTCCCCCCCCCCCCCCCTTCTCAATGAATACTACTTTGGGGCCAGTGGGCTCCTGACTTTTATGATCTGCATACTTGTTCTAGGTCAGTAACTACGATTGTTGCCAAATTTCCAATGAAATTTAAAATGGCCTTCTATCCATTCTATTATTAACCTTGGCAGCAAGTTTTATTTTTTTAGTCAAGAAGCTAAATCTCCAGGCAGGTGGCAAACATATAGACTCAAAGTACTGAGGCCAGTGCATTAGCACGACAGCCAGGCAACATGCATTTATAGAAGCTGATCTGCAGTGGCAGTCCATGTATTGCTCTTGTAATGGGTAAGTTGATGATTATGCAAATAGCTGCCTGTGTAAAATTCTGCTTTGTCTGGGAGTCGGACAATTTTGCTCCCCACTAAATTGGCTACAATATTTAATGTAGAGACAAGTTAGTAGTGTGATGTTTTGTAGTGCCTCAATTGGGTCACAAGATTATATAAAATAACAGCCGTCTAAAATGGTGGCCTTTTCTGTGGTTATGTACAAATGGTACGTTACTAAACACTTCTGCATTATGCAATATGAAAGGAATGCTCTCTCAATAGAAAAATGTCAAGATTCCATGTGTATGAGTCCCTAGTAATAGGACTCCTCCGTTACAGCGATTACATCTTATTTTACTGTAATATAAAACTCTATTTTATATGAAATAAATAGCATGTGAAAGGATCTGTCACATAGGTGACTGGAGCTTGTCCTATATCATCTGCTCCCTCTATAATGTATACATTTGAAGAAGTGATACATAATAAAATACATAAAAAATCTTGACATTTTTGATTGGCGGTTTGACTTGAGAAACATGTAATTGTGTGTAACTAAATCTGTTCATACACATTAGAATATGGGTGGAATTTACTGTGGTAAAGCTTTTCCTCTAACCTAGATACAGTATTCTTCATACCTACTTTACACCAAGACCAAATGGGTTTAATGTTATGTATGGTCTTGCATTATGTGATAGATTTACTTTTGCTAAATGTGGAGATTGAAACATTTTTATTGCTTAGGTTTAAAGACGACCTCCGCTAAGGACTGCTTGCATCTCCGCTGACTATATACCCACACTGCAGTGCCAGAAGAAAAGGGCACATTGAGCCAGTTGCGTACCTAGCATATTTGACACAGGGATTGATTTCATTTTTAATGTTCTAAATTATTTGGAAATAAACTGAAAGCTAATCATGACCAGAGGGTAAAAAATAAATAAAAATAAACATATTTAATAATGATGCAAAAAACAATCAATCATGACCTTGCATGGGTAAAACCCAGGGCTGTGGAGTCGGAGTCGAGGAGTCGGAGTCGGGGGAAATTTTGGGTACCTGGAGTCGGAGTCGGAGTCGGCAAACAATGCACCGACTCCGACTCCGACTCCTACTAAATTTAGATTGGAATAAAAAAAAAAAAAAAAGCAAGTTTAAATGTCCCAATTCACAAAAAGTTATAATTAATGACTTCTCTACTGTAAGAATAAAGACCAATGCATGCAGTGCCTCACGTAACCGCAAAATTAACAGGTTAAGTGACCGTGAAGAAGCATGCTTTTCATGTGCTTCACTATATGGCACGCAACGCACAATTAGGAGCTGCAATACTTATACTTTCCATAGTGTTGTGTTCTGCTTTTACAGGGAACGCATGTTAGAGAACCAGTAAGTGTCCAAATAAAAAAATTCCAACAGGAGTTTTATAAAGCACTAAAAGAAGTTGAAAAGTATGATCGCTCATCAAAACTTACTGTTGAAGAAGCCATCCTTGTTTATCCAGAGATCGTTAGTGATGTGGCCAGAATAGTTACTGCAATGCCACCCACCCAAGTCAGTGTCGAAAGATTATTTTCAGCCCTAAAAATGTACTACTGTTCCTGTACTACTTTTTGCTATTTCGGGCCGCGATTTACATTAAATTGTGGCCGAAATCGCGGCAAAATCGCAGCCGCGAAATCGCGGTAAAATCGCGCATTTTACCGCGATTTTGAATTCACAGCAGTGTGAACCTAGGCTCAGTCTGACTTAAGAGCTTCTATGAAAGAGGATCTGGCAGAGGCAATTCTCTTCCTTAGAACTCTACATTGAATTGATTTGCATTTGCTAAGCCTACAACTACATTTCAAGATTAATATAAACCATTTCTAGGTTTTACAGATTTTGTTTTTGGTTCATTATAGATAAGCTTTGTTTTTGTTCTAAAACAACCAAATAATGTGGTTTGTATTTTTGAACTGGTAAAAATCCTGTTCCTGATGTTTATGCCTGCTGCTACTATCCAGCCACTTGATTGTTTTCATTGTGTTTGTCTTTTGCTTAAACTGTGCAATACAGTAGACTGTTGGCTTCCCAGCCAGTAGTCCTGTGGTAGGTTGCGTTTCTTTCCCTCAAGGAATGTATAAAATACATTCGCATATTAATACAGAGGAGTCGGAGTCGGAAGTACATAAAACTGAGGAGTCGGAGTCGGAGTCGGAACATTTATCTACCGACTCCACAGCCCTGGTAAAACCAACATCTCTCACCCACCAAATGCCTGGTCTCTGCCAACCTTCAAAAATATTATCCTTTCCTGTGTCATGTGATGGGATCAGAGAAAGGCAAAGCTTTGCAGAGTGGCACTTTCCAACACATTGTAGGGGTCCATACCAAGCTGCATGCCTCTGTAGGTAATACTCCTCTGGCCTATACAGGCCTTAGATGCATAGTAGGGTACCCACGTGTCCCAGATTGCCTGGGACTGTCCCGCAATTGACATGTCTGTCCTGGGTCCCGGGCACTTTCATTCCGGGACAATACAATGTCCCGGAATGAAATAGAGGACACAGCCACCCCCTAGTAACTACATTTCCAGAGCTGGTTGATGGGGCCAGTGCTGCTTGGCATCTTGCAACCAGTGACCATTTACTCTCGGACAGTGAGACCGGGAGCGAGGCCTGCTTCTAGTGCAGCAATGCTGTCCCCACCCACCTCGGCACCTCCTCCTTCTCTGGCACCCAGTGGCAAGCAGTAGGGACTGGTGTGATCTTCTTCACTCTCCAGATAGTGATGTCACTCCTTTCCTTCTACGCATGTGGCTCATGCAGAGGGAGTGACGGCAGCACTGCATCTGGTGGCAGGCTATGGGTGGCAAGCGGCACTGCATCAAGAGGCACACTCACCTGACAAATAACCCACCGCCAAATTTCCCATCAACCCCGAGACTACATTACCCCCGCCCCCCTCATCTTTTTTGGGGAAGGTGAGAGAGGGGGTGTGTCCATGAATGGCAGTTTGGAAATGTGGTCACCCTAATGCATAATGGCAAGGAGCACCAAGTGCAGTTCTAAGGAATGCCTTCCCACTGGTTGTACCTGGGGTGGTACATAACTGCATCAAACCTCAGAAACTAAAGGGGTTGTAAAGGAAAAAAATGTTTTCCCTAAATAGCTTCCTTTTACCTTAGTGCAGTCCTCCTTCACTTACCTCATCCTTCCATTTTGCTTTTAAATGTCCTTATTTCTTCTGAGAAATCCTCACTTCCTGTTCTTCTGTCTGTAACTCACCACTGTAATGCAAGGCTTTCTCCCTGGTGTGGAGAAAGCCTCTTGAGGGGGTGAGCAGGAGTGTCAGGATGCCCACTAACACACAGCTCCTTTCTCTATCTGCAAAGTAGAGAGTGTCCTGACTTGCCTGCTCGCCCCCTCAAGAAGCTTTCTCCACACCAGGGAGAAAGCCTTGCATTACGGTGTGTAGTTACAGACAGAAGAACAGGAAGTGAGGATTTCTCAGAAGAAATAAGGACATTTAAAAGCAAAATCGAAGGATGAGGTAAGTGAAGGAGGACTGCACTAAGGTAAAGGAAGCTATTTAGGGGGAAAAAAAATTCCTCTACAACCCCTTTAAGGCTTAGCTAGTTCACCTTAAATGACCGGATACATACTGTATATTCCAGTCTATGACTAATTAGCACGGAAATAAATATGGGAGTTACCTTTGCTAACATGTTACTGAAGGAGACTGTGGAATGCCCTTCCTTCACGATAGACTCACTGACCTGAAACGAGCATTAGGATACCCGATCTGCACATGCTTATATTGTGATTGAGTGACTCACTAGGTTGTGATATTCATGACAGCCATTGTAACAACACCTTTAAGCATAAGTCAACCATAGCCATTCCCATTTACTGTGTGTGTACACAAGAAAGAAATATATACTGTCTATGTATGTATATACTGTATGTGTGTGTGTATAACTTTTCGAAGTAGAGGAAAGCTTCACCCAGTCTTCAACGAGTGCAATGTGATCTGGTCATCCCACTGACCAAATATATCCAGAGGATCGATGCACCTAAAAAAAAAATTAATTGAACCGCAGTTCAAACAAACATTACATGATGTGTAAGTTCTACATTTCGGACTCACAAGCTTACGTTTGTCAGATCAAACGCACATTTAAATTCAAAGTTACACACATGGCTTAAATACCATAATTTTACACATTTGGAATCCAATTATGTGATTAGTAGTCGATCAAATACAAATTAGATCCCTTTCTTATACATCCTTATATCACAAGTGGGGAAATGGTTAGTAAAGCGTAAAGTCCTCCCATATTTCCTTAGAAGCCTTCAACTCCTTTAAAAAAAAAAAGGTAGCTTTACAACCCTTTAAATAACAAACATGTCATACTTACCTCCACTGTGCAGTTTTGCACAGAGTCTTCTGGGGTCCCTCTGCGACTGTCTCTGCTTCTCCCCGCATCAGCTAACCCCCTTTCTGGGAAGCGCTCTCCCAAGGGGGCTAGCTTGCGGGCGCGCTCCCGTGATACAGTCAGTGGCCACCGACTGTATCACTAGGCCCTGCCCCCCAGCACGCTGCATCATTGATTTGATTGACAGCAGCGGGAGCCAATGGCTGCGCTGCTATCAATCATCCAATGAACAAGCCGAGAAGAGCTGAAAAGCCCGTTTGAGAAGCCCGACGCAGGAATTTTGAGGGCTCAGGTAAGTAAGCGGGGGGGGTGGCAAACATCAGATGTTTTTTCACCCTAATACATAGAATGCATTAAGGTGAAAAAACATGAACCTTTACAACCTTTAACCTGTCAAAAAGAAACATGTACACAATGGGGGTTATTTACTGAAGGCAAATCTACTTTGCACTACAAATTGAAATTGCACTGAAAGTGCAGTCACTGTAAATCTGAGGGGGACATGCAAGGAAGATAAAAAACAGCATTTTAGCTTGCACATGGTTGGATGATAAAATCAGCAGAGCTTCCCCTAATTTCAGATCTACCCCTTAGATTTACAGCGACTGCACTTCCAAGTGCAATTTCAAGTGCATTTTGTACTTGTAGTGCAAAGTGGATTTGCTTTTCGTAAATAGCCAGATAGTGATACAATGGGGGTTATCACATCGAATGAATTATCACCTAAATAAACAAACATAAATCCAGATCTGTATTCAACCCCTTAGGGGCAATCGTATCAAGAAAATTAACCCAATGTACCTCTCGCTTTTTTAGAATGGATTCCCGGTTACCACCCCTCCTACCCTTATTAATTCCCTCCAGTACCATAAATTTTAATTGGGAAATCAAATGCCCTTTCTCCAAACAATGTCTCGCTAAAGGCAACTGTACCAATCTATCTCTGATTGAATGTTTTTTGCCTTGCTAACCTATCTTTTAACTTTCTGAATGGTCTCTCCTATGTATAGTAACCCACATGGATATTTTATTGCATACATTACATATGACGATTGGTAAGTGTAATAACCTTTAATTTTAATATCATACCCCTTATGTGGATGGGATATACTCTTGACTTTTATCATGGAGTTACATTGTCTACACGATAGACATGGGTATGACCCTGTATTACAGTATCCTAAAAAAAGTTACTAATATGCTGGGAGGGGTATATTGGTCAGACCTGACCAATCTATACAAAGGCCCAGATCCACGAAGAACTTACGGCGGCGTATCTATTGATATGCCACGTAAGTTCTACGATGCGCCGGCGTATCTTTGTTTTGTATTCACAAAACAAGATACGCCACAATGTAGGCTAGATCCGACTGACGTACGTCTTAGTACGCCGTCGGATCTTAGGTGCATATTTACACTGGCCGCTAGGTGGCGCTTCCGTTTATTTCCACGTAGAGTATGCAAATTAACTAGATACGCCGATTTTCAAACGTACGTCCGCCCAGCGCTTTTTTTTTTACGTTGTTTGCGTAAGGCTTTTTCCGGCGTATAGTTACCCCTGCTCTATGAGGCGTACGCAATGTTAAGTATGGACGTCGGCCAGCGTAAAAAATTTTATGTTTTACGTCGTTTGCGTAAAACGTTCGCGAATAGGGCTTTGCGTAAATTACGTTCACATCGTCTAGGCATTGCGCGGGCGTAATTTAATTTGAAAATTCGACGTGATACTGAGCATGCGCCGTTCGAAAAAAGCGTCATTTACGTGGGGTCATGCTTAGTTTACATAAAACCCGCCCCCCCTGTTCCTCATTTGATTTAGGCGCGCTTACGCAGGCACATTTACACTACGCCGCCGTAACTTTAGACGCAAGTGCTTTGTGAATACAGCACTTGCCTCTCAAAGTTGCGGCGGCGTAGTGTAACTACGATACGCTACGCCCATTTAAATTTACGCCTATCTACGTGGATCTGGCCCCTAGTGTTCTTCCTTTTCTATATGAGGATAAGGGGAAGCTTGAAATTCACTAATGTTCGGATAATTCTCTCTAAATAAACCCCAATGTTTCTTAAGGATATTATGGCTATTTGGTCAGTGGCATTGCACTAGTTGAAGACTGGGTGTGGCTTTCCTCTACTTTGAAAAGTTATATACCCCTGAAGACCAGCACTAGTATCTTTTGAAATCCATGGAGAAATGGCTACCAGTAGATCTTTCTCATTCACGAAGGCAAATGCTTCCAAAACTTCACAGATACGGTAGGATCAAGGGACTTTCTAATTCATTCATCTTGTATACAGTTAACCTGCAAAACTGAGAAATTGTTACTACGATCTGTCACCATGGAGTTACACGAAGTAACATTGGCAGAATATTACAGATCCTTAGGGGTCTGAGAGTCCGTCTTGTACCTACATTATTTTCACAGAATGTTGATTTCAAAACAAGGTTTGCCCAGATTGTGAAGAAATGTTTGTTCGATATAATGACCTTGACAGGTCAATTTCTAGAGCAGGAACGAGTCGTGATTCAAGGTCAGATTGCTGATATTGAGAAACAACTAGAGAAGTTTTCTAACAGCAGTGAATTCACCAACATTAAAGTAAAAAAATGAAGAGAAATTATCTGCCTTTGGAAAGAAAGAGGAATTGCGCAAACGTACTAATTTGGAATGAGACAAGGATGATTATACAGAGTATACAACTGGTCTTAAGATTTACAGACATGAACAACAGCATAAACAAATCTCCACCTCCTACTCTTTAAATTGCCTCTACGGGGTCATCAGCTTTCTTTTTCGACCAAGGCTACAACAGACCACACATCAGTTGGGGAGGCAAACGATACAAGAAAAGGAGTATCCAGGGGTGTAACAACCAGACTCCGACCAAGGCTACAACAGACCACACATCAGTTGGGGAGGCAAACGATACAAGAAAAGGAGTATCCAGGGGTGTAACAACCAGACTCCGACCAAGGCCACAACAGACCACACATCAGATGGGGAGGCAAACGATACAAGAAAAGGAGTATCCAGGGGTGTAACAACCAGTCTCTGACCAAGGCCACAACAGACCACACATCAGTTGGGGAGGCAAACGATACAAGAAAAGGAGTATCCAGGGGTGTAACAACCAGACTCCGACCAAGGCCACAACAGACCACACATCAGATGGGGAGGCAAACGATACAAGAAAAGGAGTATCCAGGGGTGTAACAACCAGACTCCGACCAAGGCCACAACAGACCACACATCAGTTGGGGAGGCAAACGATACAAGAAAAGGAGTATCCAGGGGTGTAACAACCAGACTCCGACCAAGGCCACAACAGACCACACATCAGTTGGGGAGGCAAACGATACAAGAAAAGGAGTATCCAGGGGTGTAACAACCAGACTCCAGAACCGCGGAGGCATTAGAGGACAATGTGGTATATAATATCTCTTCAATATCATTAACAGAGACTGAAGTACAGGTATTAAATAGAGGTTTTGGCTTTTCCCTAAAGAAAAAATGAACAAATTTGTGACAGTCTTTATCTCGCTTTTATAGGCAACTTGGATGGAAAGCTTAATTTTCTTTGAAACAAGGTTTACCATATTTAGATGTATTGTCATTGTCTATTAAGAATTTAAATTTGAGAACTAAAAGTACCACTGTACCTCCTACTTCATGCTCTGGCGTTAAGGCAGTGTTTCTCAATTCCAGTCCTCAGGCCCCCCCAACAGGTCAGGTTTTCAGGATTTCCCTCAGATGAAAAGGCTGTGGTGATTACTAAGGCAGTGAAACTGATCAAATCACCTGTGCAAAATAATGGAAATCCTGAAAACCTGACCTGTTGGGGGGGGGCCTGAGGACTGGAATTGAGAAACACTGCGTTAAGGTGTTCATTGATAAAGTAAATGCAGAAATTGATTCCTTTTTTGGTGATAAGTCTAAATTGGACCATACAGAACAACTTTAGTCGTAAAGAAAGTGAAGCTCTGTCAGCGAGGTATTGTTATCAAACTGGCCGATTTGTAGTTATGGACACCCCGTAGTATTAGGCTGAGGAATTAAGACAGCTATCAGACATGCATACATATAAACAGTTGGACTCTTGTCCTGTTTTTCAGGTTCAGTCTAAAATAAAATAAAAAGTGGTAATGAGCGCTCTTAAAGATGGTATTATTGATAAGGACACCCAGAAATTTCTAATATGTGAGTATCATGTCACACTGGTAATGTATATATGACATATGGATATATAGAGTCATAAGGACCTTTTGAATCTCCCGGCCATCCTATAGTGTCTGGAACAGTCCGTTACCACTCCATTAGTGCAAAATTTGGATAGATGTTTCACTCCACTGGTAATACTGGTAATACAAGATCATATTTACATGATACTGGTGATTTTTTTTATAGAGAAAACTAGGAATATACAAGCAGGGGCGGATCCATAGTCTAGTCTCGGGAGGGGCACTGCCAGAAAATACTTTTTTTGGGGGCAATTTTTTGAGGAAATGGCTGGTATTGGCGCTTGAATCACCGTAGTTATGGTGTCAGGATGATTGAAGCGCATTACTTATATTATTACATTGTAATAATGCAGAATCAGTGGGAGCCCCAAGTGTGTCACTTGCCACTTCGCCTGCCAATAAATGCGGATTGTTACTTGCCAGGTTGCCTGCCACCAAATTGTATTGTTACTTGCCACGTCTTCTGCTACCAAATGCGGATTGTCACTTGCCATGTCACCTGCCACCAAATGCGTATTGTTACTTGCCACGTCGCCTGCCACCAAATGCAGACTGTCACTTGCCACGTCACCTGCCACACGTCACAGATTGTCACTTGCCACACGTTATGGATTGTCCCTTGCCACGTCACCTGCCACACGTTGCGGATTGTCACTTGCCACGTCACCTGCCACATGTTGCAGATTGTCACTTGCCACATCGCCTGCCACACGTCATGGATTGTCACTTGCCACACGTTGCGGATTGTCACCTGCCACACATTGCGGATTGTCACCTGCCACACGTTGCAGATTGTCACTTGCCACACGTTGCAGATTGTCACCTGCTGTGTCACTTTCCTGCTAAGGTGCTCTGTCCCAAAGTCAGGTAGCAGAGAGATAATGTAATCTCTCTGCTGCCCACATCTGCCTACACAGTCACAGTGAGGGCGGCACTGCAAGGATGCAGGGCGGGCGCTGGGAGATGATGTCATCTCTCTGCTCCCGTGCCTGCTGTCTCCCTGATTGGCCAGCAGCACTCACACACCGAGCCGCCCAGCTACCCCCCCTCTCACCCACCCACTCACCGACCGAGCGCCCACTATCTCGCCCGTGGACTCGCGGAGCTGCCCATGCCGTGACCCACGGAGCCGCCTGCTCTCGCCTGCATTCTCGGAGTGGGCAATTTCCCCGTTGACCCCCCTGGATCCACCCCTGTATACAAGTGGGACCTGATTCTATTTTCTAGTCACTTGGGACATCTCTAGTCTTTACACTGTTATTCCACATGATCTGGGTACTGAAGCCTGCCGGCGGCTGCTGGTACAGTCACAGTGCTATAATGATAAACAAATAGATTTTCTACTTGTATTGTTTAAAATTGTTCTTGAAGAGAACCAGTTTTTGTTTAAAGAGACCCATTAATTGCAGCTTAAAGGGACTGTGATGGTTTCCAATGTCGCACCCCCGTACGCAAATATATTTATGAATATGATTGAGGCCACATTTATTTACGATGATAAAATGTTTACTGAACACTGTAAGGGGTGGTCCAGATTTATTGATGATATTTTTGCAGTGTGGGATGGCGACATTGGAACCCTTTTATTGTTTGATCAATATATCCATTATTTAGTCCCAGGTCTGAAATGTAATGTCTTGTATAGCAATAGGGAGGTTTCATGTTTGGACCCCATGGGGTGTATAATTCGATACCTAGGAGCCAGCTACATAGGGTTAAAAGAATCATTAGTGATCCACAACAATGTGAAGTAAAATTAAATAAATGGGGTCCTGGTGCTTAGGGGGAGAAATGGGGGGTCTTGATGCTCAGTGGGGGAGATAGGGGTCCTGGTGCTTAGTGAGGGAGATGGGAGGTCCTGGTGCTTAGTGGGGACGATGGAGGGTCCTGGTGCTTAGTGGGGAGATGGGGGGTCTTGGTGCTTAGTGGGGGAGATGGGGGGTCTTGGTGCTTAGTGGGGAGATAGGGGGTCTTGGTGCTTAGTGGGGGCAGATTGGAGGGCACTTCTAGTCAGTGGGGGAGGGGGCACTAGTGCTCCTTACCTGGCTGCTTGATCCATCTGGAATCCTGTATACTTACAATCCTCCCCTCTCTCACTTTTCTTCTGGACACATTTTTTTACATCTGAAGGGATGCCAGGGATGCCAGTGCAGTTGATCTCACCAAAGCAAAAGAAAACATTCTGTGCTCCCATGCCCATTCTAAAAGAACACCAGGCTCTGACTGATGATTACCACTGGCATCCCCAGCATCCCTCTAGTAGTTGCGATGTTCTTTCGAGAAGTGCCCCCCATCGAATAGTGCCCGAGCATGCACAGGACGGAGCCACACTCCAGCTGATTTGACGATCAGCTGGAGTGACGTTACCAGGGCGCAAGCACACATCGTAGGGAGATTGAAAAATATGAAAGAAGTTGATTTGGACTTTTAAAGGCACACCATAGATATGGTAAAAAACTAGAAATAATTTTATTTTTAGAGATATCATATACAACAGTTATATATATAAAATCAAAAAGATTTAAACAATATTATAACTGGTAACACAGTATTGGTGGTATGGTACATTTTGGTTATAAAAAAACTCAAAAAAGTACAATCAAAGATATAACTGTAGAATGTATAACCAGGCGGTGGGTCCAGAGGAAAGGAGGGCTTGCGTTATTGAAACGCTTCCTCAGGAGCATAGACATATGAATAGAATTGGCCGCGTTGAAGACAACAACAGTCAGCCTTTTTGCCTCGACAATGGCGGTGTGTTGTAAGACACAGCCAGTCAAGGAGGTAAAATCATGTAAGAAAATTAGAATAGCAATGACAGGACGATAGGGGAGACACATCAAATGCGGTGTAGTAATCTTTATATATTGGTATGCCAAGAATGATGTAAAAAAGAGGTAAGCCTATTGTACACAGCTTGGCGGGGTGCACCTGATCCACTTGGTAAAGCTATCGAAAAGCCCTTAAGATCAAGTAGCGATAAACCTTCAATGAGTGCTCCCAAAATCCTGATGGTCGCCTGTCCAAACCCACTAGTTTCTAGTCCAAATCTACAATTGAAATCTATACAAACAGCGGGGGGAGACCATAGTTCTCACATTGCGCCTCGCTGTTGCGTGGCGGCATTACAGATTTACCAAAACTATGTAATAGTAGGAAAAACCTAAACAATCCATTGAACATGTATCAAATCAGGCGGGCCCTTCTACTAGATAACTGATGGTACATCTAAGGGAGATTGTACAATCAGACTGTATTATATATGGTCAGCTTAACCACTTGCCCTTCAGAGGATTTCATGACCAGGCCGTTTTTTGGCACTGCATTACTTTAACTGACAATTGCGCGGTCATAGAACACTGTACACAAACAAAATGTATCATGATTATTTATTTTGTCTTTTTATTCTTTATAGAAATTGATACTGTACAAACTTTTCCCTGAAGAAGGATGTATATCATTTGAAACGTATTGGAAAATTGTCCTACACGCTCTTAGTCCAATCCTTGGGCATGCGGTGACATACAGTATTATCTTCACAGTTTTCTTGTCTGTTTTTTCTACTTTTGTATTTTGAATATATTAAATAATAATAATTTTTTATGACCTCAGTTGTCACATATTTTTGTTGCCTTAAAAATCCCACCCACATGGAGGTATTCAGTTCTATAACACAAACAAAATGTATATAATTTTTCCCTACAAATAGAACTGTAAATGCCAATGACAGGAAAAGGTTGCCAGTAAAATATATGGCTGTGACACTTGGCTTGGAACCACACATTCCGGTCCAGAGCCAGCTGAGACCATCCGAGGGCCTGGTATAGCATACCTCCCAACTTTCTGAGATGGGAATGAGGGACACCTATCACCAAAAGTATGTAAGTATAGGACACACCCCTTGCCACGCCCCTTTAAAGGAGAATTATACAAAAAAATAAGATTGGTTAAACCCACAAGTGCTGTTTTTGCCTCTACTATTCCTTTATATTGGCCATTGGAATTTACAAATGCAGCAATTTAGAAATCAGATGAAAGGTTTAGCGCTGGAAAACACTTTTTGATAGATAAAAAGTGAATTTTATATACAACTATATAGATCAGACTAAAATGAGGGGGGACAGAGGGACATTGCTCCAAATCAGGGACAGTCCCTCGAAATCAGGGACAGTTGGCAGTTGCTACAGTGTGCTCGGACGGCGCTGGCGGGGGCGGGTCTGGTGTGTCATGTGTCATCATGATGCAACAGAGCCGAGTGGAGTTGCCAGAGTCTTGTTTTCAGGTCTGCGGGACACAGTGTTGCCAACCTACCAGATTGTAATTTACTGACACGACACCCAAAATTTACTGGTACAGCCACGTTTTTACTGGCATTTCCAAAAGTTACAAAATTACTGTTTTAAGTGCAAGTTTTAGCATTTAGGCTACAAACAAGTACAGTATGCAATTAGCAATGTGATTTAAGGTGAATTTTAAGGCAAAAAAAAAAAACATATTTCTATTTTATTTTCTAAATAGTAAGTAATTAGCTCAGGGACAGAACTCAGGAGGGAAATTAGAATGGGCAGGCGCACACACACATAAAACTGACTCTCACGGTGACAGCAGAGTGCAGCAGCACAGATGATGACACCTCACCGACACAACACGTCCCCTCCTGAGTCACAGTGACAATGTCTCTCCACACCAGATGGTCCCTTCAGTCCACTCCAGTCCAAACAGCACTGACAGTCCCACTCCCGGCTTGCCTTGCTCCCACACAGACCTGCACTAGGGTTGCCACCTGACCGGTTTTCTCCCGGGCAGTCTGGTTATTGAATGATGTGTTCCATCTACCTCAGACCCAGACACATCATCCACACTGAGAGTGACGAGTCTGATCGCCTCTGAAGGGTCTCTCTTCCTGTTTCAGAACGCACAGTGTCAGTGGAGCAAAGATGCCCCCTCCCCCTCCTTCTTCTACGCTCTGTACACACACACGAGGAGGAGGGGGGAGCAGGGGCGTGCTGATTGAGGTCTGTACAAAGTTTTCTATACTGTGTAGATGGAGGAGGGAGTCTGGGAAGGAGAACAACGTATAAAATATGTCGTGATTAGGAGGTTAGGAGGATACGTGCAGGGGGGGTGGGGGGGGTGGTGCTTTGGCAGGAGACGGGACTTATGCTAAAAGCGTGGGTCGGATTTGAAATCTGACAACCCCTTCCAGAGCACTATCCCTCTCCACTCTTAAAGCGCCCCTCAGCATAAATCCGACCCCCCCACCCCCATCTTGCACTAGCCCTCTACCCTCACAAAGCACTCACCCAGCACATATCAGAACCCCAAGCAGTAGTGTATTTAGGTTTTGTGCTGCCCTAGGCCTGTCTAAACTCGTGCACCCCCTTATTTAAATATGACCCACCCCTTCCTGTCAAGGCCACACCCCTTTCTGTTTAAGACCCACCCTGAAATTTTCGAGTGTAGACACGAGTTCTTAGGGCCTGAGGGGGGGGGGGGCAATGGATTCCCTTAATTTGCATAGATTTCCTCTCACTTCCTGTTTGGCTATGGGGCAGAAAGTAAAGAGAAATCTCTGCAATGGAACAGGGATGGTAAAAAAAAAAAAACAGACAGGGACTATAAGCCTCCCTTACTCTATCCAAAATGGAAAAAAAAAAGTGTTGCCTATAATTCTACTTTAAGCACAAATTTCTGATAATTTTATGGAGAGGACTAAGAAGATATAACCATGCCAATGGTGCAGCAGAAACATATAGCACAGTGAGGAAGGTTTGTGGTCCGGGATGATAGGACAGTCAAAATTGGAAGCAGCTTGCGTTACATTAACAGTGTAGCGCAAGCCGGCGGGGACTCTTTTCGTGCTGCCCCCCTGCAAAGTGCTGCCCTAGGCCTTGTTGGCCTAGGCCAGGATACAGCGTTGACCCCAAGCCCCCCCCCCCCCCAGCACATATCTGGCCCCCTCTTGCACAAATCTTCCCTCTTGAATCGCCTCTTAGCATATATCCTACCCCCCACCCCCATCTTGCACTAGCCGTCTCCCCTCACAAAGCACCCACCCAGCACATATCAGAACCCCAAGCAGCTCCCAGCACATATCTGACTCCCCCCCTTCACTAGCCCTCTCCCCTCTTAAATCGCCCCTCAGCATATATCCGACCCCCACCCCCATCTTTCACTAGCCTTCTCCCCTCCCAAAGCACCCCCAGCACATATCTGACCCTCCCTTGCTAGCTCTAGCTTTCTCCCCTCCCAAAGCATCCCCCAGCACATATCTGACCCCCCACCCATGCTAGCACATGTCCTCTCCCCTCCCAAAGTGTCCCCCCAACACACATCAAACTCCCCTGCAAGCACTAGCCCTCTCCCCTCCCAAGGCACCACCACATATCTGACTCCCCCCCCCAACTCTAGCCCTTACCCTCCCATAGAGTCCCCCCAGCACATATCTAACTCCTCCCATCCCCCTGCTAGCACTAGCCCTCTCCCTAGCACATATATCACCCCTGCATTTCATGCATTAATTATTAATGACCCCCGCATTCTGTGCAAAACACTCACAATTCCACCACACGCACTTTTCACCATGCGCGCCACAGTACTGCTCTCTTTCGGGCCACCAAAAGTGTCCCAGCCCTTTTACAATCTTATAGGGTGTTCGGGGTTTGGCTTGAAGAAAAGGTGGCAACCCTAACCTGCACACGAGGCTCCGGCCACTCCACTCGGCTCCCTTGCACCATGACATCACACGACACTCTCAGACACTGCCTGACCCCCACTGCTTGAACACTCTGAAGCGCACATTCGGATGGTCTCGACCGCCTTCGGACCTGGCATCACAACCATATTTTTTACTGGCAACCTTTTGCCGTCACTGGCAATTACTGGCAAGAGAACGTGCCTGTTTTTTACTGGCTGCCAGTAAAAATACTGACGACGGGACAGGAGCAAGACAACCTGGGAGCGGGACTGTCAGTGCAGTTTGGACTGGAGTGGACTGAAGGGACCATCTGGTGTGGAGAGAGACTGCCACTGTGACCATAGGTGTGCGCAGCCTATTGCATTAGGGTGTGCACCCCAAAACTCAAACACACTTGTGCCTTTCTCTGCAGCCTCAGCTGCACGGGGCAGTAAATGAATGAGTGGCTTCCTGTTTATTCACAAACTGAAGCATAGTAAACCCAGTTTACTATGCTTCAGTTATGAATGGCCACTGTGAGCAAGTATGTTCATTTAGAAAAGGAAAGGGCTTTTTTCTAATCCCTTTTCCTGCTCTCCATCCTGAAACATCCCCCACAGCATCTGGGGGGAGAGGAGAGGAGGGAAGCCAGCAGTACTGCAGGGCCAACAAGAGGGGAGGGGAAGCCTGGGCAGTAGGAGAAATCGCCACTGCATATAGTGATTAGGGTGTGCCCAGGCACACCTGGCACACCCCCTGCGCACGCTTATGACTGTGACTCAGGAGGGGACATGTTGGGTTGGTGAGGCGTCATCGTCATCTGTGCACCTGCACACCGGTGTCACTGTGAGAGTCAATTTCAAGTGTGTGCTTTCCCATTCTAATTTCTTGCCCTGCTGAGTCCTGTCCCTGAGCTACTTACTTATTATACAAAAAATCAAATAAGAAATATGTTTTTTGCCTTTAAACCGGAGTTCCACCCAAAATTGGAACTTCCGCTTATCCCACTCCTCACCCCCTTACATGCCACATTTGGCATGTAATTTTTTTTGGGGGGGGGGGAGTGGGGGCTTCAGGAGGAGTGGGACTTCCTGTCCTCCTTCCTCCTTCCGGGTAGGCGATTAAGCTTAATCGCCTACAGGAAGGGGCTGCTGTAGGCGATCGCCTAGGACACGTCACAGGTCCTAGGGGATCTCCTGTCCAATCAGACAGCGCAGCGCCACGCCGCTCGCGAATGCGCAGTGCCGCTCGCGCATGCGCAGTGCCGCTCGCGCATGCGCAGTGGGTGCCCGGCCGTGAAGCCGAAAGCTGTCACGGCCGGGTGCCCACAGTTGAAATGAAGACGCCGGCCAGGGAGGGGGGGAGAGGAGCGGAGCCCCGGCCGGCGCGTCGCTGGAACGCTGGAGCAGGTAAGTGTCTGTTTATTAAAAGCCAGCAGCTACACTTTTTGTAGCTGCTGACTTTTAATAAACTTAAAAAATGGGTGGAAAACCCCTTTAAGTGATACTATGGGTTCAAGTTTATTTTTTTTACACAACAAACATGTCATACTTACCTCCACTGTGCAGTTAGTTTTGCACAGAGTGGCCCCGATCCACCTGTTCTGGGGTCCCATGGCGGCTCCTCCCCACATTAGATAACCCCTCTGGGAAGCTCTCTCCCGAGGGGGTTACTGTACCTTGCGGGCACGCTCCCGTGTCATACACTCGGCCCCCTGGCGGGCGCGTCATTGGGTTTGATTGACAGCAGCGGGAGCCAATGGCTGCGCTTCTATCACTCTATCCAATGAAGAGCAGAGAAGCCGCGGAGAGGGCGACGCAGGATCGCGCCCACGGAAATTCGGGACTCAGGTAAGTAAAACAGGGGGGGGGGCGGACACATCAAGGTGTTTTTTCACCTTAATGCGTAGGATGCATTACGGTGAAAAAACACGAGGGTTTGCAACCCCTTTAATATCTACCTTAAATCACATTGCTAATTGCATATTGTACTTGTTTGTAGCCTAATTACTGACATTTGCACTAAAATCTGTAATTATGTAACCTTTGGAAAAACTTGGCTGTGCCGGTAAATTTGAGGTGCTGTGTCCGTAAATTTCAATCTTGTAGGTTGGCAACACTGCCTCCCACCAGCCATAATATGCATGCATTGCATAGAGAAGCACAGAGACCAAGTGATTACATCACTGAGTCTAAAATAAAATATGAAGGGTCTTTATTTTTTAACATTTTCATTAGCATATTGTTGAAGGGGGGGATAGAAGGAACCAGGGAAGGCAAAATATATTAAACCTCAGTTTTAAAGTCTGCAATGTCTGATTGTCTACTGTAGCCCGATCTGTCAGTGGATTTAAAGTAAGGTGACCAGATTTTTTAAATGAAATCCGGGGACATATTTTTTCTTTACTAGTAATGGCAACAATCAGCGACTCTCTGCCCGTCGCCGCCCACCTCACATCCTCTTACTCTCCGGCCCCCGGCTACTACTGGATGGGGAGCGGAGGAAGATCACTCCACCAGGGAAGGCAAGGAGATAGGCAGGTGGCTGGCCAGGATTTGAGCCAAGGCAGAATAACATGCGAGCGAAGCTGAATGGGCATGCGCCCCGAAACTGAAGAAATATTCCCTCCGCTCCGACCAGCACATGATCATCAGAAAGGGGCACAGATAATGGGAAAAATACAACCCCCCTATGCTAGTGGGCGCGGCGGAGAGGGGGTGTGTAATTGTAATTTTTTTATTTTTATTCTGCACTGACTTTCTTTCAAATTGCCCCTGCCCCCTATTAAATCCAATCTGGTGACAAAACCAGGGACAGACTTGGTCCGGGGACAGTGTGCTCAATCAGGGGACTGTCCCCTGAAACTGGGGATGTCTGGTCACCCTAATTTAAAGGCATCTAGCCTATTAAGAAGGAAATATCAGCCGTGACAGTCTCTGCACTTCCTTGTGGCAGGTTTACTTTAATCCTGCTTGAAAAAAATAGATGCTGGTTTTATTCCCGGATCTCTGAGCTCATTCGTACGGATTCGCGTGAAAATGTTCCCAGACGAGCGGAAAGGGGGTGGTTAAGAATGACTTAACACTTGATTTTCTGCTGGAAGACTCTATTGATAAATGTGGTTCGGCTGTGCAGGGGTTAATGCTCTCCTGATCCTGCTGCATCACAGCATCTGATGTGTGTTCAGGGATAGAAGGAACTCTGTCCAATCAGCAGGCAGACTGAGCTGCAAATCAGGAAGCGTCTTGCATCTTGTATTTGGGAATGTGTGTGCGGGTACCAGGCATCTCCAGCTGTCCTCACCTCCTGAACTCAGGACCACGTGTGGGATGCAGGCTGCTCACAGCTGGGGATGACCCTTGTCAATGACACAATCAGAGGGCCACCGTCACGTGTCTCCCCCTTCTGGGGGGAAGGTAGGTCTTTTGTATTTATGGCTATGGGCAAGGGGGGGCAAGATAATCCTCTTCTGTGTGAATGTTCCATTACTACGCCGAGCCTAGCCGGGTCACTGGTGTTTTCCGTGTCTGCTTTAAAACACTTGTTCTTTAGACTTTTGCTTAATTTATTAACCACTTGCTTACTGGGCACATATACCCCCTTCCTGCCCAGGCGAAATTTCAGCTTTGAGCACTGTCACGTTTTGAATGACAATTGCGCGGTCGTGCGACATGGCTCCCAAACAAAATTGATGTCCTTTTTTTCCCACAAGTAGAGCTTTCTTTTTGTTGGTATTTGATCGCCTCTGCGGTTTTTAGTTTTTACGCTATAAACAAAAATAGAGCGACAATTTTGAAAAAAAAAACACAATATTTTTTACTTTTTTCTATAATAAATATCCAGTTAAAAAAAAAAAAAATTATCGGTCGCAGTACCGAAAAAAAACGCTGATCGCCGCCATTACTAGTAAAAAAATTAAAATATTAATAAAAATGCCAGAAAACTATCCCCTATTTTGTAGACGCTATAAATTTTGCGCAAACCAATCAATAAACGCTTATTGCGATTTTTTTTACGAAAAATATGTAGAAGAATACGTATCGGCCTAAACTGAGGAAAAAAATAGTTTTTTTTATATATTTTTGGGGGATATTTTTTACAGCAAAAAGTAAAAAATATTCATTTTTTTTTCAAAATTGTTGCTCTATTTTTGTTTATAGCGCAAAAAATAAAAACCGCAGAGGTGATCAAATAGCACCAAAAGAAAGCTCTATTTGTGGGAAAAAAAGGACGTAAATTTTGTTCGGGTGCCACGTCGCACGACCGCGCAATTGTCAGTTAAAGCGACGCAGTGCCGAATTGCAAAAAAAGGTCGGTCATTGACCAGCAAAATGGTCCAGGGCTGAAGTGGTTAAAATTACTCTTTCACAAAGGAAAATAGAACCTGTGTGGGAAACGTTAGATGGAAGCTGTCATGCTCCAAGGCTGTCTGCTGAAGTAGTAGGCATCACATGATAGCAGCTAAGACCCCATACACACGATTAGATTTTCTGCGATTTTGTCTTTAGATTTACAAAAAACATATAATATGAGGTCAAATCTTAAAGCAGAGGTTCGCCAATTTTTTATTAATTTTTTTAAAGTCAGCAGCTACAAATACTGCAGCTGCTGACTTTTAAAATAAGGACACCTACCTGTCCAGGGCGACCAAAAAGCAGAAGTTCCATTTTTGGGTGAAACGCCGCTTTAAGAGTTTCAATTTGTATGCAGTCAGGCAGGCCATTCCACTACATGGTTTTGGTAAATCTGAAGACAAAAATCTGCAGAAAATCGAATAGTGTATATGGTGGTCTAAGGCTTTTCCTATGTATTTCATTACATAAACGATCAGACCAAACAAGAACGTGCAAGTTTCAGAGAACAATGGGCTGGCCCCTAAAAGTCGCACATCTAGGTGTCCTGGAGTGTTAAGTAGAGAAGTAACCTCAGCCTGGACTCCAACAAGGCCACGCCCCAAATGCATTTCACTCCCCCAGAGCTTAGTCATGGGGATAGTGTGGAGCGCAGGGGTATATAGACCCCCCTCCCCCACTAGGTACAGACTCCCTTCCCTTAGTACAGACCTCCCTCTCAGTACAGACCCCCTTTCCTCAGTATAGACCCCCCACTAAGTACTGACCCCCCCTGTATACAATCCCCCCATTAGTATAGAATTCCCCCCTCAGTGCAGACCCCCCATCAGTATAGAATCCCCTCCTCAGTGCAGACCCCCCCATCAGTGTAGAATCCCCCAATTAGTATAGAATTCCCCCCTCAGTGCAGACCCCCCCATCAGTATAGAATCCCCCCATTAGTATAGAATCCTCCCCCTCAGTGCAGACCCCCATCAGTATAGAATCCCCTCCTCACTGCAGACCCCCCCCCCCCATCAGTATAGAATCCCCCCTTCAGTGCAGACCCCCATCAGTATAGAATCCCCTCCTCAGTGCAGACCCCCCCATCAGTATAGAATCCCCCCATTAGTATAGAATTCTCCCCTCAGTGCAGACCCCCCATCAGTATAGAATCCCCCCTCAGTGCAGACTCCCCCCCCCCCATTAGTATAGACAACCCCTCTTCCCTCCCCCAGCATATGTCCATCCACATATATGTAGCGGCCTGCTCCTGTGGGGCTGGCGCTGTTTCAAATTTAGGGGGAAGCCTTACAGTTAATTGACTCAAACTTGGCTTCTGTTCCAGCCATGGCTGTGCTGTGAGTGACCACTATTGTTTGCCTGGGTGTAGTTGTTACTCCAGGCCAAGGGTGGCAGCAGCTAGGTCAAGGTGATTTGGGTACTTCCCCTCGGCAGCCAATCGGTGGGGGTTGATCATCCCGCTGTGCATGCTGGGGAGGGGTACTTAAGGGACAGACGTCATTGCACCTGGGTGGTTGATCTTGGGTCTGTCGTCCCACCACTCCGTGTGTGGCCCTCGTGGCCGTGGGTGCGTGTTCCTGTAATCCTGGCTCTGGACCACGTTGGTCTGGGGTTGTGATCTGTTAAGTAGGCCCAGTAAGCAGATTGGGTCTGCGTTTTCAGGGGTGATCCTGAGCTGTCCGTCCTGGAGGGAGGAAGCCGCCTGATGAAGGACCTATCTTGGAGAGGACCGAGCACGAGGCTGGTGTCTCAAGAGAGGCCTTGAACTTCATCAAAGGATGCACCATTTACTGAAAGGCTTGATGGTAATCGCCTGTCAGTTCCGTCACTCTGAAAGAAGTTAGTCTGGAGAGATCCGGGTGATGAATCCTGTACTGTGAGGATTTTGGACCGAAAGTGTCTCCATTTGTAGGAAGGTCTGTGGCACAGACTGCACCCTATTCCGTGCGCCATTCCGGCTGCTAGGTTAGTGAGAGAAACCTATCCGGGTGCGCAATACCCACTTTGGCTAGAGTGGCGACGAAAGCTGTGTCGCAGGAAGCAGGAGTGTTTCCCGACTGAAATACTGCACCTGAACCTATTTACCTACTACCCATCCACCCTTTCAATCACTCCTTTTATTCTTTACCAAGTTCAGAAAATAAATATTTAAAAAGGAAGTGTAAAGTGTGGACATTCAACTTTCTCTACTCTCATCCATCACCCTGGACGGCGAGGAAATAGAGGTAACATGCCGCCCGAAAATATCCAGCAACTCTTTCGGGGGTAGTGCTACATATACATTAGTAAAATTTACAAACCTTAGAACAGTACGGACAGATACACACAGCGGTGTGAGTCCCTTGGGCTCCTCCTCCTCTTGTGTGGATGTAAACAGAGAGGAGGGGGAGTTGGCTTCAGTCCTCTCTGCTGAGGGACACAGCGCAAGACCTGAGGCGCAGATCAGGGCAGCGTGCAGTGTTAGCGGTGCGTGTCGCTACCCATGGGTGTCACCCCCTCTGGCGGGTGACACCTGGGTGCGGCCTGCACCCCAGCCCCCACCTAGTAACGCCACTGCATAGTAGATGAGGTTGAAAAACGACGCAAGTCCATCAAGTCCAACCTATGGTGTAGCGCATGCAACACATTGCAATATGCAGTAACCTCTGATCATCGTTCATCTTATACATTTGTTTCCTAAATTTCTCCTTCCTGAATCCCACCTTTATCTCAAACATCTCCAGTTCCTATTAATGACTGTGACTTGTACACATGAAGCTGTGACTGTTGAATGAAAAGCTCTTTTACTCAAAGTGTCTTGTGATCTCCTAATCCCAGTAACACCGATTTACGATGGTTTTTCTGTGTTTTTATTATATTATTATGCTGTGAATAAGTCTCAATTTTCATAGTGTTATATAACTGGTATTTTAAATACTCACTTTTTTTCACTCCAATATACCGCAACCTTGTTACAGTGATCAGATCTATTCTTATTATGAGGACCTTGGCTTCTTCCGATGAGTGACCCCGGCAGCCTCTCATATGGAGCCCACGCAGGAGGTGAGACCTATATGACTCTGGATAATGTATATGATGACTTTTTTTTTTAGGTATGCTTTACTACACGTGGATTTATTTATAGGATTTTTTATAAAGACCTTCATTTAGATTTCTCTTTGTTTCCAAAACACAATTGTGGGTCAAAGCACGGAATAGTACTAAAGCACTACCACTACAATTGGGGTATATTTTTCTTTATTTGCTTCATCTGGCGAGCGCGGAACATTTGTGGTTAAATCCTGCAGCAAGCAAGAGGAGATGCAACTAAAGTGTTACTAAACCCACAACAGTAAAATCTGTCTGTATATGCAGCATAGCATGCTTGTTAAGCCTCATACACACGATCAGACTTCAAACAAAGTTTTCCGTGGATTTTTGTTCGAAGGGCGTTGGCTGTGAACTTGGCATGCATACACACGGCAGGACTTTTTCAGCAAACTTTCCCAAAATCACGTGGGTTTTCAGCTCTTTACCGCGTCCCTTTGCTCAACTTCTGTATTGTTGTCTGGTCTTTTACATTGGTTCTGAACATGCGTGTTTGTACTTTGGATTAAAGTCCGATGGATTTCTGTACACGGCAGGACTTTGCACCATAGGACTTTTGTTGCCAAGATATTTGTCTGTTTGCAGAGCGAACTTTTGTCCGATGAAAACCGAAAAAGTTTGTCCGATGGGGCGTACACACGGTCAAAATTTTTAAAAACCTGGTCATTTTGAAGTTTGTTGTCAAAAAGTCAGATCGTGTGTATGGGCCTTTATACTCACTGTGGAACTTAAGGGGTCAATCCAATGCATTGTGTAAAAAGGCTGTTTTGTCCTGTATGCACAGATCCATCCCTCCTGCACTGTCTATCTGGGGAAAGCCAGCTAACACAGGCAGACTAGCCAACCTGCACATGCTCAGTTGTGTCTTTTATGCTGGAGAGAACATTTACTTGTTCTCAGAGCTAGCCAGGTCACATGATATTAGCATCACATGGCTCTATATAAGTACCTGAAATAAATAAAATAAAACAAATCACACATGTGGGCCTGTATACAGGCTGCAGTGGAAATCTCCTCCTACTTGAACTCTCAGCACTGAATAAACTGCAGTTTATCACTGACTGTGGTATACAGATCAGCCAAAAAGGTATATAGTGGCAATATTTTAATGTAAAAAGAAGATTTATAAGCTGTGAGCACTGTGGGGGGTTGGGCGGATGAACTATTTTCATATTACTGGGTTTAGTAACAATTTAAGAGTAGTCACAAGACTCAGAAAATGTGCAGCCAAGTTATATCTTTCTCTAGGCTTTGATTGGTGGACTGTATAATTTACTTCATGCTCCAAGTACAGCAAAACATAATTATTAGATGAAAGGTCAGAATTGTATCCGCTTGCTGACCATGCACTGTGGCTGTACTGGCGTTGTTCATTGACAGGGGATCTCATGTTTTCATTCCCTGCTAAGCAGGGAGTGAAAACAACTAGTTTCCCAGTAAAAGTAACACACAGTACACACATTGTTAGGCACATTTTTAACCCCTTAAGCGCCCTAGATGTTAAACCCTTCCTGCCCAGTGTCATTAGTACAGTGACGGTGTATATTATTAGCACTGATCACTGTAATAATGGCACTAGTGATGTCAGTGGCAGTTGGTTCCCCCCAGCGTCAGACTGCCTGCCGCACTATTTCAGACGCTGATTATTAATATAAAAAAATCCAGTATATATCCCATAATTTGTAGACGCTATAACTTTCACGCAAACGAATCATTATACACTTATTAAGATTTTTTTTTTTAACCAAAGCCATGTAGCAGAATATTTTTTTTTTTTTTTAATTTCATAATTGTCAACTTTTTTGGTTTATATCAGTGGCGGCTGGTGCTCAAAATCTTTGGGGGGGCGCAAACGAAAAAAAAAAAAAAAATTGCAGCCTCACTGTGCCCATCACATGCAGCCACTGTGCCATCAAACGCAGCCACTGTGCCATGCCACCAAATGCAGCCACTGTGCCATCAATTGTCACCACTGTGCCATGCCATCAAACACAGCAACTGTGCCATCAATTGTCACCACTGTGCCATGCCATCAAACGCAGCCACTGTGCCATCAATTGTCACCACTGTGCCATGCCATCAAACAGCAACTGTGCCATCAATTGTCACCACTGTGCCATGCCATCAAACGCAGCCACTGTGCCATCAATTGTCACCACTGTGCCATGCCATCAAACGCAGCCACTGTGCCATCAATTGTCACCACTGTGCCATGCCATCAAACACAGCAACTGTGCCATCAATTGTCACCACTGTGCCATGCCATCAAACAGCAACTGTGCCATCAATTGTCACCACTGTGCCATGCCATCAAACGCAGCCACTGTGCCATCAATTGTCACCACTGTGCCATGCCATCAAACAGCAACTGTGCCATCAATTGTCACCACTGTGCCATGCCATCAAACGCAGCCACTGTGCCATCAATTGTCACCACTGTGCCATGCCATCAAACGCAGCCACTGTGCCATCAATTGTCACCACTGTGCCATGCCATCAAACGCAGCAACTGTGCCATCAATTGTCACCACTGTGCCATGCCATCAAACACAGCAACTGTGCCATCAATTGTCACCACTGTGCCATGCCATCAAACAGCAACTGTGCCATCAATTGTCACCACTGTGCCATGCCATCAAACGCAGCCACTGTGCCATCAATTGTCCCCACTGTGCCATGCCATCAAACGCAGCCACTGTGCCATCAATTGTCACCACTGTGCCATGCCATCAAACGCAGCCACTGTGCCATCAATTGTCACCACTGTGCCATGCAACACAGCAACTGTGCCATCAATTGTCACCACTGTGCCATGCCATCAAACGCAGCCACTGTGCCGTCAATTGTCACCACTGTGCCATACCATCAAACGCAGTCACTGTGCCATCAATTGTCACCACTGTGCCATGCCATCAAACGCAGCCACTTTGCCCCTCAACTGTTGCCACTGTGCCAATTGTCACCACTGTGCCCTTTAATTGTCACCACTGTGCCCCATGATGCCACTGTGCCCATTGTCACCACTGTGCCCCATGATGCCACTGTGCCCATTGTCACCACTGTGCCCCATGATGCCTTTGTGCCCATTGTCACCACTGTGCCCCATGATGCCACTGTGCCCATTGTCACTCACCACTGTGCCCCATGATGCCACTGTGCCAATTGTCACCTCTGTGCCCTTTGTCACCACTGTGCCCCATGATGCCACTGTGCCAATTGTCACCACTGTGCCCCATGATGTCACTGTGCCCCTTTCCCTGTAAAAAGCACTTACCTGAGGATTCCATGTGCTCCCTCGATGTCTTCTGCCGCTGTGGTGAAGCTTCAGCCAATCAGGTTCCTGATAACCAGAATCCGGGAACCTGATTGGCTGAAACGGCCGTTTGTCTTATACAATGAGCGCAGATTGCCTGCGCTCAGAGTATAGACAGCTGAGAGCTGGAGAAAAGCCTATCAGAGCCGCTGGCTTTGATAGGCAGTTCCCCTCAGCCAACCAGCTGCCGCTATTCGGGTAACCGGCGTCCCGCATCCGGTTATCTGAATAGACCAGGCAGCGCTGGCAACCAACAATAACATACATTTGTGCATTTATGCACGAATGTGTGTTATTTGCAAGAGGGGGTGGCGCTGCAGCGCCCTCTATAGACGGCCGCCAGAACTGCGGCTAAAATGTCAAAATGACATTTTAGCCGAATAAAAGTTCTTAAAGGGCCCTTTTTTTTTTTTTGTGACTGTGGGAGGGGGGGCGGCGCCCGTACGTCCCTATGGACGGGCCGCCACTGGTTTATATAATAAAAAAAAAAAAAAAACAGGAGGTGATCAAATACTACCAAAAGAAATCTCCATTTGTGTGAAATAAATTATATACATTTTCTTTGGGTACATCATCACATGACCGCGCAATTGTCAGTTAAAGTAGTGCGGAATAGCAAAAAATGTCTGGTCATGAGAGGGTAAAACCTTCCAGAGCTGAAGTGGAATATGATGCAAAGGGCAGGGATTAAAGCCCAATTCCAGGATTTTTTTTTTTTTTTTAAAACCCACCTCGCTCAGCTACTTCTGCCTCATCAGGTGTGGCCTCTCTGAGCTGCAGAGGAAGGGAAAAGCAACTTATCTTTCTTGGGTGTGTCCAGGAACTCATGGAATGGAGGCAAATGGGCCTGCATCTGACCATGGTAAGTAAATAGCACTCCACTACATATCTGTAGGGAGGAAAAACAACAAACTAAGCCTGGCACCACATGCCTATTTTTTACATCTCCCCCCACAACCAGTGTCTGAGCAGCGAATCACCAGAACCATCTACTACTGCTGTATGAAGGGAAGGGATGCTTTCTAATCCCTGTGCAAGTTTTGTATTTATGAAGGAGTCTAAACTTGTATAGAAATTTAGGAGATACAGCCTGCCCTATGCCACAATAACTTGCCCTATGCCACCTCAGCCTTCACTAAGCGACACGAACCTGCCCTAAGCCACCCTAACTTGCCCTACATCACCCAAACCTGCCCTATGCCACCCGACCTGCCACTATACCACTTTATACTATAATTTACAGGGGCCGGTTTGGGGTGCGTCCTGTGACCGTGCGATGCCTGCAGGGTGCTGGGCAGCCTAGACAGGAGGGGGTGACACCATGTTTTACTGCACCAGGTGACATCGACCCTAGTGACGCCACTGCAGGGAGAGCCACAGGAGAAACGGTTAGTCAAATACAACCTGCCCTGTGCCACACTAACCTGCCCTAAACCACACTAAATTGCCCTGTGCCACCCCAATTTGCCACTATACCACCCTATACTATCATTTAGAGGGGCCGGTTTGGTGGTGCGTCCCTGTGACCGTGCGATGCCTGTAGGGTGCTGGGCAGCCTAGACAGGAGGGGGGTGACACCATGTTTTACTGCACCAGGTGACACCAACCCTAGTGATGCCACTGCAGGAAGAGCCACAGGAGGAACAGTTACAGTCGCCCCCCCCCCCCCCCCCCCCCATCCCCTGCTGCTCTAATCTTTTTTTTAACACTGCTAAATGCAGTGCACATTTTTATATGTAGCCCCATTGATTCCAATAGTGCTGTTTAGTTGCATACAAAACTATATGCTGTATGCATCTAAATGTTGCATTTTAGACACTTGTGTGAATGAGCCCTTCTACATGCATGTACAGTTGTATAAAGTAAACCCATCCATTTAACAGTTTCCTTAACCACTTAAGGACCGGACCAATATGCTGCTAAATGGGGTTTTTACAATTCGGCACTGCGTCGCTTTAACAGACAATTGCTTGGTCGTGCGACGTGGCTCCCAAACAAAATTTGCGTCCTTTTCTTCCCACAAATAGAGCTTTCTTTTGGTGGTATTTGATCGCCTCTGCGAATTTTATTTTTTGCGCTATGTACAAAAATAGAGCGACATTTTTGAAAAAAAAACAATATTTTTTACTTTTTGTTATAAGAAAAATCAAACAAAATTTTAGTCAAACATTTAGGCCAAAATGTATTCAGCCACATGTCTTTAGTAAAAAAAAATCGCAATAAAAAAAATTAGCTACCTAGCGGCAACAGTGACACTAATACAGCGATCAGAAAAATGATCGCTTAGTGACACTGGCAATAGGGAGTGAAAGGGTTAACTAGGGTGGTGATCAAGGGGTTAAAACTTTATTAGGGGGGGTACGGGGGCTACCCTGAACCTAACACTAACTGCCTGTCACACTGACACTAAATGCAGTGATCAGTACGTATGATCACTGCATTCAGTGACACTGTGACGGGGGGGGGGGGGGGTTAATGTGCCAGTGTGTGTCAGTGTAGTGTTGTGCAGACTTACTGTGTGATGTATTCTGTCCTCAGCGGCGGATGAAAATACCGCCGAGAGGAGAGAATACATCACTTCCCCCTTCCTCTGTTTACCATGGCAACAGCTGATCAATCAAAAACTAGGATGGCAGCTTCCTTTTTTTATTTTTTATTTTTTATTTTTTTTTCAGCAATTTACCGTTGTTTTTGTGGCGCTGTTCGGCCGCTAGCGGGGTGGTTATGACCCCTGCTAACGATCGAAAAAGGGTTAAAAGTGCCGCTGCGGCAGCGCTTTGCTGGCCCTTCGGCGGCACTGCCTATTAATTTCAATGGGATGGGGCGCTTTAGAAGCGGGGTATACCCTGCTTTTACAGCGCCTCAACAATGCTGCTTGCAGCACTTTTTTTTAGCATCCTGCCAGCGCACCGCTCCAGTGTGAAAGCACTCGGGCTTTCGCACTGGAGTGACAGGAGAGGCTCTTTACAGTCACTTTGCAGATGCTATTTTAGTGCTACAGCGCTAAAAGTGGAGCCTTAAAGTAAAGTTCCGAATAAATAAAACAAACATTTTTTAAGTCGGCAGCTACAAATACTGCAGCTGCTGACTTTCAATCGGACGCTTACCTGTCCCAGGGTCCAGCGATGCAGGGGAACAAAGCCCTGCTCCTCTCCCCCCTCCTTCGTGGTGCTGGCATTGTCACTGTGGGTGCCCGGCTTCACAGCCGGGCACGCACTGTGCATGCGCGAGCTTGCTGGGCACTGTAACTGGCTGGGCAATCATCTGGGACCTGTGACGTGTCTCAGATGATTGTCGAGAGGGGGGGGGGAGTGAACTTCCGTCTGGCGCCGCGGAGCCCTGCGAGGAAGTGGGAGCTGGATCCCTCTAAAAAGAGGGTCTCCGCTCCCCCCCCCCCCCCCCCACAAAAAATGACATGCCAAATGTGTCATGTCAGGGGGTCACCTTGCCATTTTTGGGTGGAACTCCACTTTAAGTATAGAAAGGTTTAGTTCTGTTTAACAATTGTTGATATACTAGTTTCCTCTATTGGCGCTTCCAGGCTGTGCCAACAAAACTGGCAGGTCTGCTTTACACTGGCTCATAGAAACCAACTGGCAGCATGAGGCAGGCCCTCACGTGTTGTTGACATGAGTGAACACACAGCCTGGATGGGAGGGCCTGTCAGTGCAGCGGTTACTGTATATTATGTGGGCAAATATCTACTTATTTCTAGCTAGTAAGGCTGCCAGGGCTCCTAACACCCATGATTAAATTCTAGTTAGTTTGCCTTTAGGGCTCATTCACACGGGTATCTAAAACATTACGTTTTAGATGTATACAGCATATTGTTTTGTAGTTGTACACATCTAAACGCAGCATTATTGGAATCAATAGGGCCATATACACATCTGCGTCTTTAACCAAAAATGTGCACGACTTTTAGCATGCAAACGTGCATTCACGTGTGAATTAATTGGAAGGATTGTGTGCATCTAAACGCAAGTACTTTAACCACTTGCTGACGGCCGTACGACTTTGTACGGCCTCAGCGCGGCTCCCAATTTCTAACAGGCCGTCTTTTTACGGCCTCCCCTTTTGGCGTTCCCCGCGCGCGCTCCCGAGCGCGCAGCGGGGAACTGCTGTGCTGGCCGTGTCCCTTGGACACAGCCAGTCACTGGCCGTTCACGGCGATCTATCGGAGCGGCCGTTTCCTAGGCGATCTGTGCGGCCAATGAGAGACGATCTCATATGTTTACATATGAGATCATCTCTCATTCCCGGCTCTCGCAGACAGCGGTGCTGTCAGGGGAGAGAGGAGACGGATCTGTGTCTCTTGTACATAGAGACACAGATCGGTCACCCCCCCCAGTCACCCCCCCTCCCCCACAGTTAGAACAATAATTGGGGTACACATTTAACCCCTTCCTCACCCCCTAGTGTTAACCCCTTCCCTGCCAGTCACATTTATACAGTAATTAGTGCATATTTATAGCACTGATTGCAGTATAAATGTGAATGGCGCCAAAAATGTGTCAAAAGTGTCCGATGTGTCCGCCATAACGTCGCAGTCCCAATAAAAATCGCAGATCGCCGCCATTTCTAGTAAAAAAAAAGCATTTATACAGTAATTAGTGCATATTTATAGCACTGATTGCAGTATAAATGTGAATGGCGCCAAAAATGTGTCAAAAGTGTCCGATGTGTCCGCCATAACGTCGCAGTCCCAATAAAAATCGCAGATCGCCGCCATTTCTAGTAAAAAAAAAAAATTATACAGTAATTAGTGCATATTTATAGCACTGATTGCAGTATAAATGTGAATGGCGCCAAAAATGTGTCAAAAGTGTCCGATGTGTCCGCCATAACGTCGCAGTCCCAATAAAAATCGCAGATCGCCGCCATTTCTAGTAAAAAAAAAAAAAAAAAAAAAAAAAATAATAATTCTGTCCCTTATTTTGTAGGCGCTATAACTTTTGCGCAAACCAGTCGCTTATTGCGATTTTTTTTTTATTTTTTTACTAAAAATATGTAGAATACGTATCGGCCTAGACTGAGGATAAAAAAAAAACGTAAAAAAAAAAATTGAGCTATTTATTATAGCAACAAAGTAAAAATATTTTATTTTTTTTCAAAATTGTCGCTCTATTTTTGTTTATAGCGCAAAAAATAAAAACCGCAGAGGTGATCAAATACCACCAAAAGAAAGCTCTATTTGTGGGGAAAAAAGGACGTTAATTTTGTTTGGGAGCCACGACGCACGACCGCGCAATTGTCAGTTAAAGCGACGCAGTGCCGAATCGCAAAAAGTCCTCTGGTCAGGAAGGGGTTTAAGTGCCCAGTAAGGAAGTGGTTAAATGTGTATTTTTTGCAGAATCTTCTGATTACTCTGCCAGCAACAACCTGCATTACATGCAGAAGCCATAAGTACTTTACTTTAGAAAAGACAAATGTTCAGTGATAGTCTCTAATATGTTTTCTCACCTTTGTTTTACCAATTATACAGAGAGAAGAGAGGCACAAACACAACAGTCTGCACACAGAACTTCTGCAAATTCTTAGTGTGTTACAGTGGATTCTCACCTTTTTGTTTCTGGGTATGTTGGTATTCCCTTTCCTATACTAGAAAATAAAGAAACCCTGCTCCTGAAGCCTAAATCTGCTTGAAACAAATTTTTCTGTTGGTTCAATTAACTTGAGTTTTTTGTTTTTTTGTTTTTTTGTTTCTTTATAATCTTTTCCTGGAGTATTTTTTATCTCTGCACTCTCCTACAAGGCCTTACAGTCTAACTCTATTCAATAAATAGCTCCGGACTGCCCCTGATTTGAGGGACTGTCCCTGATTTGGAACAAAGTCCTCTGTCACTCTTTCCTCCTCATTTTTGGTCTGATCTATAAAGTTGTATATAAAATGCACTTTTTCTGTATCTTTCAAAAAATGTGTTTCCCAATTCCCAGTGCTAAACGTTTCACCCAGGTTCTTAATTGCTGAGTTTGTATATGTCAAAAGCCAGTATAAAGGAATACTAGTGGTAAAAAAAGCATGTGTGGGTTTAAAGCGGTGTTCCGGCGAAAAAAATAATTAAAAGTCAGCAGCTACAAATACTGCAGATGCTGACTTTTAATATATTGACACGTACCTGTCCTGGGCGCCTGCGATGTCGGCACCTAAAGGCGATCTGTCCCTCGGGTGGAGGCTCCGCCATCTTTGGTAAGGAAATCAGAAAGCGAAGCCTTGCGACTTCACTTCCTAGTTCCCTCCTGCGCATGCTGTGCGATCCCACTGGTCCCTGCTGTCTTTTGGGACCAGTGTGTCTCTCAGAAGACAGTGGGGGGGACAGAGGAGGCGCCGGATGTGGCCTAGGTTGCCGCGGCGACCTATGCCCGGAAGTGGGAGAAAATCCCTGGATTACACAGATATCTGCTCCCTCCTCCCCCCTGAAAGGGACCAAATGTGACACCAGAGGGGGGGGGGGTGGAATCCGAAGAGCGGAAGTTCAATTTTTGGGTGGAACTCAGCTTTAACTAATGAATATTTTTTTTTTTTTGTATAATTCTCCTTTTAAGGGGGCATGGCAGGGATGTGTCCTTTGCCTACATATTTTTGCTAACGGGTGTCCCTCGCTCCCATCTCAAAAAAATTGGGGGGGGTTTATGTGTAATGATGTGGTAACTCAACTGTACTGTGAGCCTAGGCCAGCATGATAATGTACCCCAAGGGTGCGAGTCCATGGTGGTCTAGGCTTAAGCCTCATATACACACCCCGCCAGAACCCTCCAGTCAACGCTCTCAGACATTGGCAGACCTTTTTCGGTCATGCCCCTTCAATAATAAAAAAATAACTGTAAGGCCAAGAGACAGTGTGACTGCGGACATAAGAGTGGGCAATAAATTAACAATATTGGTCCATAGAAATCAGTTAACACAGGATGAAAGGCAGCAGCTGTTCTCAGAGAAAAGCCAGCTCTGGAAAAGGGGAAAAAGCAGGAAGCGCTACCTGAGTGCAGTATTTAGGTACAGTTTTATTACATAGCAAGTGATCCACTTACAAGATATACGGTAAAATAAGGCTCATCTGTATATAGATGTGAAGGGTAGCTCTCCCGGCATCCGAGACATTCATCTATGAATATGGCAAGATATTAGAGGAACGTCCTTTGGCCACCAGGAGGTTGGGTGGAACGCACCTAAATTACATCACCGGAAGCGGAGGCATATCGGGGAGAGAACAGCTAGACAAGCGATTGTAAATCGCAGCCCGAAATTGCAAAACTTGGTACAGAAACTACTTTTTGAAATCGGCGCGGCAGCGCAAATGCAGCGTCTCACCAATTAGAACGGTGCAATTGCCACCGATTTGACATGTCAAATTGTACCAATGTGAACCAGGGCTTATACACATGGACGCTTTCAGACATCCAATGTAAATTTGGGAGCATATTTCTGCACCTAGCATTTTGCATGTACCAAGATTTACATCTGTGTTTGAGTTCACACAAGCACTGAATATATTTGCATGCCACTATTGTACAGCCAGTGTTCTGTTAGAATCGGCGACCTGTCAGATTAGGTAAAAGAAGTGATGTTCCATTAGCTGCGCATGCGCCCACCACTAGCAGGTTTCCTAACCTGACCAAACACCTGTAGTCAGAAGGCCGCAGACATCTTGCTACACCCAGCTACTTCTTGAATTTAACAGTAACTTTAGCAATAAAGTGATCGTATATAAATAAGTATAGTATATTGACATCTGTGATGCTGTTTGGATTTGAATTGGTAAAACCTAAAGGTTTAGCGCTGAGCAGTGTGGGGTGTACCAACATGGCCTCCACCACCTTCCTTCTGTGCTTGCGTCCAGCTTCTTTAAAACTGCATCACAGGTCAACCTAAAATATTTATTCATGTGCGCTCACTTTATTGCTAAAATTACTGTTAAATTCAAGATGTAGCTGAATGTAGTAAGATTTCCGCTGTCGCCTTATTTTGATTGCAAGTGTTCTGACTGATTTGCAAACCTGGTAGCGGTAGACTCATGCGCAGGTGACAGAACATCACTTCCGTTACCTAATCTGATGGGTCGCCAATTCTGAACACCGGCTGTACGCTGCAGCTGTCTCAACTGGGCACAGATATGACTGCAATTTACATTGAATGCCTGCAAAGTGTCTGTGTGCCCCGAGGCCTTATTGCTGTATTACTGTGATTTCTCATTGCTTCCTTCTCCAGAGACAGGAAATGGGAGAAATTCTTATGAAAGTGAGGGAACATTGGTCACACCTACTCTTCACTTTTGTCCCAGTAATAGTGGTGACCAGGGCAGAAAGTATGCAGTTATCCCCCAAACATAGACTACAAGAAAAACGTTTTGGCTGGGCTTACACTTAAAGGGGGGGGGAATGGCAAATAAAGAAAACATATAGCGTATACAATTGCGGCACAAGTCATATTGTAATTGGCTGTTATTAAAAATTACCTTTCCTTTTCAATCTGCAGTTCTGTAATTTTCAGAAAATGTAATGCAATATGGCTACCTGGAGGTTTTCCATAGACAGAATGTCTACAGAACACCCCCTCAGAAACATGATTTCCTATTTGTGTGATTGGCTCACTGATTTTCCCAGAAGTCTGCACTAAGATACAAGTCAGATTTCAGGCATTCTCTGCAACAAAAAAAATTCATTTATAGTGAGCTATTGCCAATAGGAAATCACGTCTGAAGGGATGCAGGCCCAGCAGCATTCCTCCATTGGAGCCCTGCAGGTGCACCGCTGGTTGATGAAACCACTCAAATTAGACTCCTTGGGCACAGGGGCACAGACAAAAACACACATGGGTTTCTTCAGAATAACAAAAAGTAGGAATCTGTAACAAAGTTTGTTAAAATCCTTGCAATGTACATACAGTGCCTTGAAAAGGTATTCATACCCTTCAAAAAAAATGTCATGTTACAACCAAAAAAGTAAATGTATTTTATATGTTCTACCAACACAAAGTGGCACATAATTGTGAAGTGTAAGGAAAATGATAAATGTGTTCTATTTTTTTTATTTTTTTTTTATTTATTTTTTCCTCAACAAAAGTGGATTTATGCATTAATGGATTGATGTATCTAGATGTGTGTCCTACTCTTTCAATTTCTTCTTCCATAATAATATGTTCTATGGTATTGGCAGGTCCTGTTTGCGTACTTCTAATCGCATTGATTGTTTATTGCCATCTATGGCCCCTGATTGCCATCTACATTATCTGGATGATCTCTGATTGGAAAACACCCGAGATAGGTTAGTAAAAAAAAAATCTACCATGTGTTTTGCTTTTTAAAAGAACCCTTCTTCTTTTTTTTTTTTTCTTTTTTTTTTTTTTAAGACCATCCATTTCATCAACAATCTTATCATAAGGTTATGTGGGCATTTAATGTACTTTTAGGCTTAATTTTTACTGTAAAATCTTTTCTTGTGTAGACCCCAAAGGCCCTGAGACTGTTGCTGGGTGCTACCATCTTGGATGTCACTTAAGTGACACTCTGTAGCACCCTGGTTTCTTCCAGGGATGGCTAGGGGTTTCTTAAGCTGGTGGCTAATAGACCTTTCATCTGATGGTGCCTGCCTAGTTCCAGGTTTCCACGGCACTTGGCAGAGCCAGCTGTATGATTTCAAGAATAACATTCTGGTTACTACTGTAAGGGGCCATTCTTCCCTTACCACCATCAATGTAAGGGGCATTTTTCCAATGACCTGTGATGTGGTACTAATCTTACTAGGGGTTCCCTGAGACCTAAATATTTCAAGTATTCCACTGGGGTAAAAAGGTTGCTCTATATGTAGCACTACCCCCTCAGGGGCTGCAGATGACTGGTTTTCCCACTCCTGCACAGCCGGGCAACAAGCATTTTTCACTTCCATCCAGATGCAAGGAACCGTCTTTGAGCGTGATTTTGTTATGTACTAGGGATAACTGGGATAGGGAATAGGAATTATGGGATGCCCAGCTTGACTGCAACAATAAACAAAGACTACTATCTCCCTATGTACATGCTCCAGAACTGTCCTCCTCCTGAATACTGACAGTTTCTGATAATCAAAAATGCAAAATGCCCCTTAAGGACTAGGAATTCTTAGTCCCTTAGAAAATACCACAGTGTGTTGTAGGCTGCATCCAGAAGTATCTCCAACTCCACTGAAGACACTGATTCCAGCTCTACTGCCTGCAGGAACTGCCAGCTCACCCGACTGCTCCAAAAGATCTCCCAGGGAAAGGAAAGATTAAGCACAACGCTGTCTTCCTAAAAGGCTTGCTACACGTGGCAGTCTCTCCACTTGTGAATCCCTGGGTGTGCTGATGTTCTCACACTGTCCTCCTTTCTCCTTGGGTAAGATTCCCTTCAAACCGCACTGCTTTTAGGATCCTTCCCCAAGCTAGCCCGAGCTCCATCCTGAGGCAGAGTGCCCCCCCCCCGACCAGGGATTCCCCTCCAAGGTCTCCTCGGCACTCAATATTCCACCCCGAATCCCTTGCTGGTCTGACTCTGCCATATTTAAGGGCTGACTCAGCCACCCTGCCAGGCCCACTGCCTGGGGATTCCCTTAAGTATGCAGATCAATTCTCCTTGCTTCCGCCCACTAACTTCTAGAAATTTCTCCAAACTTCTATAACCAGTGGGAAGCATCAGAGTCCTGCCTGTATGAGTTATCCAGCCTGACCTGCAGTAAACCCTGGCCCAATGAAGACTCACGAGTTAACTATAAGTCAGAACATAGATTTGCCTACACTGACACTAGTAGCACATATGGTTTTCCTCTCCACTCTGTTCCCAGTTGCTACATAAATCTGTTGTACAGCATTTTGAAAAAGACAGTAAATATTATACCAACGTGCTTTAAAAAAAAAAAGTGATGAAGATTGGTGTTTTTACGCAGAAACTTCAGAGTGGTATTTCAGTTTTTTAATGGAAGTTGGAGCGGTAAGCTTCTTATTTTTATGTATGTTGGGGATCCCAATGCTGAAATCTTTGTTCCAAGGTCTATGCACTGGTTGCATTGATAAGGGGTTTCCACTCTCCCTGATGTTAATTGTTACATGAAGGCATTACAATGCATCAAATACACCTTACTTGGCATTCCATATGTATGTAGCACTTGCCCCCGAAGGAGTTGCTGGTTTTGTTTGGGTCTGTACTCTGGCTATCAACCCCTGAAACTGTCACAAACCCTCCCTTGACACAATTGGTATATGTAAGGATTGTGGAACCCACTGGTTGCTGGGGAACACAATAATATCACACCACAGTAAAACTTGCAAGTAAGTCGTTACCTTGTATTGGCCACTAGTGGCCAACAGACTGCACACAGGTTTGCACTTAACCAAGGATAAACTTTACTTGGTAAGAAATAAAGGCAAAAAGATATTAACACATACAGTCGACTCTTACAGGTTAAAGAGGGTCAATAATAAATACTGAAACAGGTTTAGACATTGGAAAACTAAGTGCAGGCCCGTGCAAGAAACAGCGAAGGGATCTCTTCAGTACAGCACTGTCAATACTAAAGTACCCCTCCACCAGGCCTCACCCTGTTTGTAGGAACAGCAATACTGTATAAAGATAAACGTGAAGTAATAACTCTAGACACCTTCTGTCTATAACTCTAACTTCTACGAACGGGCAGACCTCTAACCTGTAACCTACGATGGCAGCTTGGTTGATCAGACCAAGCTTAGCAATTGTTCCTTTACTGTTGACTCAAGTCTTCGCTAGCATTAGTCGGTGCACATACAATAAGCACACAGGTAACTATTGTTGGAAATGAACGTTAAAGTGGGTCTGGCAGGTCTACCTCTTAGGCCCCGTACAGACGAGCGGACAGTCCGATAAAAACGGTCCGCAGGACCGTTTTGATCGGACATGTCCGCTCGGAGATTTCGGTCTGATGGTTGTACACACCATCAAACCGAAATCCGCGCGGTGACGTGGCCGCGCCGTCGCCGCGACAATGACGTGGCGACGTGCGCGACCTTGGAAGGTCAATGCTTCCACGCATGCGTCGAATCACTTCGACGCATGCGAGGGATGGCGGCCCAGCGGACGTGTTTCTTAGCATGCTAAGAAACATTTGTCCGCTGGAAACCTGTCCGATCCGCCGGACATTTGTCCGGTCGGCCGTACACACGACCGAACATGTCTGCTGAAACTGGTCAGCGGACCAGTTTCAGCAGACATGTTCGGTCGTGTGTACGAGGCCTTAGGCAAACAATGGTGAGTCTACTGGATCCACCTTCTTTCAGCACAGTTATATATAATCTTGTTAGGCAGTCGCCCTTCTCACCCAGTGTGAACCAGGGCTAAGACTGTCTTGGAGTTGTAAGTTTTAGTGCCCAATAAGGCAACTGTGTATTTGCAGGTGTTAAATTAGTGTTAGGTTAAAGGGAACATTATTTTTTTTTTTTTTTTTTTTTTATTAATGCTGTGCTGGGGCCACGTTCAGCCCTTCTGCCCTTGAATGATAGGCGTGTGTGGAGGGTGCACTTTTTTTTAGATATTAGAATCTGCTTTAATTGTTGTGTTTATTTTACAGGTGGAAGACGATCTGTTTGGATGAGTAGATGGTCCGTGTGGAAATATTTTAGAGATTATTTCCCCATAAAAGTAGGTTGGAGGATATTGTCATAAACTTTTTTTTTTTTTTCTTTTTTTTTTTTTTTTTATAAAGCCTTTATATAGGCCAAGCAGCAGCACACAAATAATATAGATGCAGGAAGCACTATTTGTTACAGGCCATAGTGTAATGCACTAGCATTAGAACCACTGAAACTACAGAGGCTGTTGCTTTATCAGAAATCAATATTCCAATAACATTACTTTGTGTTAATTTTGGTCTTTTTCAACAGGCATGTGACCACTGGTTCTAAATTTTTCTTTTTTTAAACTCTTGTGCTCAATTTTTCCAACCCAGGGAGTAAGAGCAGAAAAAAAAGGGAGAGAGCAGAAAAAAAAGGGAGAGAGAAAAGTTAACAGGAATAAATGTTGGGGAAGGCAAGAGGGAGGTCTCTCCCTCTCTGCTTCAGTAACCCAACAATTGGATTCTTGGAGGTGTAAGATATCTTATGTTGGAGAGGCCAAGAGTGTCCAAGCTTTTATTTATTTTATTATGAATTAAAAGTAGGCTTTTGCAAGCAGAGCAGTAACCATAGACTGCTCTTTAATATAAGAAAATATGAAAACGAATGGAAATTTCGACAAGAAAACCGTGGATTTTTTTTTCCAACTGAATTTTGGCTTAAACTTGTGTTGCATACACACGGTCACACAAAATTCCGACTCAAGAACGCGGTGACGTACAACACTACGACGAGCCAAGAATAATTAAGTTCAATGATTCCGAGCATGCATGGGTGTTGCGCGTCGGAATTGCATACAGATGATTGGAATTTCCGACAAGAACTTTACCTTTATTGGCAGAAATTCCAACAGAAAAGTTCCGAAGGAGCCTACACACGGTCGGAATTTCCGACCAAAAGCTCACATCAGACTTTTTTTGTCGGAATTTCCGATCGTGTGTACGTGGCATAACAGTATATGAGCACTAAGAGGGCTGGATGTCCTGACATCACGGACATTGTATCTTCCTATGTTCATCTTCATTATGATGGCTTTATAGAAATAGTCGTTTACACAAACAAGACAAGGTTCTTAAGGTGGGTACAAACGGATCGAAATTCGGCCAGTTCAAAAGCACCGGCTGAATTTCGATTTGTCTGTGACCCTCCCTTTTTGACAGAAGTCAAATATGGCAAATGGATCTTGTAGTTTAATCATTCACAGATCTCTGTGAATGAATGATGCAACTGTGTGAATGCAAAATTGACAACAGTTGCTTATGGGTTTTGTTTTGAATACAATGCTTTTAGAAAACCATGTCGCAGTGGGGAAGATTCCTCCATCCACTTCATGTCTGGATGGTGAAATCCATTTTATTTTTATTTTTTTCGTTCAGCCCAACAATGTTTACCCAGCTTTAGTTCTTTACTTTAAGCTCACTGGAAGTGACAAGGGCACTGCATTTTTGGCAATTTTAAAGTGGTTGTGAACCGTTGCACTTTTTTTTTTTTTCCTGCAAGGCAAAGGCATAATGTGCTAGTATGCATTGCATACTAGCACATTATGTAAAACTTGCCTCAAAATTAAGCCTTTCAGTGATGCGATGTCATCACTGCAGACAGTGTCCATCTTCACCCGGTCTTTCTTCCGGGTTTGCAGACTCAGGCCCTGGAACTGTCCGGAGCCGCAATTACATGTGCGCGGGAGCATGGCACAGGGCTCTGAAGAAATGGCACTGGTGGCTGTTCCTTCAGAGCACATGCGCCAGTGATTTTACTGGCTGCATGTACAGTAAATATATCCTAAACGGTGCCAGTTTAGGAGATATTTACACTACCTATGGGTAAGCCTTATTATAGGCTTACCTATAGGCAGGGCCATCTTAATAGCATCATGGGCCCCTAGGCAAAGTAATGCACTGGGGCCCCCACCAGCTTGCCCCAATTTACACTCCTACTTTCAAGAAATAAAGTATAAATAGTTGATAGAATTAAACATATAGTACTTTCAATAAAATAGATTTTACAAAAAGATAACATTCCATAGATCAAATACTAGTCAACACAAAGGGCACAGTACAGGGGGGTAGGGGGGGGGGGGGGTCAGGAGGGCACAGTATATGTTACACGACCATATCGGGACAGTTTAGTAAAAAGCATAAGGGTGCATTCACACCACGATTTTATCATCCTTTTTTTTACTCACGATTTTAGCTTTAAAATCGTACAAATCTGTATGGCAAAACGGATCCATTCACTGCCATTCATTAATTTAGGTCCCCAAGTGCATCCGATTTGATCCGCATACGATTTGATACGATTTCAAATCGCATTAAAAATCGTGTTTGACCACGGTTTTTGGTCCTGATTTGAAATCGTATCCGTTTTTTTTTTTTTTATATTGTGGTCAATGTAAATCGTACTAAATCGGATGACTGTGCGATAAATCGTACCCAATTTTTTTATTACTAGGGTTGAGCGAACCCGAACGGAGGTCCCCGCAAATTCAATAACCAGACCCTTTAGGTCTGGTATGGATATTCAGGGGAACCCCGCCATCAATTTAAAACAAAAATGACGTGCGGTTCCCCCTAAATATCCATAACCAGACCCGTTATCCGAGCACGTTGACCTGGCCGGCCGCAGAAAAGAGGGGGGGGACAGTGCGGCCCCCCCTCTCTCCTGAACCGCACCAGGCCACATGCCCTCAACATGGGGAGGATGTCCCCATGTTGATGGGGACAAGGGTCTCATCCCCACAACCCTTGCCCGGTGGTTGTGGGGGTATGCGGGCGGGAGGTTTATCAGAATCTGGAAGACCCCTTTAACAAAGGGGACCCCCAGATCCTGACCCCCCCCCCCCCTGTGTGAAATGGTAATGGGGTACACTGTACCTCTACCATTTCACGAAGGAAGTGTAAAGTATTGTAAAAAAACACACTGACACCAAAGAATTAAGTCCTTTTATTAAAAAAAATCCACTCGTTCCCGGCGTTGTCCTGATCCTACGACGGCTGCGGGTGATCTCCCACGATGAGAAGATCCAGCGTCGGGTGATCTCCGCTCCGGCGATGTGAAGATCCATCCATCCGGCGCAGTAGCATCCCGGACCTCCTCTCACCGCTGGGCACAGCCCAGCGAATGAGCGGCTGAAGCTGTGACATTTCTTATATAGAGGAGGCAGAGCCACCCGTCACGTGACCCCGCCCCCTCTGACGTACCCTCTGCTACGTCACTGGGGAAGCCCAAGAAGAGGAAAGACCTGTTGAGGGCATGTGGCCTGGTGCGATTCAGGCGAGAGGGGGGGCCGCACTCTGTCCCCCCCTCTTTTCTGCGGCCGCCAGGTCAACGTGCTCGGATAACGGGTCTGGTTATGGATATTTAGGGGGAACCGCACGTCATTTTTGTTTTAAATTGACGGCGGGGTTCCCCTGAATATCCATAACTTCAAAAATCTTCTTTTTCCCAGACATTATTTAAAATCATGATCCGATTTTTTTTTTTTTTTTTTTTTTTTGTGAAAATTTTGACATACGATTTTGTCACATAAGATTCCATCCGATTTAACGGTCCGTTTATCGGATGGTAAAATCGTGGTGTGAACCTAGCCTAACTGTTCCAGCAAATCCAGGACAGTTGGCAAGTATGAGTAGTTCCCTTGCGTTAAGATGGCCCTGCATATAGGTAAAACTTAAAGATGAAAGTTTACTTCCTCTTTAACAGGTATTTTTCTGTACCTGCTAAAAAATTTAAGCCCCATACACACTATCAGTTTTCCTGCAGGTTTTTCTCTTCAGGTTTACCAAAACCACGTAGTGCAAGGGCCTGCCTGATTGCATACAAATTGAAACCTCTTAAGGTTTGACCTCAAATTTTAGATGGTTTTGGTAAACCTGAAGAGAAAAACCTGTTGTAAAACTGATAGTGTGTATGGGGCTTAATCTTCAAAAATGAGCCACCACACCTAAGGACTTGTAAGCTGCAATTCATTAGATTTTTATTTTTTTTTGGGTGGGTTTACATGCACTTTAAGCTTTATGACTTGAGCATATAGTCCCCTTTGTCACAGAACACCTAAACATGCTTCAGTTTGAATACATTTGTTTCCACATTGTTGGACTTTCAAAATGAAATGTACATTTATTTTTTTATTTATTCTTTAGCTCCATAAAACTGTAGATCTAGACCCAAGACACAATTACATCTTTGGATACCATCCGCATGGCATCATGAGCATTGGAGCATTCTGTAACTTTGGCACAGAAAGTACTGGATTTTCCCAAGTTTTTCCCAACCTGAAACCACATCTCACCACATTAGCTGGAAATTTTAAGGTGCCTTTATACAGAGATTATCTTCTGGCTGCAGGTAAATCGGTGGGGGTAATAAACATACACCAGGTGCTCAGGGTGAAAGTGGACTTGAGATGACAATGGGTTTGAGTATTCGCATGTGCCCATAGAATAGCACTAATAAAATGTAATTATTTGCTAGTTGTTGATTGGTTAGAAATGTTCAAGATAAGTGAATATAAGATTTGAGGTGTTACAAATACCCTGAAGACATAGTAGACCTAGATTTCCTATTTAAGTGGCAGATCCCAATGTTGGGCAAATTTGGGAGAACATGCAGACAATTTTGTTTTATAAATATGCCTCTATATACATTAATTCAACCTCAATTATCCATTCGCAATTGTTGGCCATTTTTAGTTTGAACATGCAGTACCATATATATCTGAAAGTGTTTCTACATCTTTTTCATAACTAAATGACTTGTTTTAGCTCAAGTTTTGGGCTACCATATACTTGTTGATGCTTGATGTTTAATGGAAAAACAAAATATAGCAAACAAGTCTTAATATTTTCCTGTTAATTCTATTTCAGGAATGTGTTCAGTGACCCATGCATCCATAGACTACCTCTTGTCCTGCCATGGATCTGGCAATATTGTGGTAATTGTTGTGGGTGGAGCAGCAGAGGCATTAAACTGTACCAAGAATAAGCATATACTCACACTAAGGAAACGGAAGGGATTCATAAGGAAGGCCCTAACTAATGGGTAAGTAATCTGCAACATTTGCATTTAGTCCTGACATTTTTATAGTCGGGGGGGGCCTGGAAACCACTTATGATGTAAATGGGCAACATATGTATGAAAAGCGCTGCATAAATTGACGGTAAGTAATGTTAATCTGGTCGCATAAAGACCAAATTTGGCCTATGCACTAATGGAGTATTCATTGTCTGTGATAATGTGTATCATGTTGAGGTGGCAAAATATTAAAACAGGAACTGCAGTCTGCTGACATAATTTGTAAAAAAACATTTCCTGACTGACTCCATGGCAGCCTACGTGTGGGTTAATCCCGCCTCCTCTCCAATGTGATAGGACCCCATACCCATAAAAGTTAACTCACCAATAGACTCGGTGTTCCTTTTTTTTCCTCCTCCATGGATCAAGGTCATATTTCAAGGAATGAAAAGAGCACACTTTAAAGCGGTGCAGCTCGGATCCCAGCCATGGGCGGGTGGAGAGCTTGCCCAGCATATCTGGTTATGTGCTGTGGCGTGTGCTGAAGACAGGATTCGGCTGGCAAGGTCCATCTTTACTTTTACCTCCATGGCAGTCGCCTATTTGTTTATATATGTTGTCTATTTGTTTGTTTGCGGCGGCTGGAGCGCTTCTGCGTTCCAGCACACCTGTGGCTTCCTGGTTCCCCATCGCCTGAGCTCCCGCGCATGCGCTGTACCTACTCCCAGAGCGAGGCTTGGTCGCGCATGCGCAGTCCGTCGGTTCCCGCAGGCGCCGTGGGTTCGCGGTCCACTGCGCAGGCGCGTACGTGGAGGACGTGTGACGTCACCGGCGGGCCTTTTAAAATCAGCTGCTGGCCTGTGTACTTTGGGTTTCCTACAGGCGAGCAGCTGATTGACCGTCTGTGATACTCTGCTAAAGCTGTCAGGTCAGTGAGAGATCCTTTTACTTCTGGCTAAATTGATTTTACCATTTCCTGCTGTGCACCTTCTACATTGTCTATTCCAATTAATTGTTTAATTATGTTTTAATACTAAATTTAATTTATTTATACGCATTGATTTTATTTGGTTCTGTTCATTTATTTAAAAAAAAAAAAAAAAAAAAAAAAACACACACAGATGAATTAAGAAATTTCTTACTCTTAAAGGGGCAGTATACTCATTCATTTTTTGTATTGTTCGGCACCATAGGTTCCTTTTTGGTTCCGAATTAGCATCACCCTTTACACGCAGGTCCGGGAATTATGGACCAGTCACCGTCTACAGGCGGCCAGCCCTCACGCACAAGGTATGTGCGGGAAAGGGTTCGGGTTTGGGGCTGCTAGTCACATTTCATGTGTGTTGACAGTTTCCTCCCTAAATGTTTTTTATTTAGCCCTTCCAATCCAGAACCAGAAGACCTTGCCAGACCGCAACGCACTTCTTCCTCCTCAAAGTCGAGGTCCAAGCGTAGATCTCCATCTACTTCTTCCCACCGGAGGAGAAGATCACATTCCTCCTCAAGACACCGCTCCCACCGCCATGATAGTCGCTCTGATCGCAGAGCCTGTTGGGGATGTGACACTCGTGTCCCTGAGGGCAAGTCATTATGTGACCGATGCTACGCCCATGCGGTTAGGTAAAAAGAGACTGAAGGTCATCGTATCGAGTCTCTGGTGGAACGTGTGGTTCAACGAACTCTAAGAGAGAATATGCCCCACACGCAGATTCAGACCAACACTGACGGGTCTGTTTCTCCAATCTTGGAGATCCTAGAGGATCCAGGTCCTTCCCAGCCTCAAGCCTCCACTCCGGCTTTTCCTGAGGGTGACCTAGAGAGTGACGAAGAAGGCTTAGAATTTGACTTTGCGCAGGTGACGCCACTCGTCAAAGCGATTAAAGAGGCTCTCCTATGGGAGGAACAACCCGCTTCTCCAGCCAAGCAGAAAAAATATTTTAAACGCTTGGGGAAAGAACGCCCTACGTTCCCGTTCCTGACTGAACTAAAGGGTTACTTTGAAGAGGAATGGAGCAAGGTGGACAAGAAATCTTCCATGGCTAACAAAGCCTCAAGGCTCTATCCCTTCAAACAGGAAGAGGTCAAACATTTGGAGAATGTTCCTCTAGTAGATGCGGCAGTAACGAGACTAGCTAAACACGTCACGCTACCTATTGCTGACTCCGTCTCTTTCAAGGATGGCCTGGACAGAAGAATGGACCAGGACCTTAGAAGAATTTATGGCCTAGCAGGCACGGCGTGCAAACCAGCTCTAGCCTTAGCGGCATTATCAAAGGCCATGGAAGCCTGGACGGAAAACGTTGATTCTTTCCTCAAAGGCGTCTCTGAAGAACTAGCTAAGAACTCAGTCACTGCCGAGCTAAAACTGGCGGTCGCATTCCTGGGTGAAGCCTCCGTTGACTTAATCCGCCTGTTAGCTAGGATTATGCTTTCTTCTGTGACCGCGAAACGGGCCCTCTGGCTACGCCCCTGGGTTGCTGACCCATCATCGAAGCAGAACTGGTGCAAGATTCCCTTCGAAGGGTCAACCCTGTTCGGCAACAAGCTGGATGATGCCATCTCCAAAGCCACGGATGGCAAGTCTGGTTTCCTTCCTCAGGACAAGCGCCAAACGGGAAGAAAAATACCCCAATTTCGGCGATACAGCCCAGACCGCGCTAGGGAAGCTCGCGCTTACAGACCTGGCGGAAACTACAGAAGGAATTGGAGTAGAGGTAGAGGCTCCTACCGCAAACCTACTCCAACTACTCAAGCGTCAACTGGACGCGACAAGGGGAAATCTTTTTGAGACAACGCCCGCCCAAGCGGATCGTGTTGGAGCTCGTCTACTCCTTTATCGGCACGTCTGGGCGGCCTCAATCAAGGACTTTTGGGTCATCAAGACCGTGACCTCAGGACACACATGGTCCTTTTCCAGTCCTCCCTGTCCAAAGTTCATCTCCACCCTTCTTCCAGGGTCGCTGGAGCAGAGACAGGTCCTTCTAGACTACATTCACCTCCTGAAGATTCAAGGGGCGGTGGTACACGTCCCAAAAGACGAACAGTTTCTTGGGGTGTACTCCCCTCTCTTCTTAGTACAGAAGAAGAACGGCACCTGGTGCCCAGTCATAGACTTGACATATTTGAACAAATTTATAACACACAAAAAGTTCAAAATGGAAACTTTATCAACCATCCAACAAGCAATACAGCCGGGCGACTGGATGATTTCCGTGGACCTAAAGGATGCCTATTTCCACGTCCCAATAGCAGCAGAGCTGCACAAATTCCTCAGATTCTATGTCAACCAGGAACACCTTCAGTTCGTGTGCCTACCCTTCGGCCTAACGACATCCCCACGGGTCTTCACCAAAGTTCTCTTGGCACTGGTAGCTCTTAACAGGCTGAAGAAGATTCGTTTGTATCATTATCTGGACGACCTCCTGGTCCTGTCCCAAGACAAAACCCTTCTCTTGGCACAAAGGGATCAGGTCATCTCGACCTTGTCCGAATTCGGGTGGCTCCTGAACCTGGAAAAAAGCCATTTAGAGCCAACTCAGTGTCTAACCTATCTAGGGGCTCAATTCGACATGGTAAGGAAGACCATCTCTCTACCAGTAGAGAAGATTCCGGTAATTCAGGAGAGGATTTCCCGGGCCTTGAGTACTCGCCATCTAAGAGCTCATCAATGCTTGAAGATCATTGGGACAATGGTATCCACAACACCGATGGTGAAATGGGCGCTATGGAGGCTACGTCCCTTCCAATCCGGCTTTCTCAGGCAGTGGAAGTCAGGGAGCATGAGTCAACGGATCCACATTTCAACGTCAATGAGGGGCAGCCTCTTCTGGTGGCTTCAACCGAAGAATCTGCTGAATTGTCACTCCATCGCTCCAGTTTCTTGAGTCACAGTGATGACAGATGCCAGTGGCTCCGGTTGGGGGGCCCTGTGCGGCACAAGCATGGCGCAAGGCAGGTGGGACGCTCGCCTCCACAATCCAGGCTCGAACACCCTAGAGCTTCGAGCGGCCTGGTGTGCCCTACAGTCCTTTTCACAACTGCTGAGGGGAAGTCAGTAATTCTAAGGATGGACAACACCACAGCAGTATCATATGTCAAGAGACAAGGCGGGACTCGGAGCTCATCCCTTCTCCAGGAAGTGGAGCCCATTATGAAATGGGCCCAAGTGAACCTGGTCAACCTGACGGCTGTTTTCATTCCAGGCATTCAGAACTCCCAGGCGGATTTCCTGTCACGAACTGAGGTGGACGTCAACGAATGGTCTCTCCACGATCAGTCCTTCCGTTGGATATTATCCCTGGGAGTCAATCCCCAAGTGGATCTCTTTGCTTCCCCGAACAATGCCAAATTGAAGAAATTCTACACAAGGGGTTACTACAGCCAGTCAATCGGGACAGATGCCCTAACGGATCGGTGGGGGTTTCAGAGGGCGTACGCCTTTCCCCCGATCCCAATAATTCTGAAATTCCTGAAGAGACTTCTAGCGGAAGAAGTAGAAATCACAATGGTGGCTCCATACTGGCCGAACAGGCCATGGTTCCCTCTTCTGGTTCAGCTGAGTCTTCAGGACCCAATTCTAATACCATGCAGACCAGACCTTCTCTCCCAGGGGACACTCCTCCATCCCTGTCCGGCTCAAATGAAACTAGCGGTCTGGTTCTTGAAAGGGAAAGGCTAGAATCCCTTGGCTGCGCCTCTCGGGTAATCTCTACCCTTATGAGCTCAAGGAAAGGAAGCACAAATAAAGTGTACGGTAGAATATGGTCTAAGTTTGTGGAATTTTCTTTAACCGCAGGCAGTTCTTTCAAGAACCCAGAAATCCAAAACATCCTAAGCTTTCTTCAATCAGGGCTAGACCTTCCCCTGTCTGTAAGCTCACTAAAAGTTCAAATCTCAGCACTTTCAGCCTTTTCTGGAATTCCTTGGGCAGCCCATCCACTAATCAAACAGTTTTTTCGTGGAGCCTCAAGACTAAGACCTCTGAGGAAACCAAGATTCCCCAAATGGGATCTCCCGTTAGTACTTGACTTTTTGAATGGACTTAGTATGTCGGGGCCCTCCCCGTCCTCGTTGAAGAACTTTTCAGCCAAAGTAGCCTTTCTGGTCGCCATCACCTCGGCCAAGAGAGTGTCCGAGATCGGTTTTCTGGGTCACAAGGAGCCATTTCTCACCTTTTTTCCAGACAGAGTGGTTCTGATACCTATGCTGGGCTCCAAACCGAAGGTCTCGTCGGTTTTCCATGAGAATCAGGAAGTAGTTCTCCCTACCTTTTAAAAACCCAGATTCTGACGAGACTCACCCTCTGGATATGGGCAAGATACTCACTGAATATCTTCAAGTTACGTCTACATTCAGACGTTCTGATCACCTGTTCATCCTGCATTCAGGCAAGAACAAAGGGAAAAAGGCATCTTCAAGAACAATCGCATCCTGGATCGTCCAGACGATACAACAGGCTTATTGTGCAAAGGGCTTGGCTCCTCCGCAGGCGGTAACAGCTCACTCCACGAGAGGGATGGCAGCTTCCTGGGCAGCAGCCCGTCATGTGGCGCCAGACGTCATTTGTAGAGCGGCCTCTTGGTCTTCTATAAACACCTTTTATGTCCCATTATTGTGTTGAACCTGCAGCACTGTCTTCTGTAAACTTTGGTTTATCAGTCTTGTCGGCTGACGGGACAAATTAAATATATTTCTGTTCAGCATACCCACCCGTGTGTTTGGCTAGTTATTTCCCACACGTAGGCTGCCATGGAGTCAGTCAGGAAAAGGGAAAATTTATTATCATACTTACCGTAATTTTCCTTTCCTGATGGACTCCATGGCAGACGGAGTTCCCACCCTGAAATTATGGAGTCGGGATAGTTACGGAACACTGAGTCTATTGGTGAGTTAACTTTTATGGGTATGGGGTCCTATCACATTGGAGAGGAGGCGGGATTAACCCACACGTAGGCTGCCATGGAGTCCATCAGGAAAGGAAAATTACGGTAAGTATGATAATAAATTTTCCCTTATTTGCCATTCTGAAGCTTCTCTTCAACTACTATATCTATATATAGTTACATAGTTAGTCAGGTTGAAAAAAGACAAGTCCATCAAGTCCAACCATAAGAAATAAAATAATATCATACAATCACATATACCCAATTCTATACCCACAGTTGATCCAGAGGAAGGCAAAAAAAAAACAGCAAGGCATGATCCAATTTGTTACAGCAGGGGAAAAAATTCCTTCCTGATCCCCCGAGAGGCAATCGGATGTTCCCCAGATCAACTTTACCTTTAAATGTTAGTACCCAGTTATATTATGTACATCTAGGAAAGTATCCAGGCCTTTCTTAAAGCGATATACTGAGCTGGCCAAAACCACCTCTGGAGGGAGTCTGTTCCACATTTTCACAGCTCTTACTGTGAAGAAACCTTTCTGTATTTGGAGGTGAAATCTCTCTTCCTCTAGACATAAAGAGTGCCCCCTAGTCCTCAGTGTTGACAGTAAAGTGAATAACTCAACACCAAGTTCATTATTTGGACCCCTTATATATTTGTACATGTTGATTATATCCCCCCCTTAATCTCCTCAAGAGTGAATAAACTCCGTTCCTCTAATCTTTCCTCATAGCTGAGCTCCTCCATGCTTATCAGTTTGGTTGCCCTTCTCTGCACATTCTCCAGTTCCCCGATATCCTTTTTATATTATATGCAATGTGTGTGTGTGTGTGTGTGTGTGTGTGTATAATATAAAATATACTGTGATTCTGTAGTTTCCAAATATACTGCAGAAATCTCCCTCCACTGAGTCTGGCTGCATCAATTTTAACTGTGGGCAGCTGAAGCTGCTGCCTGTTCACTTCTCGGATTTACACAGACACACCTCCAGCTCTGCAGCTTTCATTGGACCTCTTATAAATCAAACCCCCCCCCCCCCACCTTCCTGGCAAACTCTCATGAGAGTGAGAGAGCTGTACATGTCATAAGCCTAGGCTTTTTACCAGACAAGAAACAGGAAGTGGGCTGTATTAGGCATTTGATTGCAGAAAAAATGTTTT